>NW_028295599.1:0-585834 GCF_964341445.2 Mesoplodon mirus
GGGGCAGGCTGAGTCTTTGGTTAATTCCTCTTTGTGACGGGTAATTAGAGTGAAATGTGGCCGTCCAAATGCCTACAGCTACTCTCTCATTGGTTCTCTCTCTTCCCTTATATCCTCTGCACAATTTGCCAACTGTGCGAACCAGGAGGTTATAGGGGCTGACTCTCCAAGTTGGGAGATTGATAGTAAAGCAGTTGGAATGTCAAACTGGAGCACAAGGAGAGAAAAAAAAGTAGTAGAGTTTTAGAAACCTTTCACCATCAGATGGTTTCCATTCTCTAGGTTCCCATACATGTTATAACTGTAGTGATATTCCCTTCTACTTGGAGAGTTGGGAACCATGGAAAGCGTGGCAGGCATAATTGCTTTAAAGGGTCTGCATTTTTTCACCCAATCTCACCAATCCTCTCAGTCCCAAGTGACCAGCCTTATGCCACATCCAGCTGTCATTGTAGATAGGGTCATTCCAGGTTTCATCAGAACCCCTGAAGGTATTGTGTAAGAATTTTACTGTTTTTATGTTTTGTTTTGAAATTCATTTTTATAGTGGGTTTGAGCTGATTCTCACTGCCATGTTTATGTCGTTCTAGACACACTCGGTTCCCTTACGGAGACATATCAATACATAGGTTTTAAAATTCTTACTAGTCAGATATATTTCTCTGCGGGGAATAAGGATGTTGAGTTCCGTTTACTGAGGAAGGAGTAGGGCTTGTCTCTTCTCTTTTTGGATTATGGAACGGTACCTGTGCTAATAGCAAACTTTTGTTTTGTGCATCTCCCCACCTGTCTTTCCCCTTAAGCAAGCATTAGAGTGTTTTCTAAATCTGAGATTCTGTTCTCTTCCCTAATTCAGTTCATAAGTAGCCATGTTTACATTCCCTTCATAAGTGATACCTTATGTCAGAATGCACCATGGCCTTGTCATAATAATGCTCCATGACCCCTGTCATCACAATGCTCCATGCCCTGGTTATCACAAAGGTCCATGTCCCTTGTCATCACAATTCTCCACGTCCTTGTCATCACAATGCTACATGACACTTCTCATCAAAATATTACACGCTCTTGTCATCACAAGTCTCCATGAATTTGAAATTGCAATGCTCCATGCACTTGTCATCACAATGCTCCATGCCCTTGTCATCACATTGCTCCATGACACCTGTCCTCACAATGCTCCCTGACACCTGTCATCACAATGCTTCATGCCCCTTTTCATTATAGTGCTCCATGATGCTCGACACCACAATTACCCAAGGTCTTCTCATCACAATGCTCCACGGTTTTCCCATCACCATGCTCCATGCCTAGTCATCAGAAACCTAAATGTCCCTTGTCCTCACAATTCTCCACGGCCTTGTCATTACAATGCTCCTGGCACTTCACATCAAAATGTTATATGCTCTTGTCATCACAATAATCCATGCATTTGTCATCGCAATGCTCCATGACCCCTGTTATAGGAAGCTCCATGCACTGTTCATCACAATGTTTCACGACCTGGACATTAAAATTATCAATGGCCCTTGATATCACAATGCTCCATGCCCTTGTCATCACAATGCTCCTTTACTTTGTCACAGCAAACCTCCATGACACTTGGCATCACAGTGCTCCATGATATTGTCATCAAACTGGAACATGACATATTTCATCACAATGCTCCCTGACACCTTTCTTCACAATAATCCATGACCTTGTCATCACAGTGCTCCATGCCCTTGTCATTACAATGTGCCATGCCCAATCTTATCACAATAATCCATGAAACTTGTCAGACCAATGCTCCATGCCACTTTTCATCACAGTGCTCCATGAACGCTGTCATCACAATGCACCATGCCCATCATCATAATACTTCATTCTATTGTCATCACAATGAAATCAAAATGCTCCATGACCTCTGTCCTCACAATGCTGCAAACCCTTGTGATCACAATGTTACATAACACTTGTTATCACAATGCCCCATGACGCTGGTCAGCAAAATTATCCATGGTCTTCTCATCACAATGCACCATGACTTTTGTCATCACAATGCTCAATACACTTGTCATCACAATGCTCTCTTACTATTGCCCTCAGTATGCACATTGAACTCTTTCATGACAAGGCTCCATGCCTATTTCATCACAATGATCCATGTCCTTTTCATCACAATGCACCAAGACCCCTGTAATCACAATGCTCCATGCCCTTGTCATCACAAAGCTCCATGACACATGTCATCAGCATGTTCCATGGCCTTCTCATCAAAATGCTCCATGCCCTTGTCATCACAATGCTCCCAGATCCCTGTAATCACAATACTCCATGCCCCTTTTCAAATCAATGCTCCATGAACCCTGTCATCACAATGCATCATGCCCATCATCATAATGCTTCCGGCTATTGTCAGCACAATGAAATCAAAATTCTACATGACCTCTGTCATCACAATGCTCCATGACCCCTGTCATCACAATACTCCATGAACATTTTCAGCCCAATGCTCCATGACACTTGTCATCACAATGATCCATGCCCTTGTCATCCCAATGCTCCATGACCCCTGTATTCACAATGCTCCGTGACGCTTGTCATCACAGTGCTCCATGACACCTGTCATCACAATGCTCCATGACTTTGTCAGCAAAATGCTACATGACGTTTTCATTACAATGTTCTATGCGCTTGTCATCACAATACTCCATTACCATTGTCATCACAATCCTCCATGAACCTTTGGATCTCATTGCTTTATGCCCTTGTCATCACAATGCTCCCTGCTCCTTGAAATCAAAATGATCCATGAACTCTCTCATCGCAATGCTCCAAAAACTTGTGATCACAATGTTCCATAACACTTGTCATCACAACGCTCCATGATGCCTGTCTTCACAATACTCCATGCCCTTTTCATCACAATGCTCCATGAACTTTGTCATCACAATTCTCAATACACTTGTCATCACAATGCTCCCTGACACTTGTCTTCAGAATGCTCCTTGAACCCTCTCACGAAAAGGCTCCATGACGTTTTTATCACAATGTCCCATGCCGTTTTCATCACAATGCTCCATGCCTTTGTCATCACAATGGGCCATTACATATGTCATCACAAAGTTCTCTGACACCTCTATTCACAATAATGCATGACCTGGTCATCACAATGTTCCATGCCCTTGTCATCAAAATGCAACATTCCAACAGTCATCACAATACTCCATGAAACATATTAGACCAATGATACATGCCCTTTTCATCCCAATGCTCCATGCCCTTTTTATCACAATGCTCCATGTCCCCTGTCATCTCAATGCTCCGTGACTCCAGTCATCACAATGCTCCATGACATTTGTCATCACAGTGGTCCATGCCCTCATCATCAACAGTCTCTGTGAACTTTTTAACGACAAAGCTCCATGAACATTTCATCACAATGCTGTTTGACCCATGTCATCACAATTCTCTATGCATTTCTCAGCAAAATTCTCCATGTCCTTCTCATCACAATGCTCCATGACCCCTGTCATCACAATGCTCCATGACTCCAGTCATCACAATTCTTCATAACATTTGTCATCACAATGGTCGATGCCCACGTCATCGCAAGGCTCTGTTACCTTTGTAACCCCAATGCTCCATGAACTTTTCATCACAATGCTCCGTGACACTTGTCATCACAATGCTCCATGCCTTTGTCAGAAAAATGCTCCATGACCCTTGTCATCACAATGTGCCAAGCGCTTCTCATCCCAATGGTCCAAAAATTGGTCATGACAATGCTCCATAAACCTTGTAATCACAATGCTCCATGCCCTTCTCATCACAATGCTCCATGCCCTTGCCATCACAATGCACCATGTGCACTGTCATCACAATAGTCTATGAAACATGTCAGACAAATGCTCCATGCCCCTTTCATCACAATACTCCATGCCCTTGTCATCAAAATGCTCCATGACACATGTCATCACAATGCACCTTGACTCCAGTCATCACAGTGCTTCATAACGTTCGCCATCACAATGGTCCATGCCCGCGTCATCACAAGGCTCTGTGACCTTGGTAACCACAGTGCTCCTTGAACATTTCATCACAATGCTCCGTGACCCTTGTCATCACAATGCTCCATGCCTTTGTCAGAACAATGCTCAATGAAACTTGTCATCACACTGTGCCACACGCTTTTTATTACATCGGGCCACAACATTGTCACGCTATGCTCCATAAATCTTGTAATCACAATGCTCCATGCACTTCTCATCAAAATGCTCTCTCACCAGAGATATCACAGTGTTCCATCACTAGTCATCACAATACTCCCTCACCCATGTAATCACAATGTTCCATGACACCTGATATCACAATGTTCTATAACCCCTGTCATCAAAATGCTCCATGACCCTTTTCATCCCAAAGCTCCATGACCCATGGCATCACAATGTTCTATAACCCCTGTCATCAAAATGTTCCATGACACTTTTCATCAAATTGCTGCATGACCCTGTCATCAAAATGCTCCCTGCCCTTCTCATCACAATGCACCAAGCCCTTTTCATGAAAATGCTCCATGACATTTGTCATCACAAAGCTCAATAACCCTTGGCATCACAGTGCTCCATGTCATTGTCATCACAATGCTCCATGAACCATCTCATCACATTGCTCCATGCCATTGTCATCACAAAGCTCCATGACACTTGTCATCACAATGCTCGATGCCCTTCTCATCACAATGATCCATGCCCTTGTCATTACAATCCTCCATGACCCATGTATCACAGTGTTCCGTGCCACTGTCATCACAATGCTCCATGCCCTCTCTCATCACAATAATTCATGAAACATTTCAGACCAGTGCTCAATGCCCTTCTCATCACAATGCTCCATAATCTCTGTCATAACAATGCTCCATGAACCCTGCCATAACAATGATCCACGGCCTTGTCATCACAAGGCTCCATGACCCTTGTCATCACAATGCTCCAAGACCCCTGTAATCACAATGCTCCATGCCCTTGTCATCACAAAGCTCCATGACGCATGTCATCAGAATGTTCCATGGCATTCTCATCACAATGCTCCATGCCCTTGTCATCACAATGCTCCAAAACCACTGTAATCACAGTGCTCCATGTCGCTTTTCATCTCAATGCTCCATGAACCCTGTCATCACAATGCACCATGCCCATCATCATAATGCTTCAGGCTATTGTCATCACAATGAAATCAGTAATCTCCATGACCTCTGTCATCATAATGCTCCAAAAACCTTTTGATCACAATGTTCCATAACACTTATCATCACAACACACCATGACACTCATCATCACAATTATCCATGGTCTTCTCATCACAATGCTCCATGACATTTGTCATCACAATGCTCAATACACTTGTCATCACAATGCTCCCTGACACTTGTCGTCAGTATGCTCCTTGAACCCTGTCATGACAAGGCTCCATGCCTTTTTCATCACAATGATCCATGCCCTTTTCATCACAATGCTCCAAGACCCCTGTAATCACAATGCTCAATGCCCTTGTCATCACAAAGCTCCATGACGCATGTCATCAGAATGCTGCATGGCCGTCTCATGACAATGCTCCATGCCCTTGTCATCACAATGCTCCAAGACCTCTGTAATCACAATGATCCATGCCCCTTTTCATTAGAATGCTCCATGAAACTTGTCATCAGAAGCATCCATGGTCTTCTCATCACAATGCTACAGGACCTTGTCATCACCAAGCTCCATGACCCTTGTCATCACAATATTCAATGAATATTATCAGCACAATGCTCCATGACATTCTCATCACAATGCTTCATGACCAATATCATCACAATGCACCATGACAACTGTCATCACAATACTCCATGAATATTATCAGCAAAATGCTCCATGACCTTCTCATCACAATGCTCCATGTCCAATATCCTCACAATGCACCATGACAACTGTCATCACAACACTCCATGACACCTGACAACACAATGATCCGGGACTCTTGTCATCACTATGCTCCATTCCCTAATCATCAACATTATCGATGACCCCTGTCATCACAATGCTCCGTGACACCTGTCATCACAATGCTTCATAATGTTTGTCATCACAATGGTACATGCCCCCGTTATCCCAAGTCTCTGTGACATTTATAACCACAATTCTCAATGAACTTTTCATCACAATGCTCCGTGACCCTTGTCATCACAATGCTCCATAACACATGTCATCAGAAAGCTCCATGGCTTTCTCATCACAAAGCTCCTTGCCCTTGCCATCACAATGCTACTTTACCCCTGTCATAACAATGCTCCATGATCCCTGCCATCACGATGTTCCATGGCAATGTCATCACAAGGCTCCATGACCCTTCTCATCACAATGCTCCAAGAACACTGTAATCACAATGTTCCATGCCACTTTTCATCTCAATGATCCATGAACCCTGTTATCACAATGCACCATGACCATCATCCTAATGCTTCATGCTATTGTCATCACAATGAAATCAAAATGCTTCATGACCTCTGTCATAACAATGCTCCAAACCCTTGTGATCACAATATTCCATAACACTTGTCATCACAATGCCCCATGACGCTCGTCATCACAGTTATCTATGGTCTTCTCATCACAATGCTCCATGACCTTTGTCATCACAATGCTCAGTACTCTTATCATCAAAATGCTCCCTGACACTTGTTGTCTGTACTCTCCTTGAACCCTGTCATAAAAAGGTCCCATGACCTTTTCATCACAATGATCCAAGACCCCTGTAATCACAATGGTCCATGAACATTTTCATCAGTATGCTCCATGAGATTTGTTATCACAAGGCTCCATGGTTTTCTCATCACAATGCTCCAGGACCTTGTCATCACAATGCTTCACGACCTTGTCATGAAAATTCTCAACGGCCCTTGTCATCATAATGTTCCAAGCGCTAGTCATCACAATGTTCCATTATATTTGTCATAACAATCCTCCATTACATTTGGCATCACAATGCTCCATGCCATTGTCATCGCAATGGACCATGACATAGGTCATCACAATGCTCCCTGAAACCTGTCTTCACAATACTCCATGACCTTCTCATCACAATGCTCCATGCCCTTTTCATCACAAAGCTCCGTGACTCCAGTCATCACAATGCTTCATGACCTTTGTCATCTCAATGCTCCATGCCATTGTCATTACAATCCTGCATGACTCATGCATCATAGTGTTCCGTACCCTTGTCATCACAATGCTCTATGCCCACTCTCATCACAATAATCCATGAAACATTTTAGACCAATGTTCCATGCCCTTCTCATCACAATGCTCCATTACCTCTGTCATAACAATACACCATGACCCCTGCCATCACAATGTTCCACGGCATAGTCATCACAAGGTTCCATGAGACTTGTTATCACAATGCAGAAGACCCTTGTAATCACAATGCTCCATGCCCTTGTCATCACAAAGCTCCATGACGCATGTCATCAGAATTTTCCATGGCCTTCTCATCACAATGCTCCATGCCCTTGTCATCACAATGCTCCAAGACCACTGTAATCACAGTGCTCCATGACCATTTTCATCTCAATGCTCCATGAACCCTGTCATCACAATGCACCATGCCCATCAACATAATGCTTCAGGCTATTGTCATCACAATGAAATCAGTAATCTCCATGGCCTCTGTCATCATAATGCTCCAAACCCTTGTGATCACAATGTTCCATAACACTTATCATCACAACACCCAATGACGCTCATCATACCAATTAACTATGGTCTTCTTATCACAATGCTCCATGATCTTTGTCATCACAATGCTCAATCCACTTGTCATCACAATGCTCCCTGACACTAGTCGTCAGTATGCTCCTTGAAGCCTGTCATGACAAGGCTCCATACCTTTTTCATAACAATGATCCGTGCCGTTTTCATAACAATGCTCCAAGATCCCTTTAAACACAATGCTCCATGCCCTTGTCATCACAAAACTCCATGACACATGTCATCAGAATGCTCCATGTCCTTCTCATCACAATGCTCCATGCCCTAGTCATCACAGTGCTCCAAGACGCCTGTAATCACAATGCTCCATGCCCCTTTTCATCAGAATGCTCCATGAGACTTGTCATCACAAGTCTCCATGGTCTTCTCATCACAATGCTCCAGGACCTTGTCATCACCATGCTCCATTCCCTTGTCATCACAATGCTCCATGACCCGTATCATCACAATAATCCATGAACATATTCAGCCCAATGCTCCACGACCTACACATCACAGTGCTCCATGGCCAATATCATCACAATGCTCCATGACCACTGTCATCACAACACTCCATTACTCCTGACAACACAATGATCCGGGACTCTTGTCATCACAATGCTCCATGACACCTGTCATCACAACACTCCATGAACATTTCAGCCCAGTGCTCCATGACCCTTGTCATCACAATGATCCATGCCCTTTTCATCCCAATTCTCCATGACCCCTGTATTCACAATGCTCCGTGACGCCTGTTATCACAGTGCTCCATGACACATGTCACCACAATGCTCCATGCCTTTGACAGCAAAATGCTACATGACCTTGTCATTACAATGCTCTATGCACTTGTCATCACAATACTCCATTTCCATTGTCATCACCATCCTCCATGAACCTTGGGATCACATTGCCTCATGCACTTGTCATCACAATGCTCCATGCTTCTTGAAATCAAAATGATCCATGACCTCTGTCATCACAATGCTCCAAACCCTTGTGATCACAATGTTCCATAACACTTGTCATCACAACGCTCCATGATGCCTGTCATCACAATATTCCATGCGTTTTTCATCACAATGCTCCATGACCTTTGTCATCAAAATGCTCAATACACTTGTCATCACAATGCTCCCTGACATTTGTCATCAGAATGCTCCTTGAACCCTGTCACAAAAAGGCTCAATGCATTTTTCATCACAATACACCATGCCGTTTTCTTCACAATGCTCCATGCCATTGCCATCAAAATACTCCACAAGCTTTTCATCAGAATACTCCATGACCCTTGTCATCA
Source organism: Mesoplodon mirus (assembly GCF_964341445.2). Classification (NCBI taxonomy): domain Eukaryota; kingdom Metazoa; phylum Chordata; class Mammalia; order Artiodactyla; family Ziphiidae; genus Mesoplodon; species Mesoplodon mirus. Next base: position 9,073 of record NW_028295599.1, read on the forward strand.
CAATTCTCCATGCACTTGTCAGCACAATGCTCCCTGACCCTTGTCATCACAATGCTCCAAGCCATTCTCATCACAACTCTCCATTACCTTTGTCATCAGAATCCTCCATGACACTTGGCATCAAAATGCTCCATGCCATTGTCATCACAATAGGCCATTGCATATGTCATCACAATGCTCCCTGACACCTGTCTTCACAATACTGCATGACCTGGTCATCACAATGCTCCGTGCCGCTGTCATCACAATGCGCCATTCCAACTGTCATTGCAATAATCCATGAAACTTATTAGACCAATGTTCCATGCCCTTGTCATCACAATTCTCCATTCCCTTATTATCACAATGCTCCATGACCCCTGTCATCACAATGCTCCGTGACTCCAGTCATCACAATGCTTCATGACATTTGTCATCACAATGGTCCGTGCCCTCGTCATCAACAGTCTCTGTGACATTTTTAACCACAATGCTCCATGAAATTTTCATCACAATGCTCTTTGACCCTTGTCATCACAATGCTTTATGCCTTTCTCACCACAATGCTCCATGACCCTTGTCATCACAATGTTCCATGCGCTTGTCAGCACAGTGCTCCATGACACATGTCATCACAATGCTCCATGACCCCTTTCATCACAATGCTCCGTGACTCCAGTCATCAAAATGCTTCATAACCTTTGTCATCACAGTGGTCCATGCCCGCATCATCACAAGGCTCTTTGACATTTGTAACCACAATGCTCCATGAATATTTCTTCACAATTCTCTGTGACCCTTGTCATCACAATGCTCCAAGACCCCTGTAATCACAATGCTCCATGCCCCTTTTCATCAGTATGCTCCATGAGACTTGTCATCACAAGGCTCCATAGTATTGTCATCACAATGCTCTAGGACATTGTCATCACAATGCTTCACGACCTTGTCATGAAAATTCTCAATGACCCTTGTCATCATAATGCTCCAAGCGATAATCATCACAATGCTCCATTATATTTGTCATCACAATCCTCCATTACATTCGGTATCACAATGCTCCATGCCATTGTCATCGCAATGGACCATGACATATGTCATCACAATGCTCCCTGACACCTGTCTTCACAATACTCCATGACCTTCTCATCACAATGCTCCATGCCCTTGTCATCACAATTCACCATGCCCACTGTCATCACAATAATCTATGAAATTTGTTAGACGAATGCTCCATTCTCCTGTCAAACCATGCTCCATGCCCTTGTCATTACAATGCTCCATGACCCCTGTCATCCCAATGCTCCGTGACTGCAGTCAACACAATGCTTCATAAGGTTTGTCATCACAATGGTCCATTCCAGCGTCATCACAAGGCTCTGTGACCTTTGTAACCACAATGCTCCATGAACTTTTCATCACAATTCTCTGTGACCCTTGTCATCACAATGCTCCATGTCTTTGTCAGAAAAATGCTCCATGACCATTGTCATCACAATGTGCCACGCGCATTTCATCACAACGGTCCACAAACTTATCATTGCAATGCTCCATAAACTTTGTAATCACAATGGTCCCTGCACTTCTCATCAAAATGCTCTCTCACCAGAGATATCACAATGTTCCATCACTAGTCACCACAATACTCCCTCACCCCTGGAATCACAATTTTACATGACCCTGTCATCACAATGCTACATCCCCTTATCATCACAATTTTCCATGAACCCTGACATAACAATGTTCCATAACCCCTGTCATCAAAATGCTCCATGACCATTGTCAACACAATTCTCCATGCACTTGCCAGCACAATGCTCCCTGACACTTGTAATCACAATGATCCAAGCCATTGTCATCACAATGCTCCATTACCTTTGTCATCAGAATTCTCCATCACGCTTGTCATCACAGTGCTCCATGACACCTGTCATCACAGTGCTCCATGCCTTTGTCAGCAAAATGCTACATGACCTTGTCATTACAGTGCTCCATGACTTGTCCTTACAAAGCTCCATGACCCATGACCCATGTATCACAGTGTTCCATGTCCTTGTCATCACAATGCACCATGCCACTCTCAGTACAATAATCCATGAAATATTTCAGACCAATGTTCCATGCCCTTCTCATCACAATACTCCATTAACTCTGTCATAACAATGCTCCATGACACCTGCCATCAAAATGTTCCACGGCCTTGTCATCACAAGGCCTCATGACACTTGTCATCACAATGCCCCATGACGCTCGTCATCACAATTATCCATGGTCTTCTCATCACAATATTCCATGATCTTTGTCATCACAATGCTCAATACACTTGTCATCACAATGATTCTTGACACTTGTCGTCAGTATGCTCCTGAACCCTGTCATGACAAGGCTGCATGCCTTTTTCATCACAATGTTCCATGCACTTTTCATAACAATGCTCCAAGACCCCTGTAATCACAATGCTCCATGCCCTTGTCATCACAAAGCTCCAGGACGCATGTCATCAGAATGCTCCATGGCCTTCTCATCACCATGATCCATGCCCTTCTCATCACAATGCTCCAAGTCCCCTGTAATCACAATGATCCATGCCCCTTTTCAACAGAATGCTCCATGAGACTTCTCATCAAAAGTCTCCATGGTCTTCTCATCACAATGCTCCAGGACTTTGTCATCACCATGCTCCATTCCCTTGTCATCGCAATGCTCCATGACCAATATCATCACAATTCTCCATGACCAATGTCATCACAACTCTCCATGACACCTGACAACACAATGATCCGGGACTCTTGTCATCACAATGCTCCATTCCCTAGTCATCACAATGCTCCAGGACAATTGTCATCACAGTGATCCATGCCCTTGACATCCCAATGCTCCATAAAATCTGTATTCACAATGCTCCATGACGCTTGTCATCACAGTGCTCCATGACACCTGTCATCAAAATGCTCCATGACCCATTTCATCCGAAAGCTCCAAGACCCCTGACATCACAATATTCTATAACTCCTGCCATCAAAATATTCCATTACACGTTTCATCAAATTGCTGCATGGCACGGTCATCAAAATGCTCCCTGCCCTTCTCATCACAATGCACCATGCCCTTGTCATCAAAATGCTCCATGACTTGTCATCACAAAGCTCCATGACGCATGTCATCAGAATGTTCCATGGCCTTCTCATCACAATGCTCCATGCCCTAGACATCACAATGCTCCAAGACCCCTGTAAACACAGTGCTCCTTGCCCCTTTGCATCTCAAGGCTCCATGAACCCTGTCATCACAATGCACCATGCCCATCATCATAATGCTTCAGGCTATTGTCATCACAATGAAATCAATATTCTCCATGACATCTGTCATCATAATGCTCCAAAACCTTGTGACCACAATGTTCCATAACACTTATCATCACAACACCCCATGACGCTCCTCATCACAATTATCCATGGTCTTCTCATCACAATGCTCCATGAACTTTGTCATCACAATGCTCAGTACAGTTGTCCTCACAATGCTCCCTGACACTTGGCGTCAGTATACTCCTTGAACCCAGTCATGACAAGGCTCCATGCCTTTTTCATCACAATAACCCATGCCCTTTTCATCACAGTGCTCCAAGATCCCTGTAATCACAATGCTCCATGCCCTTGTCATCAAAAATCTCCATGACGCATGTCATCAGAATGCTTCATGGCCTTCTCATCACAGTGCACAATGCCCTTGCCATCAAAATGCTCCATGACCTTTGTCATCACAATGATCCATGACCCTTTGAATCACAATGCTCCATATCATTGTCATCACAATGCTCCATGAACGCTCTCATCACATTTCTCCATGCCCTTGTCTACACAAAGCTCTATGACACATGTCATCAGAATGCTCCATGGCCTTCTCATCACAATGCTCCATGCCCTTGCCAACACAATGCTCCATTACCCCTCTCATAACAATTGTCCATAACCCCTGCCCTCACGATGTTCCATGGCCTTGTCATCACAAGGCTCCATGACCATTCTCATCACAACAATCCAAGAACCCTGTAATCACAATGCTCCATGCCCCTTTTCATCTCAATGATCCATGAACCCTGTCATCACAATGCACCATGCCCATCATCATAATGCTTCATGCTGTTGTCATCACAGTGAAATCAAAATGCTCCCTGACCTCTGTCGTAACAATGCTCCAAACCCTTGTGATCACAATATTCCATATCACTTGTCATCACAATGCCCCATGACGCTGGTCATCACAATTATCCATGGTCTTCTCATCACAATGCTCCATGACCATTGTCATCACAATGCTCAATACACTTGTCATCAGAATGCTCCCTGACACTTGTTGTCTGTATGCTCCATGAACCCTGTCATGACAAGGCTCCATGCCTTTTTCATCACAATGATCCATGCCATTTGCATCACAATGCTCCAAGACCCATGTAATCACAATGCTCCATGCCCTTGTCATCACAAAGCTCAATGACGCATGCCATCAGAATGCTCCTTGGACTTCTCCTCACAATGTTCCATGCCCTTGTCATCACAATATTCGCTGACCCCTGTAATCACAATGCTCCATGCCCCATTTCATCAGTATGCTCCATGAGACTGGTCATCACAAGGCTCCATAGATTTGTCATCACAATGCTCCAGGACCTTGTCATCACAATGCTTCACGACCTTGTCATGAAAATTCTCAATGGCCCTTGTCATCATAGTGCTCCAAGCCCTAATCATCACGATGCTCCATTATATTTGTCATCACAATCCTCCATTACATTTGTCATCACAATGCTCCATGCCATTGTCACCACAGTGGACCATGTCATATGTCATCACAATGCTCCCTCACACCTGTCTTCACAATATTCCATGACCTTCTCATCACAATGCTCCATGAGTTTTCATCACAAAGCTCCATGACACATGTCATCAGAATGCTCCATGGCCTTCTCATCACAATGCTCCATGCGCTTGCCATCACAGTGCTCCATTACCACTCTCATAACAATGCTCCATGACCACTGCCATCACGATGTTCCGTGGCCTTGTCATCACAAAGCTCCATGACCCTTCTCATCACAATGCTCCAAGACCCCTTTAATCACAATGCTCCATGCCCCTTTTCATCTCAGTGCTCCAAGAACCGTGTCATCACAGTGCACCATGCCCATCATCATAATGCTTCATGCTATTGTCATCACATTGAAATCAAAATGCTCCATGACCTCTGTCATAACAATGCTCCAAACCCTTGTGATCACAATACTCCATAACACGTGTCATCACTGTGCCCCGTGACGCTCGTCATCACAGTTATCCATGGTCTTCTCATCACAATGCTCCATGACCTTTGTCATCACAATGCTCAATACACTTGTCATCAAAATGCTCCCTGACACTTGTTGTCTGTATGCTCCTTGAACCCTGTCATGACAAGGTTCCATGCCTTTTTCATCACAATGATCCATGCCCTTTTCATCACAATGATCCAAGACCCCTTTAAACACAATGCTCCATGCCCTTGGCATCACAAAGCTCAATGAAACATGTCTTCAGAACGCTCCTTGGCCTTCTCCTCACAATGATCCATGCCCATGTCATCACAATGTTCCAAGACCCCTGTAATCACAATGCTCCAGGCCCCTTTTCATCAGTATGCTCCCTGAGATTTGTCATCACAAATCTCTATGCATTTCTCATCACAATGCTCCAGGACCTCGTCATCACAATGCTTCACGACCTTGTTCTGAAAATTCTCAATGGCCCTTGTCATCATAATGCTCCAAGCTCTAGTCATCACAATGCTCCATTATATTGCTCATCAAAATCCTCCATTACATTTGGCATCAGAATGCTACCTGCCATTGTCATTGCAATGGACCATGACATATGTCATCACAATGCTCCCTGATACCTGTCTTCACAATACTCCATGATTTTCTCTTCGCAATGATCCATGGCCTTGTCATCAAAATGCACCATGTCCACTGTAATCACAATAATCTATGAAACTGGTCAGACCAATGTTCCATGCCCCTGTCAACACAAAGCTCCATGCCCTTGTCATCACAATGCTCCATGAACCCTCTCATCACAATGCTCCGTGACTCCAGTCATCACACTGATTCATAACGTTTGTCATCAAAACGGTCCATGCCCGCGTCATCACAAGGCTCTGTGACCTTTGTAACCACAATGCTCCATGAACTTTTCATCACAATGCTCCGTGACCCTTGTTATCACAATGCTCCATGCCTTTGTCAGAACAGTGCTCCTTGCCCCTTGTCATCACAATGTGCCACGTGCTTTTCATCACATCGGTCCACAAATTTGTAATCGCTATGCTCCATAAACCTTATAATCACAATGGTCCTTGCACTTCTCATCAAAATGCTCTCTCACCAGAGACATCACAATGTTCCATCATTACTCATCACAATACTCCCTCACCTCTGGAATCACAATGTTCCATGATCCAGTCATCACAATGCTATATCCACTTATCATCACAATGTTCCATCACCACTGACATCACAATGTTCCATAAACCCTGTCATCAAAATGCTCCATGACCCTTGTCATCACAATTCTCCATGCCCTTGTCAGCACAATGCTCCCTGACCCTTGTCATCACAATGTTCCAAGCCATTGTCATCACAATGCTCCATTACCTTTGTGATGAGAATCCTCCATGACACTTGGCATCACAATGCTCCATGCCATTGTCATCACAATGGGCCATTACATATGTCATCACAATGAGCCCTGACAACTGTCTTCACAATACTGCATGAACTGGTCATCACAATGCTGCATGCCCTTGTCTTCACAATGCGCCATTCCAACTGTCATCGCAATAATCCATGAAACTTATTAGACCAATGCTCCATGCCCTTGTAATCACAATGCTCCATGCCCTTGTCATCACAATGCTCCGTGACTCCAGTCATCACAATGCTTCATGACCTTGTCATGAAAATTCTCAATGGCCATTGTCATCATACTGCTCCAAGCCATAGTCATCACGATGCTCCATTATATTTGTCATCACAATTCTCCATTTCATTTGGCATCACTATACTCCCTACCATTGTCATCGCAATGGACCATGACCTATGTCATCACAATGCTCCTTGACACCTGTCTTCACAATACAACATGACCTTCTCTACACAATGATCCATGCCCTTGTCATCACAATGCACCATGTCCACTGTCATCACAATAATCTATGAATCTTGTCAGACAAATGCTCCATGCTCCTGTCATCACAATGCTCCATGCCCTTGTCATCACAATGCTCCATGACTTGTCATCACAATCCTCCATGACCCATGACACATGTATCACAGTGTTCCATGCCCTAGTCATCACAATGCTCCAAGACCCCTGTAATCACAATGCTCCATGCCCCTTTTCATCAGAATACTCCATGAGACTTGTCATGACAAGTCTCCATGGTCTTCTCATCACAATGCTCCTGGACTTGTCATCACCATGCTCCATTCCCTTCTCATCACAATGCTCCATGACCCCTGTCATCACAATAATCCATGAATATTTTCAGCCCAATGCTCCAAGACCTATTCATCACAATGCTCCATGGCAAATATCATCACAATGCTCCATGACCACTGTCATCACAACACTCCATGACACCCGACAACACAATGATCCACGACTCTTGTCATCACAATGCTCCATTCCATAGTCATCACAATGCTTCATGACACCTGTCATCACAACACTCCATGAACATTATCAGCCCAGTGCTCCATGACCCTTGTCATCACAATGATCCATGCCCTTGTCATCCCAATGCTCCATGACCCCTGTATTCACAATGCTCCGTAACGCTTGTCATCACAGTGCTCCATGACACATGTCATCACAATGCTCCATGCCTTTGTCAGCAAAATGCTACATGACCTTGTCATTACAATGCTCTATGCGCTTGTCATCACAATACTCCATTTCCATTGTCATCACAATCCTCCATGAAACTTGGGATCACATTGCTTCATGCCCTTGTCCTCACAATGCTCCATGCTCCTTGAAATCAAAATGATCCATGACCTCTGTCATCACAATGCTCCAAACACTTGTGATCACAATGTTCCATAACACTTGTCATCACAACGCTCCATGATGCCTGTCATCACAATACTCCATGCTCTTTTCATCACAATGCTCCATGACCTTTGTCATCACAATTCTCAATACACTTGTCATCACAAGGCTCCCTGACACTTGTCATCAGTATGCTCCTTGAACCCTGTCAGGAAAAGGCTCCATGCCTTTTTCATCACAAGGCCCCATGCCATTTTCATCACAATGCTCCATGCCATTGTCATCAAAATACTCCACAAGCTTGTCATCAGAATGCTCCATGACCCTTGTCATCACATTTCTCCATGCACTTGTCAGCACAATGCTCCCTGACCCTTGTCATCACAATGCTCCAAGCCATTGTCATCACAATGCTCCATTACCTTTGCCATCAGAATCCTCCATGACACTTGGCATCCCAATGCTCCATGCCATTGTCATCACAATGGGCCATTACATATGTCATCACAATGCTCTCTGACACCTGTCTTCACAATACTGCATGACCTGGCCATCACAATGCTCCATGCCCTTGTCATCACAATGCGCCATTCCAACTGTCATCACAATAATCCATGAAACTTATTAGACGAATGCTGCTTGCCCTGGTCATCCCAATGCTCCATGCCCTTGTTATCACAATGCTCCATGACCCCTGCCATCACAATGATCTGTGACTCCAGTCATCACAATGCTTCATGACCTTTGTCACCACAATGGGCAATGCCCTCGTCATCATCACTCTCTGTGAGCTTTTTAACCAAAATGATCCATGAACTTTTCATCACAATGCTCTTTGACCCTTGTCATCACAATGCTCTATGCCTTTCTCAGCACAATGCTCCATGACCCTTGTCATCACAATCCTCCATGCGCTTGTCAGCACAATTCTCCATGACACATGTCATCACAATGCTCCATGACCCCTGTCATCACAGTGCTCCGTGACTCCAGTCATCAGAATGCTTCATAACGTTTGTCATCACAATGATCCATGTCCGTGTCATCACATGGTTCTGTGACCTTTGTAACCACAATGCTCCATGAACTTTTCATCACAATTCACAGTGACCCTTGTCATCACAATGCTCCATGTCTTTGTCAGAACAATGCTCCATGACCATTGTCTTCACAATGTACCACGCGCATTTCATCACAACGGTCCACAACCTTGTCATTGCAATGCTCCATAATCCTTGTAATCACAATGGTCCATGCACTTCTCATCAAAATGCTCTCTCACCAGAGATATCACAGTGTTCCATGACTAGTCATCACAATACACCCTCACCCCTGTAATCACAATGTTCCATGACCCTGTCATCACACTGCTACATCCCCTTATCATCACAATGTTCCATGACCCCTGACATCACAATGTTCCATAACCCCTGTCATCAAAATGCTCCATGATCCTTTTCATCCCAAAGCTCCAAGACCCCTGACATCACAATGTTCTATAACACCTGCCATCAAAATATTCCATTACACTTTTCATCAAATTGCTGCATGGCCCGGTCATCAAAATGCTCCCTGCACTTCTCATCACAATGCACCATGCCCTTGTCATCAAAATGCTCCATCACTTGTCATCACAAAACACCATGACCCTTGGCATCACAATGCTCCATGTCATTGTCATCACAATGCTCCATGAACCCTCTCATAACATTGCTCAATGCCCTTGTCATCACAAAGCTCCATGACACTTGTCATCACAATGCTCGATGCCCTTCTCATCGCAATGCTCCATGCCCTTGTCATTACAATCCTGCATGACCCATGTATCATAGTGTTCCGTACCCTTGTCATCACAATGCTCCATGCCCACTCTCACCACAATAATCCATGAAACATTTCAGACCAATGTTCCATGCCCTTCTCATCACAATGCTCCATTACCTCTGTCATAACAATGCACCATGACCCCTGCCATCACAATGTTCCACGGCCTAGTCATCACAAGGTTCCATGACACTTGTCATCACAATGCTGAAGGCCACTGTAATCACAATGCTCCTTGCCCTTGTCATCACAAAGCTCCATGACGCATGTCATCAGAAAGTTCCATGGCCTTCTCATCACAATGCTCCATGCCCTTGTCATCACAATGCTCCAAGACCTTTGTAAACACAAAGCTCCATGCCCTTGTCATCACAATGCTCCATGAACCCTCTCATCACAATGCTCCGTGTCTCCAGTCATCACACTGATTCATAACGTTTGTCATCAAAACGGTCCATGCCCGCGTCATCACAAGGCTCTGTGACCTTTGTAACCACAATGCTCCATGAACTTTTCATCACAATGCTCCGTGACCCTTGTTATCACAATGCTCCATGCCTTTGTCAGAACAGTGCTCCTTGCCCCTTGTCATCACAATGTGCCACGTGCTTTTCATCACATCGGTCCACAAATTTGTAATCGCTATGCTCCATAAACCTTATAATCACAATGGTCCTTGCACTTCTCATCAAAATGCTCTCTCACCAGAGACATCACAATGTTCCATCATTACTCATCACAATACTCCCTCACCTCTGGAATCACAATGTTCCATGATCCAGTCATCACAATGCTATATCCACTTATCATCACAATGTTCCATCACCACTGACATCACAATGTTCCATAAACCCTGTCATCAAAATGCTCCATGACCCTTGTCATCACAATTCTCCATGCCCTTGTCAGCACAATGCTCCCTGACCCTTGTCATCACAATGTTCCAAGCCATTGTCATCACAATGCTCCATTACCTTTGTGATGAGAATCCTCCATGACACTTGGCATCACAATGCTCCATGCCATTGTCATCACAATGGGCCATTACATATGTCATCACAATGAGCCCTGACAACTGTCTTCACAATACTGCATGAACTGGTCATCACAATGCTGCATGCCCTTGTCTTCACAATGCGCCATTCCAACTGTCATCGCAATAATCCATGAAACTTATTAGACCAATGCTCCATGCCCTTGTAATCACAATGCTCCATGCCCTTGTCATCACAATGCTCCGTGACTCCAGTCATCACAATGCTTCATGACCTTGTCATGAAAATTCTCAATGGCCATTGTCATCATACTGCTCCAAGCCATAGTCATCACGATGCTCCATTATATTTGTCATCACAATTCTCCATTTCATTTGGCATCACTATACTCCCTACCATTGTCATCGCAATGGACCATGACCTATGTCATCACAATGCTCCTTGACACCTGTCTTCACAATACAACATGACCTTCTCTACACAATGATCCATGCCCTTGTCATCACAATGCACCATGTCCACTGTCATCACAATAATCTATGAATCTTGTCAGACAAATGCTCCATGCTCCTGTCATCACAATGCTCCATGCCCTTGTCATCACAATGCTCCATGACTTGTCATCACAATCCTCCATGACCCATGACACATGTATCACAGTGTTCCATGCCCTAGTCATCACAATGCTCCAAGACCCCTGTAATCACAATGCTCCATGCCCCTTTTCATCAGAATGCTCCATGAGACTTGTCATGACAAGTCTCCATGGTCTTCTCATCACAAATGCTCCTGGACCTTGTCATCACCATGCTCCATTCCCTTCTCATCACAATGCTCCATGACCCCTGTCATCACAATAATCCATGAATATTTTCAGCCCAATGCTCCAAGACCTATTCATCACAATGCTCCATGGCAAATATCATCACAATGCTCCATGACCACTATCATCACAACACTCCATGACACCCGACAACACATTGATCCACGACTCTTGTCATCACAATGCTCCATTCCATAGTCATCACAATGCTTCATGACACCTGTCATCACAACACTCCATGAACATTATCAGCCCAGTGCTCCATGACCCTTGTCATCACAATGATCCATGCCCTTGTCATCCCAATGCTCCATGACCCCTGTATTCACAATGCTCCGTAACGCTTGTCATCACAGTGCTCCATGACACATGTCATCACAATGCTCCATGCCTTTGTCAGCAAAATGCTACATGACCTTGTCATTACAATGCTCTATGCGCTTGTCATCACAATACTCCATTTCCATTGTCATCACAATCCTCCATGAAACTTGGGATCACATTGCTTCATGCCTTTGTCCTCACAATGCTCCATGCTCCTTGAAATCAAAATGATCCATGACCTCTGTCATCACAATGCTCCAAACACTTGTGATCACAATGTTCCATAACACTTGTCATCACAACGCTCCATGATGCCTGTCATCACAATACTCCATGCTCTTTTCATCACAATGCTCCATGACCTTTGTCATCACAATTCTCAATACACTTGTCATCACAAGGCTCCCTGACACTTGTCATCAGTATGCTCCTTGAACCCTGTCAGGAAAAGGCTCCATGCCTTTTTCATCACAAGGCCCCATGCCGTTTTCATCACAATGCTCCATGCCATTGTCATCAAAATACTCCACAAGCTTGTCATCAGAATGCTCCATGACCCTTGTCATCACATTTCTCCATGCACTTGTCAGCACAATGCTCCCTGACCCTTGTCATCACAATGCTCCAAGCCATTGTCATCACAATGCTCCATTACCTTTGCCATCAGAATCCTCCATGACACTTGGCATCCCAATGCTCCATGCCATTGTCATCACAATGGGCCATTACATATGTCATCACAATGCTCTCTGACACCTGTCTTCACAATACTGCATGACCTGGCCATCACAATGCTCCATGCCCTTGTCATCACAATGCGCCATTCCAACTGTCATCACAATAATCCATGAAACTTATTAGACGAATGCTGCTTGCCCTGGTCATCCCAATGCTCCATGCCCTTGTTATCACAATGCTCCATGACCCCTGCCATCACAATGATCTGTGACTCCAGTCATCACAATGCTTCATGACCTTTGTCACCACAATGGGCAATGCCCTCGTCATCATCACTCTCTGTGAGCTTTTTAACCAAAATGATCCATGAACTTTTCATCACAATGCTCTTTGACCCTTGTCATCACAATGCTCTATGCCTTTCTCAGCACAATGCTCCATGACCCTTGTCATCACAATCCTCCATGCGCTTGTCAGCACAATTCTCCATGACACATGTCATCACAATGCTCCATGACCCCTGTCATCACAGTGCTCCGTGGCTCCAGTCATCAGAATGCTTCATAACGTTTGTCATCACAATGATCCATGTCCGTGTCATCACATGGTTCTGTGACCTTTGTAACCACAATGCTCCATGAACTTTTCATCACAATTCACAGTGACCCTTGTCATCACAATGCTCCATGTCTTTGTCAGAACAATGCTCCATGACCATTGTCTTCACAATGTACCATGCGCATTTCATCACAACGGTCCACAACCTTGTCATTGCAATGCTCCATAATCCTTGTAATCACAATGGTCCATGCACTTCTCATCAAAATGCTCTCTCACCAGAGATATCACAGTGTTCCATGACTAGTCATCACAATACACCCTCACCCCTGTAATCACAATGTTCCATGACCCTGTCATCACACTGCTACATCCCCTTATCATCACAATGTTCCATGACCCCTGACATCACAATGTTCCATAACACCTGTCATCAAAATGCTCCATGATCCTTTTCATCCCAAAGCTCCAAGACCCCTGACATCACAATGTTCTATAACACCTGCCATCAAAATATTCCATTACACTTTTCATCAAATTGCTGCATGGCCCGGTCATCAAAATGCTCCCTGCACTTCTCATCACAATGCACCATGCCCTTGTCATCAAAATGCTCCATGACTTGTCATCACAAAACTCCATGACCGTTGGCATCACAATGCTCCATGTCATTGTCATCACAATGCTCCATGAACCCTCTCATAACATTGCTCAATGCCCTTGTCATCACAAAGCTCCATGACACTTGTCATCACAATGCTCGATGCCCTTCTCATCGCAATGCTCCATGCCCTTGTCATTACAATCCTGCATGACCCATGTATCATAGTGTTCCGTACCCTTGTCATCACAATGCTCCATGCCCACTCTCACCACAATAATCCATGAAACATTTCAGACCAATGTTCCATGCCCTTCTCATCACAATGCTCCATTACCTCTGTCATAACAATGCACCATGACCCCTGCCATCACAATGTTCCACGGCCTAGTCATCACAAGGTTCCATGACACTTGTCATCACAATGCTGAAGGCCCCTGTAATCACAATGCTCCTTGCCCTTGTCATCACAAAGCTCCATGACGCATGTCATCAGAAAGTTCCATGGCCTTCTCATCACAATGCTCCATGCCCTTGTCATCACAATGCTCCAAGACCTTTGTAAACACAATGCTCCATGCCCCTTTTCATCTCAATGCTCCATGAACCCTGCCATCACAATGCACCATGCCCATCATCATAATGCTTCAGGCTATTGTCATCACAATGAAATCAATATTCTCCATGACCTCTGTCATTATAATGCTCCAAACACTTGTGATCACAATGTTCCATAACACTTATCATCACAAAACCCCATGACGCTCATCATCACAATTTTCCATGGTCTTCTCTTCACAATGCTCCATGATCTTTGTCATCACAATGCTCAATACACTTGTCATCACAAGGCTCCCGGACACTTGTCGTCAGTATGCTCCTTGAACCCTGTCATGACAAGGCTCCATGCCTTTGTCATCACAATAATCCATGCCCTTTTCATCACAATGCTCCAAGATCCCTGTAATCACAATGATCCATGCCCTTGTCATCAAAAAGCTCCATGACGCATGTCATCAGAATGCTTCATGGCCTTCTCATCATAATGCTCCATGCCCTTGTCATCACAATGCTCCAAGACCCCTGTAATCACAATGCTCCATCCCCCTTTTCATCAGAATGCTCCATGAGACTTGTCATCACAAGTCTCCATGGTCTTCTCCTCACAATGCTCCAGGACCTTGTCATCACCATGCTCCATTCCCTTGTCATCACAATGCTCCATGACCCCTGTCATCACAGTAGTCCATTAACATTTTCAGCCCAATGCTCCACGACCTACTCATCACAATGCTCCATGGCCAATATCTTCACAATGCTCCATGACCACTGTTATCACAACACTCCATGACAACTGACAACAAAATGATCTGGGACTCTTGTCATCACAATGCTCCATTCCCTAGTCATCACAATGCTCCATGACCCCTGTCATCACAACACTCCATGAACATTTTCAGCCCAGTGCTCCATGACCCTTGTCATCACAATGATCCATGCCCTTGTCATCCCAATGCTCCATGACCCCTGTATTCACAATGTTCCGTGACGCTTGTCATCACAGTGCTCCATGACACATGTCATCACAATGCTCCATACCGTTGTCAGCAAAATGCTATATGACCTTGTCATTATAATGCTCTATGCGCTTGTCATCAAAATACTCCATTTCCATTGTCATCACCATCCTCCATGAACCTTGGGATCACATTGCTTCATGCCCTTGTCATCACAATGCTCCCTGCTCCTTGAAATCAAAATGATCCATGACCTCTGTCATCACAATACTCCAAACCCTTGTGATCACAATGTTCCATAACACTTGTCATCACAACGCTCCATGATGCCTGTCATCACAATACTCCATGCTCTTTTCATCACAATGCTCCATGAATTTTGTCATCACCATCCTCAATACACTTGTCATCACAATGCTCCCTGACACTTCTCATCAGAATGCTCCTTGAACCCTGTCACGAAAAGTCTCCATGCATTTTTCATCACAATGCCCCATGCTGTTTTCATCAAAATGATCCAATCCATTGTCATCAAATTACTCCACAAGCTTGTCATCAGAATGCTCCTTGACACATGTCATTACAATTCTCCACGTACTTGTCAGCACAATGCTCCCTGACCCTTGTCATCACAATGCTCCAGGCCATTGTCATCACAATGCTCCATTAGTTTTGTCATCAGAATCCTCCATGACACTTGGCATCCCAATGCTCCATGCCATTGTCATCACAATGGGCCATTACATATGTCATCACAATGGTCCCTGACACCTGTCTTCACAATACTGCATGGCCTGGTCATCACAATGCTCCATGCCGTTGTCATCACAATGCGCCATTCTAACTGTCATCACAATAATCCATGAAATTTATTAGACCAATGTTCCATGCCCTTGTCATCACAATGCTCCATGCCCTTGTTATCACAATGCTCCATGACCCCTGTCATCACAATGCTCCGTGACTCCAAGCATCACAATGCTTCATGACCTTTGTCATCACAATGGTCCATGCCCTGGTCATCAACAGTCTCTGTGACCTTTTTAACCACAATGCTCCATGAACTTTGCATCACAATGCTCTTTGACCCTTGTCATCACAATGCTCCATGCGCTTGGCAGCACAATGCTCCATAACACATGTCATCACAATGCACCATGTGCTTGTCATCACAGTGCTCCACAATCTTGTCATCACAATGCTCCATAAAATTTGTCATCACAATGCTCCATGCACTTCTCATCAAAATGCTCTCTCACCACTGATATCACAATGCTACTTCACTATTTGTCACAATACTCCGTCACTCCTGTCATCACAATGCTACATGCACTTATCTTCACAATGTTCGATGACCCCTGACATCACAATGTTCCATAACACCTGTCATCAAAATGTTCCATGACACTTTTCATCAAATTGCTCAAAGACCCAGTCATCAGAATGTTCCCTGCCTTTCTCATCACAATGCACAACGCCCTTGCCATCAAAATGCTCCATGACCTTTGTCATCACAAAGATCCATGACCCTTGGCATCACAATGCTCCATGCCCTTGTCATCACAATGCTCCATGACTTGTCATCACAATCCTCCATGACCCATGACACATGTATCACAGTGTTCCATGCCCTAGTCATCACAATGCTCCAAGACCCCTGTAATCACAATGCTCCATGCCCCTTTTCATCAGAATGCTCCATGAGACTTGTCATGAGAAATCTCCATGGTCTTCTCATCACAATGCTCCTGGACCTTGTCATCACCATGCTCCATTCCCTTCTCATCACAATGCTCCATGACCCCTGTCATCACAATAATCCATGAATATTTTCAGCCCAATGCTCCAAACCCTTGTGATCACAATGTTCCATAACACTTGTCATCACAACGCTCCATGATGCCTGTCATCACAATACTCCATGCTCTTTTCATCACAATGCTCCATGACCTTTGTCATCACAATTCTCAATACACTTGTCATCACCAGGCTCCCTGACACTTGTCATCAGTATGCTCCTTGAACCCTGTCAGGAAAAGGCTCCATGCCTTTTTCATCACAATGCCCCATGCCGTTTTCATCACAATGCTCCTTGCCATTGTCATCAAAATACTCCACAAGCTTGTCATCAGAATGCTCCATGACCCTTGTCATCACATTTCTCCATGCACTTGTCAGCACAATGCTCCCTGACCCTTGTCATCACAATGCTCCAAGCCATTGTCATCACAATGCTCCATTACCTTTGCCATCAGAATCCTCCATGACACTTGGCATCCCAATGCTCCATGCCATTGTCATCACAATGGGCCATTACTTATGTCATCACAATGCTCCCTGACACCTGTCTTCACAATACTGCATGACCTGGCCATCACAATGCTCCATGCCCTTGTCATCACAATGCGCCATTCCAACTGTCATCGCAATAATCCATGAAACTTATTAGACCAATGCTCCTTGCCCTGGTCATCACAATGCTCCATGCCCTTTTTAGCACAATGCTCCATGACCCCTGCCATCACAATGATCTGTGACTGCAGTCATCACAATGCTTCATGACCTTTGTCACCACAATGGGCAATGCCCTCGTCATCATCACTCTCTGTGAGCTTTTTAACCAAAATGATCCATGAACTTTTCATCACAATGCTCTTTGACCCTTGTCATCACAATGCTCTATGCCTTTCTCAGCACAATGCTCCATGACCCTTGTCATCACAATGCTCCATGCGCTTGTCAGCACAATGCTCCATGACACATGTCATCACAATGCTCCATGACCCCTGTCATCACAGTGCTCCGTGACTCCAATCATCAGAATGATTCATAACGTTTTTCATCACAATGATCCATGCCCGTGTCATCACAAGGATCTGTGACCTTTGTAACCACAATGCTCCATGAACTTTTCATCACAATTCACAGTGACCCTTGTCATCACAATGCTCCATGTCTTTGTCAGAACAATGCTCCATGACCATTGTCTTCACAATGTACCACGCACATTTCATCACAACGGTCCACAACCTTGTCAATACAATGCTCCATAATCCTTGTAATCACAATGGTCCATGCACTTCTCATCAAAATGCTCTCTCACCAGAAATATCACAGTGTTCCATGATTAGTCATCACACTACACCCTCACCCCTGTAATCACAATGTTCCATGACCCTGTCATCACACTGCTACATCCCCTTATCATCACAATGTTCCATGACCCCTGACATCACAATGTTCCATAACACCTGTCATCAAAATGCTCCATGATCCTTTTCATCCCAAAGCTCCAAGACCCCTGACATCACAATATTCTATAACACCTGCCATCAAAATATTCCATTACACTTTTCATCAAATTGCTGCATGGCCCGGTCATCAAAATGCTCCCTGCACTTCTCATCACAATGCACCATGCCCTTGTCATCAAAATGCTCCATGACTTGTCATCACAAAACTCCATGACCCTTGGCATCACAATGCTCCATGTCATTGTCATCACAATGCTCCATGAACCCTCTCATAACATTGCTCAATGCCCTTGTCATCACAAAGCTCCATGACACTTATCATCACAATGCTCAATGCCCTTGTCATCACAATGCTCCAAGACCTTTGTAAACACAATGCTCCATGCCCCTTTTCATCTCAATGCTCCATGAACCCTGCCATCACAATGCACCATGCCCATCATCATAATGCTTCAGGCTATTGTCATCACAATGAAATCAATATTCTCCATGACCTCTGTCATCATAATGCTCCAAACACTTGTGATCACAATGTTCCATAACACTTATCATCACAACACCCCATGACGCTCATCATCACAATTTTCCATGGTCTTCTCTTCACAATGCTCCATGATCTTTGTCATCACAATGCTCAATACACTTGTCATCACAAGGCTCCCGGACACTTGTCGTCAGTATGCTCCTTGAACCCTGTCATGACAAGGCTCCATGCCTTTGTCATCACAATAATCCATGCCCTTTTCATCACAATGCTCCAAGATCCCTGTAATCACAATGATCCATGCCCTTGTCATCAAAAAGCTCCATGACGCATGTCATCAGAATGCTTCATGGCCTTCTCATCATAATGCTCCATGCCCTTGTCATCACAATGCTCCAAGACCCCTGTAATCACAATGCTCCATCCCCCTTTTCATCAGAATGCTCCATGAGACTTGTCATCACAAGTCTCCATGGTCTTCTCCTCACAATGCTCCAGGACCTTGTCATCACCATGCTCCATTCCCTTGTCATCACAATGCTCCATGACCCCTGTCATCACAGTAGTCCATTAACATTTTCAGCCCAATGCTCCACGACCTACTCATCACAATGCTCCATGGCCAATATCTTCACAATGCTCCATGACCACTGTTATCACAACACTCCATGACAACTGACAACAAAATGATCTGGGACTCTTGTCATCACAATGCTCCATTCCCTAGTCATCACAATGCTCCATGACCCCTGTCATCACAACACTCCATGAACATTTTCAGCCCAGGGCTCCATGACACATGTCATCACAATGCTCCATGCCTTTGTCAGCAAAATGCTATATGACCTTTCCATTACAATGCTCTATGCGCTTGTCATCAAAATACTCCATTTCCATTGTCATCACCATCCTCCATGAACCTTGGGATCACATTGCTTCATGCCCTTGTCATCACAATGCTCCCTGCTCCTTGAAATCAAAATGATCCATGACCTCTGTCATCACAATACTCCAAACCCTTGTGATCACAATGTTCCATAACACTTGTCATCACAATGCTCCATGAACTTTGTCATCACCATTCTCAATACACTTGTCATCACAATGCTCCCTGACACTTGTCATCAGAATGCTCCTTGAAACCTGTCACGAAAAGGCTCCATGCCTTTTTCATCACAATGCCCCATGCCGTTTTCATCAAAATGATCCATGCCATTGTCATCAATATACTCCACAAGCTTGTCATCAGAATGCTCCATGACACTTGTCATTACAATTCTCCACGCACTTGTCAGCACAATGCTCCATGACCCTTGTCATCACAATGCTCCAAGCCATTGTCATCACAATGCTCCATTACTTTTGTCATCAGAATCCTCCATGACACTTGGCATCACTATGCTCCATGCCATTGTCATCACAATGGGCCATTACATATGTCATCACAATGCTCCCTGACACCTGTCTTCACAATACTGCATGGCCTGGTCATCACAATGCTCCATGCCGTTGTCATCACAATATGCCTTTCTAACTGTCATCACAATAATCCATGAAATTTATTAGACCAATGTTCCATGCCCTTGTCATCACAATGCTCCATGCCCTTGTTATCACAATGCTCCATGACCCCTGTCATCACAATGCTCCGTGACTCCAAGCATCACAATGCTTCATGACCTTTGTCATCACAATGGTCCATGCCCTGGTCATCAACAGTCTCTGTGACCTTTTTAACCACAATGCTCCATGAACTTTGCATCACAATGCTCTTTGACCCTTGTCATCACAATGCTCCATGCGCTTGGCAGCACAATGCTCCATGACACATGTCATCACAATGCACCATGTGCTTGTCATCACAGTGCTCCACAATCTTGTCATCACAGTGCTCCATAAAATTTGTCATCACAATGCTCCATGCACTTCTCATCAAAATGCTCTCTCACCACTGATATCACAATGCTACATCACTATTTGTCACAATACTCCGTCACTCCTGTCATCACAATGCTACATGCACTTATCATCACAATGTTCGATGACCCCTGACATCACAATGTTCCATAACACCTGTCATCAAAATGTTCCATGACACTTTTCATCAAATTGCTCAAAGACCCAGTCATCAGAATGTTCCCTGCCTTTCTCATCACAATGCACAACGCCCTTGCCATCAAAATGCTCCATGACCTTTGTCATCACAAAGATCCATGACCCTTGGCATCACAATGCTCCATGCCCTTGTCATCACAATGCTCCATGACTTGTCATCACAATCCTCCATGACCCATGACACATGTATCACAGTGTTGCATGCCCTAGTCATCACAATGCTCCAAGACCCCTGTAATCACAATGCTCCATGCCCCTTTTCATCAGAATGCTCCATGAGACTTGTCATGAGAAATCTCCATGGCCTTCTCATCACAATGCTCCTGGACCTTGTCATCACCATGCTCCATTCCCTTCTCATCACAATGCTCCATGACCCCTGTCATCACAATAATCCATGAATATTTTCAGCCCAATGCTCCAAACCCTTGTGATCACAATGTTCCATAACACTTGTCATCACAACGCTCCATGATGCCTGTCATCACAATACTCCATGCTCTTTTCATCACAATGCTCCATGACCTTTGTCATCACAATTCTCAATACACTTGTCATCACCAGGCTCCCTGACACTTGTCATCAGTATGCTCCTTGAACCCTGTCAGGAAAAGGCTCCATACCATTTTCATCACAATGCCCCATGCCGTTTTCATCACAATGCTCCTTGCCATTGTCATCAAAATACTCCACAAGCTTGTCATCAGAATGCTCCATGACCCTTGTCATCACATTTCTCCATGCACTTGTCAGCACAATGCTCCCTGACCCTTGTCATCACAATGCTCCAAGCCATTGTCATCACAATGCTCCATTACCTTTGCCATCAGAATCCTCCATGACACTTGGCATCCCAATGCTCCATGCCATTGTCATCACAATGGGCCATTACTTATGTCATCACAATGCTCCCTGACACCTGTCTTCACAATACTGCATGACCTGGCCATCACAATGCTCCATGCCCTTGTCTTCACAATGCGCCATTCCAACTGTCATCGCAATAATCCATGAAACTTATTAGACCAATGCTCCTTGCCCTGGTCATCACAATGCTCCATGCCCGTGTTATCACAATGCTCAATGACCCCTGCCATCACAATGATCTTTGACTGCAGTCATCACAATGCTTCATGACCTTTGTCACCACAATGGGCCATGCCCTCGTCATCATCACTCTCTGTGAGCTTTTTAACCAAAATGATCCATGAACTTTTCATCACAATGCTCTTTGACCCTTGTCATCACAATGCTCTATGCCTTTCTCAGCACAATGCTCCATGACCCTTGTCATCACAATGCTCCATGCGCTTGTCAGCACAATGCTCCATGACACATGTCATCACAATGCTCCATGACCCCTGTCATCACAGTGCTCCGTGACTCCAATCATCAGAATGATTCATAACGTTTTTCATCACAATGATCCATGCCCGTGTCATCACAAGGTTCTGTGACCTTTGTAACCACAATGCTCCATGAACTTTTCATCACAATTCACAGTGACCCTTGTCATCACAATGCTCCATGTCTTTGTCAGAACAATGTTCCATGACCATTGTCTTCACAATGTACCACGCACATTTC
Organism: Mesoplodon mirus; assembly: GCF_964341445.2. Taxonomy (NCBI): domain Eukaryota; kingdom Metazoa; phylum Chordata; class Mammalia; order Artiodactyla; family Ziphiidae; genus Mesoplodon; species Mesoplodon mirus. The sequence goes on from NW_028295599.1 coordinate 31,899, forward strand.
ATCACAACGGTCCACAACCTTGTCAATACAATGCTCCATAATCCTTGTAATCACAATGGTCCATGCACTTCTCATCAAAATGCTCTCTCACCAGAAATATCACAGTGTTCCATGACTAGTCATCACAATACACCCTCACCCCTGTAATCACAATGTTCCATGACCCTGTCATCACACTGCTACATCCCCTTACCATCACAATGTTCCATGACCCCTGACATCACAATGTTCCATAACACCTGTCATCAAAATGCTCCATGATCCTTTTCATCCCAAAGCTCCAAGACCCCTGACATCACAATGTTCTATAACACCTGCCATCAAAATATTCCATTACACTTTTCATCAAATTGCTGCATGGCCCGGTCATCAAAATGCTCCCTGCACTTCTCATCACAATGCACCATGCCCTTGTCATCAAAATGCTCCATGACTTGTCATCACAAAACTCCATGACCCTTGGCATCACAATGCTCCATGTCATTGTCATCACAATGCTCCATGAACCCTCTCATAACATTGCTCAATGCCCTTGTCATCACAAAGCTCCATGACACTTATCATCACAATGCTCCATGCCCTTGTCATCGCAATGCTCCATGCCCTTGTCATTACAATCCTGCATGACCCATGTATCATAGTGTTCCGTACCCTTGTCATCACAATGCTCCATGCCCACTCTCACCACAATAATCCATGAAATATTTCAGACCAATGTTCCATGCCCTTCTCATCACAATGCTCCATTACCTCTGTCATAACAATGCACCATGACCCTTGCCATCACAATGTTCCACCGCCTAGTCATCACAAGGTTCCATGAAACTTGTCATCACAATGCTGAAGGCCCCTGTAATCACAATGCTCCTTGCCCTTGTCATCACAAAGCTCCATGACGCATGTCATCAGAAAGTTCCATGGCCTTCTCATCACAATGCTCCATGCCCTTGTCATCACAATGCTCCAAGACCTTTGTAAACACAATGCTCCATGCCCCTTTTCATCTCAATGCTCCATGAACCCTGCCATCACAATGCACCATGCCCATCATCATAATGCTTCAGGCTATTGTCATCACAATGAAATCAATATTCTCCATGACTTCTGTCATCATAATGCTCCAAACACTTATGATCACAATGTTCCATAACACTTATCATCACAACACCCCATGACGCTCATCATCACAATTTTCCATGGTCTTCTCTTCACAATGCTCCATGATCTTTGTCATCACAATGCTCAATACACTTGTCATCACAAGGCTCCCGGACACTTGTCGTCAGTATGCTCCTTGAACCCTGTCATGACAAGGCTCCATGCCTTTGTCATCACAATAATCCATGCCCTTTTCATCACAATGCTCCAAGATCCCTGTAATCACAATGATCCATGCCCTTGTCATCAAAAAGCTCCATGACGCATGTCATCAGAATGCTTCATGGCCTTCTCATCATAATGCTCCATGCCCTTGTCATCACAATGCTCCAAGACCCCTGTAATCACAATGCTCCATCCCCCTTTTCATCAGAATGCTCCATGAGACTTGTCATCACAAGTCTCCATGGTCTTCTCCTCACAATGCTCCAGGACCTTGTCATCACCATGCTCCATTCCCTTGTCATCACAATGCTCCATGACCCCTGTCATCACAGTAGTCCATTAACATTTTCAGCCCAATGCTCCACGACCTACTCATCACAATGCTCCATGGCCAATATCTTCACAATGCTCCATGACCACTGTTATCACAACACTCCATGACAACTGACAACAAAATGATCTGGGACTCTTGTCATCACAATGCTCCATTCCCTAGTCATCACAATGCTCCATGACCCCTGTCATCACAACACTCCATGAACTTTTTCAGCCCAGTGCTCCATGACGCTTGTCATCACAATGATCCATGCCCTTGTCATCCCAGTGCTCCATGACCCCTGTATTCACAATGCTCCGTGACGCTTGTCATCACAGTGCTCCATGACACATGTCATCACAATGCTCCATGCCTTTGTCAGCAAAATGCTATATGACCTTTCCATTACAATGCTCTATGCGCTTGTCATCAAAATACTCCATTTCCATTGTCATCACCATCCTCCATGAACCTTGGGATCACATTGCTTCATGCCCTTGTCATCACAATGCTCCCTGCTCCTTGAAATGAAAATGATCCATGACCTCTGTCATCACAATACTCCAAACCCTTGTGATCACAATGTTCCATAACACTTGTCATCACAATGCTCCATGAACTTTGTCATCACCATTCTCAATACACTTGTCATCACAATGCTCCCTGACACTTGTCATCAGAATGCTCCTTGAACCCTGTCACGAAAAGGCTCCATGCCTTTTTCATCACAATGCCCCATGCCGTTTTCATCAAAATGATCCATGCCATTGTCATCAAAATACTCCACAAGCTTGTCATCAGAATGCTCCATGACACTTGTCATTACAATTCTCCACGCACTTGTCAGCACAATGCTCCCTGACCCTTGTCATCACAATGCTCCAAGCCATTGTCATCACAATGCTCCATTACTTTTGTCATCAGAATCCTCCATGACACTTGGCATCACTATGCTCCATGCCATTGTCATCACAATGGGCCATTACATATGTCATCACAATGGTCCCTGACACCTGTCTTCACAATACTGCATGGCCTGGTCATCACAATGCTCCATGCCGTTGTCATCACAATGCGCCATTCTAACTGTCATCACAATAATCCATGAAATTTATTAGACCAATGTTCAATGCCCTTGTCATCACAATGCTCCATGCCCTAGTTATCACAATGCTCCATGACCCCTGTCATCACAATGCTCCGTGACACCAATCATCACAATGCTTCATGACCTTTGTCATCACAATGGTCCATGCCCTGGTCATCAACAGTGTCTGTGACCTTTTTAACCACAATGCTCCATGAACTTTGCATCACAATGCTCTTTGAACCTTATCATCACAATGCTCCATGCGCTTGGCAGCACAATGCTCCATGACACATGTCATCACAATGCACCATGTGCTTGTCATCACAGTGCTCCACAATCTTGTCATCACAGTGCTCCATAAAATTTGTCATCACAATGCTCCATGCACTTCTCATCAAAATGCTCTCTCACCACTGATATCACAATGCTACATCACTATTTGTCACAATACTCCGTCACTCCTGTCATCACAATGCTACATGCACTTATCTTCACAATGTTCGATGACCCCTGACATCACAATGTTCCATAACACCTGTCATCAAAATGTTCCATGACACTTTTCATCAAATTGCTCAAAGACCCAGTCATCAGAATGTTCCCTGCCTTTCTCATCACAATGCACAACGCCCTTGCCATCAAAATGCTCCATGACCTTTGTCATCACAAAGATCCATGACCCTTGGCATCACAATGCTCCATGCCCTTGTCATCACAATGCTCCATGACTTGTCATCACAATCCTCCATGACCCATGACACATGTATCACAGTGTTCCATGCCCTAGTCATCACAATGCTCCAAGACCCCTGTAATCACAATGCTCCATGCCCCTTTTCATCAGAATGCTCCATGAGACTTGTCATGAGAAATCTCCATGGTCTTCTCATCACAATGCTCCTGGACCTTGTCATCACCATGCTCCATTCCCTTCTCATCACAATGCTCCATGACCCCTGTCATCACAATAATCCATGAATATTTTCAGCCCAATGCTCCAAACCCTTGTGATCACAATGTTCCATAACACTTGTCATCACAACGCTCCATGATGCCTGTCATCACAATACTCCATGCTCTTTTCATCACAATGCTCCATGACCTTTGTCATCACAATTCTCAATACACTTGTCATCACCAGGCTCCCTGACACTTGTCATCAGTATGCTCCTTGAACCCTGTCAGGAAAAGGCTCCATGCCTTTTTCATCACAATGCCCCATGCCGTTTTCATCACAATGCTCCTTGCCATTGTCATCAAAATACTCCACAAGCTTGTCATCAGAATGCTCCATGACCCTTGTCATCACATTTCTCCATGCACTTGTCAGCACAATGCTCCCTGACCCTTGTCATCACAATGCTCCAAGCCATTGTCATCACAATGCTCCATTACCTTTGCCATCAGAATCCTCCATGACACTTGGCATCCCAATGCTCCATGCCATTGTCATCACAATGGGCCATTACTTATGTCATCACAATGCTCCCTGACACCTGTCTTCACAATACTGCATGACCTGGCCATCACAATGCTCCATGCCCTTGTCATCACAATGCGCCATTCCAACTGTCATCGCAATAATCCATGAAACTTATTAGACCAATGCTCCTTGCCCTGGTCATCACAATGCTCCATGCCCTTTTTAGCACAATGCTCCATGACCCCTGCCATCACAATGATCTGTGACTGCAGTCATCACAATGCTTCATGACCTTTGTCACCACAATGGGCCATGCCCTCGTCATCATCACTCTCTGTGAGCTTTTTAACCAAAATGATCCATGAACTTTTCATCACAATGCTCTTTGACCCTTGTCATCACAATGCTCTATGCCTTTCTCAGCACAATGCTCCATGACCCTTGTCATCACAATGCTCCATGCGCTTGTCAGCACAATGCTCCATGACACATGTCATCACAATGCTCCATGACCCCTGTCATCACAGTGCTCCGTGATTCCAGTCATCAAAATGATTCATAACGTTTTTCATCACAATGATCCATGCCCGTGTCATCATAAGGTTCTGTGACCTTTGTAACCACAATGCTCCATGAACATTTCATCACAATTCACAGTGACCCTTGTCATCACAATGCTCCATGTCTTTGTCAGAACAATGCTCCATGACCATTGTCTTCACAATGTACCACGCGCATTTCATCACAACGGTCCACAACCTTGTCATTGCAATGCTCCATAATCCTTGTAATCACAATGGTCCATGCACTTCTCATCAAAATGCTCTCTCACCAGAAATATCACAGTGTTCCATGACTAGTCATCACAATACACCCTCACCCCTGTAATCACAATGTTCCATGACCCTGTCATCACACTGCTACATCCCCTTATCATCACAATGTTCCATGACCCCTGACATCACAATGTTCCATAACAGCTGTCATCAAAATGCTCCATGATCCTTTTCAACCCAAAGCTCCAAGACCGCTGGCATCACAATGTTCTATAACACCTGCCATCAAAATATTCCATTACACTTTTCATCAAATTGCTGCATGGCCCAGTAATCAAAATGTCCCCTGCACTTCTCATCACAATGCACCATGCCCTTGTCATCAAAATGCTCCATGACTTGTCATCACAAAACTCCATGACCCTTGGCATCACAATGCTCCATGTCATTGTCATCACAATGCTCCATGAACCCTCTCATAACATTGCTCAATGCCCTTGTCATCACAAAGCTCCATGACACTTGTCATCACAATGCTCGATGCCCTTCTCATCGCAATGCTCCATGCCCTTGTCATTACAATCCTGCATGACCCATGTATCATAGTGTTCCGTACCCTTGTCATCACAATGCTCCATGCCCACTCTCACCACAATAATCCATGAAACATTTCAGACCAATGTTCCATGCCCTTCTCATCACAATGCTCCATTACCTCTGTCATAACAATGCACCATGACCCCTGCCATCACAATGTTCCACGGCCTAGTCATCACAAGGTTCCATGACACTTGTCATCACAATGCTGAAGGCCCCTGTAATCACAATGCTCCTTGCCCTTGTCATCACAAAGCTCCATGACGCATGTCATCAGAAAGTTCCATGGCCTTCTCATCACAATGCTCCATGCCCTTGTCATCACAATGCTCCAAGACCTTTGTAAACACAATGCTCCATGCCCCTTTTCATCTCAATGCTCCATGAACCCTGCCATCACAATGCACCATGCCCATCATCATAATGCTTCAGGCTATTGTCATCACAATGAAATCAATATTCTCCATGACCTCTGTCATCATAATGCTCCAAACACTTGTGATCACAATGTTCCATAACACTTATCATCACAACACCCCATGACGCTCATCATCACAATTTTCCATGGTCTTCTCTTCACAATGCTCCATGATCTTTGTCATCACAATGCTCAATACACTTGTCATCACAAGGCTCCCGGACACTTGTCGTCAGTATGCTCCTTGAACCCTGTCATGACAAGGCTCCATGCCTTTGTCATCACAATAATCCATGCCCTTTTCATCACAATGCTCCAAGATCCCTGTAATCACAATGATCCATGCCCTTGTCATCAAAAAGCTCCATGACGCATGTCATCAGAATGCTTCATGGCCTTCTCATCATAATGCTCCATGCCCTTGTCATCACAATGCTCCAAGACCCCTGTGATCACAATGCTCCATCCCCCTTTTCATCAGAATGCTCCATGAGACTTGTCATCACAAGTCTCCATGGTCTTCTCCTCACAATGCTCCAGGACCTTGTCATCACCATGCTCCATTCCCTTGTCATCACAATGCTCCATGACCCCTGTCATCACAGTAGTCCATTAACATTTTCAGCCCAATGCTCCACGACCTACTCATCACAATGCTCCATGGCCAATATCTTCACAATGCTCCATGACCACTGTTATCACAACACTCCATGACAACTGACAACAAAATGATCTGGGACTCTTGTCATCACAATGCTCCATTCCCTAGTCATCACAATGCTCCATGACCCCTGTCATCACAACACTCCATGAACATTTTCAGCCCAGTGCTCCATGACCCTTGTCATCACAATGATCCATGCCCTTGTCATCCCAATGCTCCATGACCCCTGTATTCACAATGCTTCGTGACGCTTGTCATCACAGTGCTCCATGACACATGTCATCACAATGCTCCATGCCTTTGTCAGCAAAATGCTACATGACCTTTCCATTACAATGCTCTATGCGCTTGTCATCAAAATACTCCATTTCCATTGTCATCACAATCCTCCATGAACCTTGGGATCACATTGCTTCATGCCCTTGTCATCACAATGCTTCCTGCTCCTTGAAATCAAAATGATCCATGACCTCTGTCATCACAATACTCCAAACCCTTGTGATCATAAAGTTCCATAACACTTGTCATAACAACACTCCATGATGCCTGTCATCACTATACTCCATGCTCTTTTCATCACAATGCTCCATGACCTTTGTCATCACAATTCTCAATACACTTGTCATCACAATGCTCCCTGACACTTCTCATCAGAATGCTCCTTGAACCCTGTCACGAAAAGGCTCCATGCCTTTTTCATCACAATGCCCCATGCCGTTTTCATCAAAATGCTCCATGCCATTGTCATCAAAATACTCCACAAGCTTGTCATCAGAATGCTCCTTGACACTTGTCTTTACAATTCTCCACGCACTTGTCAGCACTATGCTCCCTGACCCTTGTCATCTCAATGCTCCAAGCCATTGTCATCACAATGCTCCATTACTTTTGTCTTCAGAATCCTCCATGACACTTGGCATCCCTATGCTCCATGCCATTGTCATCACAATGGGCCATTACATATGTCATCACAATGCTCCCTGACACCTGTCTTCACAATACTGCATGGCCTGGTCATCACAATGCTCGATGCCCTGGTCATCACAATGCGCCATTCTAACTGTCATCACAATAATCCATGAAACTTATTAGACCAATGTTCCATGCCCTTGTCATCACAATGCTCCATGCCCTTGTTATCACAATGCTCCATGACCCCTGTCATCACAATGCTCCGTGACTCCAATCATCACAATGCTTCATGACCTTTGTCATCACAATGGTCCATGCCCTGGTCATCAACAGTCTCTGTGACCTTTTTAACCACAATGCTCCATGAACTTTTCATCACAATGCTCTTTGACCCTTGTCATCACAATGCTCCATGCGCTTTGCAGCACAATGCTCCATGACACATGTCATCACAATGCACCATGTGCTTGTCATCACAGTGCTCCACAATCTTGTCATCACAATGTTCCATGCACTTCTCATCAAAATGTTCCCTCACCACTGATATCACAATGCTACATCACTATTTGTCACAATACTCTGTCACTCCTGTCATCACAATGCTACATGCACTTATCATCAGAATGTTCGATGACCCCTGACATCACAATGTTCCATAACACCTGTCATCAAAATGTTCCATGACACATTTCATCAAATTTTTCAAAGACCCTGTCATCAGAATGTTCCCTGCCTTTCTCATCACAATGCACAATGCCCTTGCCATCAAAATGCTCCATGACCTTTGTCATCACAAAGATCCATGACACTTGGCATCACAATGCTCCATGCCCTTGTCATCACAATGCTCCATGACTTGTCATCACAATCCTCCATGACCCATGACACATGTATCACAGTGTTCCATGCCCTAGTCTTCACAATGCTCCAAGACCCCTGTAATCACAATGCTCCATGCCCCTTTTCATCAGAATGCTCCATGAGACTTGTCATGAGAAGTCTCCATGGTCTTCTCATCACAATGCTCCTGGACCTTGTCATCACCATGCTCCATTCCCTTCTCATCACAATGCTCCATGACCCCTGTCATCACAATAATCCATGAATATTTTCAGCCCAATGCTCCAAGACCTATTCATCACAATGCTCCATGGCCAATATCATCACAATGCTCCATGACCACTGTCATCACAACACTCCATGACACCCGACAACACAATGACCCGCGACTCTTGTCATCACAATGCTCCATTCCATAGTCATCACAATGCTCCATGACACCTGTCATCACAACACTCCATGAACATTATCAGCCCAGTGCTCCATGACCCTTGTCATCACAATGATCCATGCCCTTGTCATCCCAATGCTCCATGACCCCTGTATTCACAATGCTCCGTGACGCTTGTCATCACAGTGCTCCATGACACATGTCATCACAAAGCTCCATGCCTTTGTCAGCAAAATGCTACATGACCTTGTCATTACAATGCTCTATGAGCTTGTCATCACAATACCCCATTTCCATTGTCATCACAATCCTCCATGAAACTTGGGATCACATTGCTTCATGCCCTTGTCCTCACAATGCTCCATGCTCCTTGAAATCAAAATGATCCATGACCTCTGTCATCACAATGCCTCAAAACCTTGTGATCACAATGTTCCATAACACTTGTCATCACAACGCTCCATGATGCCTGTCATCACAATACTCCATGCTCTTTTCATCACAATGCTCCATGACCTTTGTCATCACAATTCTCAATACACTTGTCATCACAAGGCTCCCTGACACTTGTCATCAGTATGCTCCTTGAACCCTGTCAGGAAAAGGCTCCATGCCATTTTCATCACAATGCCCCATGCCGTTTTCATCACAATGCTCCATGCCATTGTCAACAAAATACTCCACAAGCTTGTCATCAGAATGCTCCATGACCCTTGTCATCACATTTCTCCATGCACTTGTCAGCACAATGCTCCCTGACCCTTGTCATCACAATGCTCCAAGCCATTGTCATCACAATGCTCCATTACCTTTGCCATCAGAATCCTCCATGACACTTGGCATCCCAATGCTCCATGCCATTGTCATCACAATGGGCCATTACTTATGTCATCACAATGCTCCCTGACACCTGTCTTCACAATACTGCATGACCTGGCCATCACAATGCTCCATGCCCTTGTCATCACAATGCGCCATTCCAACTGTCATCGCAATAATCCATGAAACTTATTAGACCAATGCTCCTTGCCCTGGTCATCCCAATGCTCCATGCCCTTGTTATCACAATGCTCAATGACCCCTGCCATCACAATGATCTTTGACTGCAGTCATCACAATGCTTCATGACCTTGGTCACCACAGTGGGCCATGCCCTCGTCATCATCACTCTCTGTGAGCTTTTTAAACAAAATGATCCATGAAATTTTCATCACAATGCTCTTTGACCCTTGACATCACAATGCTCTATGCCTTTCTCAGCACAATGCTCCATGACCCTTGTCATCTCAATGCTCCATGCGCTTGTCAACACAATGCTCCATGACACATGCCATCACAATGCTCCATGACCCCTGTCATCACAATACTCCGTGACTCCAGTCATCAAAATGCTTCATAACGTTTGTCAGCACAATGATCCATGCCCGTGTCATCACAAGGTTCTGTGACCTTTGTAACCACAATGCTCCATGAACTTTTCATCACAATTCACAGTGACCCTTGTCATCACAATGCTCCATGTCTTTGTCAGAACAATGCTCCATGACCATTGTCTTCACAATGTACCATGCGCATTTCATCACAACGGTCCACAACCTTGTCATTGCAATGCTCCATAATCCTTGTAATCACAATGGTCCATGCACTTCTCATCAAAATGCTCTCTCACCAGAGATATCACAGTGTTCCATGACTAGTCATCACAATACACCCTCACCCCTGTAATCACAATGTTCCATGACACTGTCATCACACTGCTACATCCCCTTATCATCACAATGTTCCATGACCCCTGACATCACAATGTTCCATAAACCCTGTCATCAAAATGCTCCATGATCCTTTTCATCCCAAAGCTCCAAGACCCCTGACATCACAATGTTCTATAACACCTGCCATCAAAATATTCCATTACACTTTTCAACAAATTGCTGCATGGCCCAGTCATCAAAATGCTCCCTGCACTTCTCATCACAATGCACCATGCCCTTGTCATCAAAATGCTCCATGACTTGTCATCACAAAGCTCCATGACCCTTGGCATCACAATGCTCCATGTCATTGTCATCACAATGCTCCATGAACCCTCTCATAACATTGCTCAATGCCCTTGTCATCACAAAGCTCCATGACACTTGTCATCACAATGCTCGATGCCCTTCTCATCGCAATGCTCCATGCCCTTGTCATTACAATCCTGCATGACCCATGTATCATAGTGTTCCGTACCCTTGTCATCACAATGCTCCATGCCCACTCTCACCACAATAATCCATGAAACATTTCAGACCAATGTTCCATGCCCTTCTCATCACAATGCTCCATTACCTCTGTCATAACAATGCACCATGACCCCTGCCATCACAATGTTCCACGGCCTAGTCATCACAATGTTCCATGACACTTGTCATCACAATGCTGAAGGCCCCTGTAATCACAATGCTCCTTGCCCTTGTCATCACAAAGCTCCATGACGCATGTCATCAGAAAGTTCCATGGCCTTCTCATCACAATGCTCCATGCCCTTGTCATCACAATGCTCCAAGACCTTTGTAAACACAATGCTCCATGCCCCTTTTCATCTCAATGCTCCATGAACCCTGCCATCACAATGCACCATGCCCATCATCATAATGCTTCAGGCTATTGTCATCACAATGAAATCAATATTCTCCATGACCTCTGTCATCATAATGCTCCAAACACTTGTGATCACAATGTTCCATAAGACTTATCATCACAACACCCCATGACGCTCATCATCACAATTTTCCATGGTCTTCTCTTCACAATGCTCCATGATCTTTGTCATCACAATGCTCAATACACTTGTCATCACAAGGCTCCCGGACACTTGTCGTCAGTATGCTCCTTGAACCCTGTCATGACAAGGCTCCATGCCTTTGTCATCACAATAATCCATGCCCTTTTCATCACAATGCTCCAAGATCCCTGTAATCACAATGATCCATGCCCTTGTCATCAAAAAGCTCCATGACGCATGTCATCAGAATGCTTCATGGCCTTCTCATCATAATGCTCCATGCCCTTGTCATCACAATGCTCCAAGACCCCTGTAATCACAATGCTCCATCCCCCTTTTCATCAGAATGCTCCATGAGACTTGTCATCACAAGTCTCCATGGTCTTCTCCTCACAATGCTCCAGGACCTTGTCATCACCATGCTCCATTCCCTTGTCATCACAATGCTCCATGACCCCTGTCATCACAGTAGTCCATTAACATTTTCAGCCCAATGCTCCACGACCTACTCATCACAATGCTCCATGGCCAATATCTTCACAATGCTCCATGACCACTGTTATCACAACACTCCATGACAACTGACAACAAAATGATCTGGGACTCTTGTCATCACAATGCTCCATTCCCTAGTCATCACAATGCTCCATGACCCCTGTCATCACAACACTCCATGAACATTTTCAGCCCAGTGCTCCATGACCCTTGTCATCACAATGATCCATGCCCTTGTCATCCCAATGCTCCATGACCCCTGTATTCACGATGCTCCGTGACGCTTGTCATCACAGTGCTCCATGACACATGTCATCACAATGCTCCATGCCTTTGTCAGCAAAATGCTACATGACCTTTCCATTACAATGCTCTATGCGCTTGTCATCAAAATACTCCATTTCCATTGTCATCACAATCCTCCATGAACCTTGGGATCACATTGCTTCATGCCCTTGTCATCACAATGCTTCCTGCTCCTTGAAATCAAAATGATCCATGACCTCTGTCATCACAATACTCCAAACCCTTGTGATCATAAAGTTCCATAACACTTGTCATAACAACACTCCATGATGCCTGTCATCACTATACTCCATGCTCTTTTCATCACAATGCTCCATGACCTTTGTCATCACAATTCTCAATACACTTGTCATCACAATGCTCCCTGACACTTCTCATCAGAATGCTCCTTGAACCCTGTCACGAAAAGGCTCCATGCCTTTTTCATCACAATGCCCCATGCCGTTTTCATCAAAATGCTCCATGCCATTGTCATCAAAATACTCCACAAGCTTGTCATCAGAATGCTCCTTGACACTTGTCATTACAATTCTCCACGCACTTGTCAGCACTATGCTCCCTGACCCTTGTCATCTCAATGCTCCAAGCCATTGTCATCACAATGCTCCATTACTTTTGTCTTCAGAATCCTCCATGACACTTGGCATCCCTATGCTCCATGCCATTGTCATCACAATGGGCCATTACATATGTCATCACAATGCTCCCTGACACCTGTCTTCACAATACTGCATGGCCTGGTCATCACAATGCTCGATGCCCTGGTCATCACAATGCGCCATTCTAACTGTCATCACAATAATCCATGAAACTTATTAGACCAATGTTCCATGCCCTTGTCATCACAATGCTCCATGCCCTTGTTATCACAATGCTCCATGACCCCTGTCATCACAATGCTCCGTGACTCCAATCATCACAATGCTTCATGACCTTTGTCATCACAATGGTCCATGCCCTGGTCATCAACAGTCTCTGTGACCTTTTTAACCACAATGCTCCATGAACTTTTCATCACAATGCTCTTTGACCCTTGTCATCACAATGCTCCATGCGCTTTGCAGCACAATGCTCCATGACACATGTCATCACAATGCACCATGTGCTTGTCATCACAGTGCTCCACAATCTTGTCATCACAATGTTCCATGCACTTCTCATCAAAATGCTCCCTCACCACTGATATCACAATGCTACATCATTATTTGTCACAATACTCTGTCACTCCTGTCATCACAATGCTACATGCACTTATCATCACAATGTTCGATGACCCCTGACATCACAATGTTCCATAACACCTGTCATCAAAATGTTCCATGACACATTTCATCAAATTTTTCAAAGACCCTGTCATCAGAATGTTCCCTGCCTTTCTCATCACAATGCACAATGCCCTTGCCATCAAAATGCTCCATGACCTTTGTCATCACAAAGATCCATGACACTTGGCATCACAATGCTCCATGCCCTTGTCATCACAATGCTCCATGACTTGTCATCACAATCCTCCATGACCCATGACACATGTATCACAGTGTTCCATGCCCTAGTCTTCACAATGCTCCAAGACCCCTGTAATCACAATGCTCCATGCCCCTTTTCATCAGAATGCTCCATGAGACTTGTCATGAGAAGTCTCCATGGTCTTCTCATCACAATGCTCCTGGACCTTGTCATCACCATGCTCCATTCCCTTCTCATCACAATGCTCCATGACCCCTGTCATCACAATAATCCATGAATATTTTCAGCCCAATGCTCCAAGACCTATTCATCACAATGCTCCATGGCCAATATCATCACAATGCTCCATGACCACTGTCATCACAACACTCCATGACACCCGACAACACAATGACCCGCGACTCTTGTCATCACAATGCTCCATTCCATAGTCATCACAATGCTCCATGACACCTGTCATCACAACACTCCATGAACATTATCAGCCCAGTGCTCCATGACCCTTGTCATCACAATGATCCATGCCCTTGTCATCCCAATGCTCCATGACCCCTGTATTCACAATGCTCCGTGACGCTTGTCATCACAGTGCTCCATGACACATGTCATCACAAAGCTCCATGCCTTTGTCAGCAAAATGCTACATGACCTTGTCATTACAATGCTCTATGAGCTTGTCATCACAATACCCCATTTCCATTGTCATCACAATCCTCCATGAAACTTGGGATCACATTGCTTCATGCCCTTGTCCTCACAATGCTCCATGCTCCTTGAAATCAAAATGATCCATGACCTCTGTCATCACAATGCCTCAAAACCTTGTGATCACAATGTTCCATAACACTTGTCATCACAACGCTCCATGATGCCTGTCATCACAATACTCCATGCTCTTTTCATCACAATGCTCCATGACCTTTGTCATCACAATTCTCAATACACTTGTCATCACAAGGCTCCCTGACACTTGTCATCAGTATGCTCCTTGAACCCTGTCAGGAAAAGGCTCCATGCCATTTTCATCACAATGCCCCATGCCGTTTTCATCACAATGCTCCATGCCATTGTCAACAAAATACTCCACAAGCTTGTCATCAGAATGCTCCATGACCCTTGTCATCACATTTCTCCATGCACTTGTCAGCACAATGCTCCCTGACCCTTGTCATCACAATGCTCCAAGCCATTGTCATCACAATGCTCCATTACCTTTGCCATCAGAATCCTCCATGACACTTGGCATCCCAATGCTCCATGCCATTGTCATCACAATGGGCCATTACTTATGTCATCACAATGCTCCCTGACACCTGTCTTCACAATACTGCATGACCTGGCCATCACAATGCTCCATGCCCTTGTCATCACAATGCGCCATTCCAACTGTCATCGCAATAATCCATGAAACTTATTAGACCAATGCTCCTTGCCCTGGTCATCCCAATGCTCCATGCCCTTGTTATCACAATGCTCAATGACCCCTGCCATCACAATGATCTTTGACTGCAGTCATCACAATGCTTCATGACCTTGGTCACCACAGTGGGCCATGCCCTCGTCATCATCACTCTCTGTGAGCTTTTTAAACAAAATGATCCATGAAATTTTCATCACAATGCTCTTTGACCCTTGACATCACAATGCTCTATGCCTTTCTCAGCACAATGCTCCATGACCCTTGTCATCTCAATGCTCCATGCGCTTGTCAACACAATGCTCCATGACACATGCCATCACAATGCTCCATGACCCCTGTCATCACAATACTCCGTGACTCCAGTCATCAAAATGCTTCATAACGTTTGTCAGCACAATGATCCATGCCCGTGTCATCACAAGGTTCTGTGACCTTTGTAACCACAATGCTCCATGAACTTTTCATCACAATTCACAGTGACCCTTGTCATCACAATGCTCCATGTCTTTGTCAGAACAATGCTCCATGACCATTGTCTTCACAATGTACCATGCGCATTTCATCACAACGGTCCACAACCTTGTCATTGCAATGCTCCATAATCCTTGTAATCACAATGGTCCATGCACTTCTCATCAAAATGCTCTCTCACCAGAGATATCACAGTGTTCCATGACTAGTCATCACAATACACCCTCACCCCTGTAATCACAATGTTCCATGACACTGTCATCACACTGCTACATCCCCTTATCATCACAATGTTCCATGACCCCTGACATCACAATGTTCCATAAACCCTGTCATCAAAATGCTCCATGATCCTTTTCATCCCAAAGCTCCAAGACCCCTGACATCACAATGTTCTATAACACCTGCCATCAAAATATTCCATTACACTTTTCAACAAATTGCTGCATGGCCCAGTCATCAAAATGCTCCCTGCACTTCTCATCACAATGCACCATGCCCTTGTCATCAAAATGCTCCATGACTTGTCATCACAAAGCTCCATGACCCTTGGCATCACAATGCTCCATGTCATTGTCATCACAATGCTCCATGAACCCTCTCATAACATTGCTCAATGCCCTTGTCATCACAAAGCTCCATGACACTTGTCATCACAATGCTCGATGCCCTTCTCATCGCAATGCTCCATGCCCTTGTCATTACAATCCTGCATGACCCATGTATCATAGTGTTCCGTACCCTTGTCATCACAATGCTCCATGCCCACTCTCACCACAATAATCCATGAAACATTTCAGACCAATGTTCCATGCCCTTCTCATCACAATGCTCCATTACCTCTGTCATAACAATGCACCATGACCCCTGCCATCACAATGTTCCACGGCCTAGTCATCACAAGGTTCCATGACACTTGTCATCACAATGCTGAAGGCCCCTGTAATCACAATGCTCCTTGCCCTTGTCATCACAAAGCTCCATGACGCATGTCATCAGAAAGTTCCATGGCCTTCTCATCACAATGCTCCATGCCCTTGTCATCACAATGCTCCAAGACCTTTGTAAACACAATGCTCCATGCCCCTTTTCATCTCAATGCTCCATGAACCCTGCCATCACAATGCACCATGCCCATCATCATAATGCTTCAGGCTATTGTCATCACAATGAAATCAATATTCTCCATGACCTCTGTCATCATAATGCTCCAAACACTTGTGATCACAATGTTCCATAACACTTATCATCACAACACCCCATGACGCTCATCATCACAATTTTCCATGGTCTTCTCTTCACAATGCTCCATGATCTTTGTCATCACAATGCTCAATACACTTGTCATCACAAGGCTCCCGGACACTTGTCGTCAGTATGCTCCTTGAACCCTGTCATGACAAGGCTCCATGCCTTTGTCATCACAATAATCCATGCCCTTTTCATCACAATGCTCCAAGATCCCTGTAATCACAATGATCCATGCCCTTGTCATCAAAAAGCTCCATGACGCATGTCATCAGAATGCTTCATGGCCTTCTCATCATAATGCTCCATGCCCTTGTCATCACAATGCTCCAAGACCCCTGTAATCACAATGCTCCATCCCCCTTTTCATCAGAATGCTCCATGAGACTTGTCATCACAAGTCTCCATGGTCTTCTCCTCACAATGCTCCAGGACCTTGTCATCACCATGCTCCATTCCCTTGTCATCACAATGCTCCATGACCCCTGTCATCACAGTAGTCCATTAACATTTTCAGCCCAATGCTCCACGACCTACTCATCACAATGCTCCATGGCCAATATCTTCACAATGCTCCATGACCACTGTTATCACAACACTCCATGACAACTGACAACAAAATGATCTGGGACTCTTGTCATCACAATGCTCCATTCCCTAGTCATCACAATGCTCCATGACCCCTGTCATCACAACACTCCATGAACATTTTCAGCCCAGTGCTCCATGACCCTTGTCATCACAATGATCCATGCCCTTGTCATCCCAATGCTCCATGACCCCTGTATTCACAATGCTCCGTGACGCTTGTCATCACAGTGCTCCATGACACATGTCATCACAATGCTCCATGCCTTTGTCAGCAAAATGCTACATGACCTTTCCATTACAATGCTCTATGCGCTTGTCATCAAAATACTCCATTTCCATTGTCATCACAATCCTCCATGAACCTTGGGATCACATTGCTTCATGCCCTTGTCATCACAATGCTTCCTGCTCCTTGAAATCAAAATGATCCATGACCTCTGTCATCACAATACTCCAAACCCTTGTGATCATAAAGTTCCATAACACTTGTCATAACAACACTCCATGATGCCTGTCATCACTATACTCCATGCTCTTTTCATCACAATGCTCCATGACCTTTGTCATCACAATTCTCAATACACTTGTCATCACAATGCTCCCTGACACTTCTCATCAGAATGCTCCTTGAACCCTGTCACGAAAAGGCTCCATGCCTTTTTCATCACAATGCCCCATGCCGTTTTCATCAAAATGCTCCATGCCATTGTCATCAAAATACTCCACAAGCTTGTCATCAGAATGCTCCTTGACACTTGTCTTTACAATTCTCCACGCACTTGTCAGCACTATGCTCCCTGACCCTTGTCATCTCAATGCTCCAAGCCATTGTCATCACAATGCTCCATTACTTTTGTCTTCAGAATCCTCCATGACACTTGGCATCCCTATGCTCCATGCCATTGTCATCACAATGGGCCATTACATATGTCATCACAATGCTCCCTGACACCTGTCTTCACAATACTGCATGGCCTGGTCATCACAATGCTCGATGCCCTGGTCATCACAATGCGCCATTCTAACTGTCATCACAATAATCCATGAAACTTATTAGACCAATGTTCCATGCCCTTGTCATCACAATGCTCCATGCCCTTGTTATCACAATGCTCCATGACCCCTGTCATCACAATGCTCCGTGACTCCAATCATCACAATGCTTCATGACCTTTGTCATCACAATGGTCCATGCCCTGGTCATCAACAGTCTCTGTGACCTTTTTAACCACAATGCTCCATGAACTTTTCATCACAATGCTCTTTGACCCTTGTCATCACAATGCTCCATGCGCTTTGCAGCACAATGCTCCATGACACATGTCATCACAATGCACCATGTGCTTGTCATCACAGTGCTCCACAATCTTGTCATCACAATGTTCCATGCACTTCTCATCAAAATGTTCCCTCACCACTGATATCACAATGCTACATCACTATTTGTCACAATACTCTGTCACTCCTGTCATCACAATGCTACATGCACTTATCATCACAATGTTCGATGACCCCTGACATCACAATGTTCCATAACACCTGTCATCAAAATGTTCCATGACACATTTCATCAAATTTTTCAAAGACCCTGTCATCAGAATGATCCCTGCCTTTCTCATCACAATGCACAATGCCCTTGCCATCAAAATGCTCCATGACCTTTGTCATCACAAAGATCCATGACACTTGGCATCACAATGCTCCATGCCCTTGTCATCACAATGCTCCATGACTTGTCATCACAATCCTCCATGACCCATGACACATGTATCACAGTGTTCCATGCCCTAGTCTTCACAATGCTCCAAGACCCCTGTAATCACAATGCTCCATGCCCCTTTTCATCAGAATGCTCCATGAGACTTGTCATGAGAAGTCTCCATGGTCTTCTCATCACAATGCTCCTGGACCTTGTCATCACCATGCTCCATTCCCTTCTCATCACAATGCTCCATGACCCCTGTCATCACAATAATCCATGAATATTTTCAGCCCAATGCTCCAAGACCTATTCATCACAATGCTCCATGGCCAATATCATCACAATGCTCCATGACCACTGTCATCACAACACTCCATGACACCCGACAACACAATGACCCGCGACTCTTGTCATCACAATGCTCCATTCCATAGTCATCACAATGCTCCATGACACCTGTCATCACAACACTCCATGAACATTATCAGCCCAGTGCTCCATGACCCTTGTCATCAAAATGATCCATGCCCTTGTCATCCCAATGCTCCATGACCCCTGTATTCACAATGCTCCGTGACGCTTGTCATCACAGTGCTCCATGACACATGTCATCACAAAGCTCCATGCCTTTGTCAGCAAAATGCTACATGACCTTGTCATTACAATGCTCTATGAGCTTGTCATCACAATACCCCATTTCCATTGTCATCACAATCCTCCATGAAACTTGGGATCACATTGCTTCATGCCCTTGTCCTCACAATGCTCCATGCTCCTTGAAATCAAAATGATCCATGACCTCTGTCATCACAATGCCTCAAAACCTTGTGATCACAATGTTCCATAACACTTGTCATCACAACGCTCCATGATGCCTGTCATCACAATACTCCATGCTCTTTTCATCACAATGCTCCATGACCTTTGTCATCACAATTCTCAATACACTTGTCATCACAAGGCTCCCTGACACTTGTCATCAGTATGCTCCTTGAACCCTGTCAGGAAAAGGCTCCATGCCATTTTCATCACAATGCCCCATGCCGTTTTCATCACAATGCTCCATGCCATTGTCAACAAAATACTCCACAAGCTTGTCATCAGAATGCTCCATGACCCTTGTCATCACATTTCTCCATGCACTTGTCAGCACAATGCTCCCTGACCCTTGTCATCACAATGCTCCAAGCCATTGTCATCACAATGCTCCATTACCTTTGCCATCAGAATCCTCCATGACACTTGGCATCCCAATGCTCCATGCCATTGTCATCACAATGGGCCATTACTTATGTCATCACAATGCTCCCTGACACCTGTCTTCACAATACTGCATGACCTGGCCATCACAATGCTCCATGCCCTTGTCATCACAATGCGCCATTCCAACTGTCATCGCAATAATCCATGAAACTTATTAGACCAATGCTCCTTGCCCTGGTCATCCCAATGCTCCATGCCCTTGTTATCACAATGCTCAATGACCCCTGCCATCACAATGATCTTTGACTGCAGTCATCACAATGCTTCATGACCTTGGTCACCACAGTGGGCCATGCCCTCGTCATCATCACTCTCTGTGAGCTTTTTAAACAAAATGATCCATGAAATTTTCATCACAATGCTCTTTGACCCTTGACATCACAATGCTCTATGCCTTTCTCAGCACAATGCTCCATGACCCTTGTCATCTCAATGCTCCATGCGCTTGTCAACACAATGCTCCATGACACATGCCATCACAATGCTCCATGACCCCTGTCATCACAATACTCCGTGACTCCAGTCATCAAAATGCTTCATAACGTTTGTCAGCACAATGATCCATGCCCGTGTCATCACAAGGTTCTGTGACCTTTGTAACCACAATGCTCCATGAACTTTTCATCACAATTCACAGTGACCCTTGTCATCACAATGCTCCATGTCTTTGTCAGAACAATGCTCCATGACCATTGTCTTCACAATGTACCATGCGCATTTCATCAAAATGGTCCACAACCTTGTCATTGCAATGCTCCATAATCCTTGTAATCACAATGGTCCATGCACTTCTCATCAAAATGCTCTCTCACCAGAGATATCACAGTGTTCCATGACTAGTCATCACAATACACCCTCACCCCTGTAATCACAATGTTCCATGACACTGTCATCACACTGCTACATCCCCTTATCATCACAATGTTCCATGACCCCTGACATCACAATGTTCCATAAACCCTGTCATCAAAATGCTCCATGATCCTTTTCATCCCAAAGCTCCAAGACCCCTGACATCACAATGTTCTATAACACCTGCCATCAAAATATTCCATTACACTTTTCAACAAATTGCTGCATGGCCCAGTCATCAAAATGCTCCCTGCACTTCTCATCACAATGCACCATGCCCTTGTCATCAAAATGCTCCATGACTTGTCATCACAAAGCTCCATGACCCTTGGCATCACAATGCTCCATGTCATTGTCATCACAATGCTCCATGAACACTCTCATAACATTGCTCAATGCCCTTGTCATCACAAAGCTCCATGACACTTGTCATCACAATGCTCGATGCCCTTCTCATCGCAATGCTCCATGCCCTTGTCATTACAATCCTGCATGACCCATGTATCATAGTGTTCCGTACCCTTGTCATCACAATGCTCCATGCCCACTCTCACCACAATAATCCATGAAACATTTCAGACCAATGTTCCATGCCCTTCTCATCACAATGCTCCATTACCTCTGTCATAACAATGCACCATGACCCCTGCCATCACAATGTTCCACGGCCTAGTCATCACAAGGTTCCATGACACTTGTCATCACAATGCTGAAGGCCCCTGTAATCACAATGCTCCTTGCCCTTGTCATCACAAAGCTCCATGACGCATGTCATCAGAAAGTTCCATGGCCTTCTCATCACAATGCTCCATGCCCTTGTCATCACAATGCTCCAAGACCTTTGTAAACACAATGCTCCATGCCCCTTTTCATCTCAATGCTCCATGAACCCTGCCATCACAATGCACCATGCCCATCATCATAATGCTTCAGGCTATTGTCATCACAATGAAATCAATATTCTCCATGACCTCTGTCATCATAATGCTCCAAACACTTGTGATCACAATGTTCCATAACACTTATCATCACAACACCCCATGACGCTCATCATCACAATTTTCCATGGTCTTCTCTTCACAATGCTCCATGATCTTTGTCATCACAATGCTCAATACACTTGTCATCACAAGGCTCCCGGACACTTGTCGTCAGTATGCTCCTTGAACCCTGTCATGACAAGGCTCCATGCCTTTGTCATCACAATAATCCATGCCCTTTTCATCACAATGCTCCAAGATCCCTGTAATCACAATGATCCATGCCCTTGTCATCAAAAAGCTCCATGACGCATGTCATCAGAATGCTTCATGGCCTTCTCATCATAATGCTCCATGCCCTTGTCATCACAATGCTCCAAGACCCCTGTAATCACAATGCTCCATCCCCCTTTTCATCAGAATGCTCCATGAGACTTGTCATCACAAGTCTCCATGGTCTTCTCCTCACAATGCTCCAGGACCTTGTCATCACCATGCTCCATTCCCTTGTCATCACAATGCTCCATGACCCCTGTCATCACAGTAGTCCATTAACATTTTCAGCCCAATGCTCCACGACCTACTCATCACAATGCTCCATGGCCAATATCTTCACAATGCTCCATGACCACTGTTATCACAACACTCCATGACAACTGACAACAAAATGATCTGGGACTCTTGTCATCACAATGCTCCATTCCCTAGTCATCACAATGCTCCATGACCCCTGTCCTCACAACACTCCCTGAATATTTTCAGCCCAGTGCTCCATGACCCTTGTGATCACAATGATACATGCCCTTGTCATCCCAATGCTCCATGACCCGTGTATTCACAATGCTCCGTGACGCTTGTCATCACAATGCTTCATGACACATGTCATCACAATGCTCCATGCCTTTGTCAGCAAAATGCTACATGACCTTTCAATTACAATGCTCTATGCGCTTGTCATGAAAATACTCCATTTCCATTGTCATCACCATCCTCCATGAACCTTGGGATCACATTGCTTCATGCCCTTGTCATCAAAATGCTCCCTGCTCCTTGAAATCAAAATGATCCATGACCTCTGTCATCACAATACTCCAAACCCTGGTGAACACAAAGTTCCATAACACTTGTCATCACAACGCTCCATGAATCCTGTCATCACTATACTCCATGCTCTTTTCATCACAATGTTCCATGACCTTTGTCATCACAATTCTCATTACACTTGTCATTCCAATGCTCCCTGACACTTGTCATCAGAATGCTCCTTGAACCCTGTCACGAAAAGGCTCCATGCCTTTTTCATCACAATGCCCCATGCCGTTTTCATCAAAATGATCCATGCCATTGTCATCAAAATACTCCACAACCTTGTCATGAGAATGCTCCATGACACTTGTCATTACAATTCTCCACGCACTTGTCAGCACTATGCTCCCTGTCCCTTGTCATCACAATGCTCCAAGCCATTGTCATCACAAAGCTCCATTACTTTTGTCATCAGAATCCTCCATGACACTTGGCATCACTATGCTCCATGCCATTGTCATCACAATGGGCCATTACACATGGCATCACAATGCTCCCTGACACCTGTCTTCACAATACTGCATGGCCTGGTCATCACAATGCTCCATGCCGTTGTCATCACAATGAGCCATTCTAACTGTCATCACAATAATCCATGAAACTTATTAGACCAATGTTCTATGCCCTGGTCATCACAATGCTCCATGCCCTTTTTATCACAATGCTCCATGACCCCTGTCATCATAATGTTCCGTGACTCCAAGCATCACAATGCTTCATGACCTTTGTCATCACAATGGTCCATGCCCTAGTCATCAACAGTCTCTGTGACCTTTTTAACCACAATGCTCCATGAACTTTTCATCACAATGCTCTTTGACCCTTGTCATCACAATGCTCCATGCGCTTGGCAGCACAATGCTCCATGACACATGTCATCACAATGCACCATGTGCTTGTCATCACAGTGCTCCACAATCTTGTCATCACAATGCTCCATGCACTTCTCATCAAAATGCTCTCTCACCACTGATATCACAATGCTACATCACTATTTGTCACAATACTCCGTCACTCCTGTCATCACAATGCTACATGCACTTATCATCACAATGTTCGATGACCCCTGACATCACAATGTTCCATAACACCTGTCATCAAAATGATCCATGACACTTTTCATCAAATTGCTCAAAGACCCTGTCATCAGAATGTTCCCTGCCTTTCTCATCACAATGCACAACGCCCTTGCCATCAAAATGTTCCATGACCTTTGTCATCACAAAGATCCATGACGCTTGGCATCACAATGCTCCATGCCCTTGTCATCACAATGCTCCATGACTTGTCATCACAATCCTCCATGACCCATGACACATGTATCACAGTGTTCCATGCCCTAGTCCTCACAATGCTCCAAGACCCCTGTAATCACAATGCTCCATGCCCCTTTTCATCGGAATGCTCCATGAGACTTGTCATGAGAAGTCTCCATGGTCTTCTCATCACAATGCTCCTGGACCTTGTCATCACCATGCTCCATTCCCTTCTCATCACAATGCTCCATGACCCCTGTCATCACAATAATCCATGAATATTTTCAGCCCAATGCTCCAAGACCTATTCATCACAATGCTCCATGGCCAATATCATCACAATGCTCCATGACCACTGTCATCACAACACCCCATGACACCCGACAACACAATGATCCGCGACTCTTGTCATTACAATGCTCCATTCCATAGTTATCACAATGCTCCATGACACCTGTCATCACAACACCCCATGAACATTATCAGCCCAGTGCTCCATGACCCTTGTCATCACAATGATCCATGCCCTTGTCATCCCAATGCTCCATGACACCTGTATTCACAATGCTCCGTGACGCTTGTCATCACAGTGCTCCATGACACATGTCATCACAATGCTCCATGCGTTTGTCAGCAAAATGCTACATGACCTTGTCATTACAATGCTCTATGCGCTTGTCATCACAATACTCCATTTCCATTGTCATCACAATCCTCCATGAAACTTGGGATCACATTGCTTCTTGCCCTTGTCCTCACAATGCTCCATGCTCCTTGAAATCAAAATGATCCATGACCTCTGTCATCACCATGCTCCAAACCCTTGTGATCACAATGTTCCATAACACTTGTCATCACAATGCTCCATGATGCTTGTCATCACAATACTCCATGCTCTTTTCATCACAATGCTCCATGACCTTTGTCATCACAATTCTCAATACACTTGTCATCACAAGGCTCCCTGACACTTGTCATCAGTATGCTCCTTGAACCCTGTCAGGAAAAGGCTCCATGCCTTTTTCATCACAATGCCCCATGCCGTTTTCATCAGAATGCTCCATGCCATTGTCATCAAAATACTCCTCAAGCTTGTCATCAGAATGCTCCATGACCCTTCTCATCACATTTCTCCATGCACTTTTCAGCACAATGCTCCCTGACCATTGTCATCACAATGCTCCAAGCCATTGTCATCACAATCCTCCATTACCTTTGCCATCAGAATCCTCCATGACACTTGGCATCCCAATGCTCCATGCCATTGTCATCACAAAGGGCCATTACATATGTCATCACAATGCTCCCTGACACCTGTCTTCACAATACTGCATGACCTGGCCATCACAATGCTCCATGCCCTTGTCATCACAATGCCCCATTCCAACTGTCATCGCAATAATCCATGAAACTTATAAGACCAATGCTCCTTGCCCTGGTCATCACAATGCTCCATGCCCTTGTTATCACAATGCTCCATGACCCCTGCCATCACAGTGATCTGTGACTGCAGTCATCACAATGCTTCATGACCTTTGTCACCACAATGGGACATGCCCTCGTCATCATCACTCTCTGTGAGCGTTTTAACCAAAATGATCCATGAACTTTTCATCACAATGCTCTTTGACCCTTGACATCACAATGCTCTATGCCGTTCTCAGCACAATGCTCCATGACCCTTGTCATCACAATGCTCCATGCGCTTGTGAGCACAATGCTCCATGACACATGTCATCACAATTCTCCATGACCCCTGTCATCACAATGCTCAGTGACTCCAGTCATCACAATGCTTCATAACGTTTGTCATCACAATAATCCATGCCCGTGTCATCACAAGGTTCGGTGACCTTTGTAACCACAGTGTTCCATGAACTTTTCATCACAATTCACAGTGACCCTTGTCATCACAATGCTCCATGTCTTTGTCAGAACAGTGCTCCATGACCATTGTCTTCACAGTGTGCCACGCATATTTCATCACAAGGATCCACAACCTTGTCATTGCAATGCTCCATAAACCTTGTAATCACAATGGTCCATGCACTTCTCATCAAAATGCTCTCTCACCAGAGATATCACAGTGTTCCATGACTAGTCATCACAATACACCATCACCCCTGTAATCACAATGTTCCATGACCCTGTCATCACACTGCTACATCCCCTTAGCTTCACAATGTTCCATGACCCATGACATCACAATGTTCCATAACCCCTGTCATCAAAATGCTCCATGATCCTTTTCATCCCAAAGCTCCAAGACCCCTGACATCACAATGTTCTATAACACCTGCCATCAAAATATTCCATTACACTTTTCATCAAATTGCTGCATGGCCCAGTCATCAAAATGCTCCCTGCATTTCTCATCACAATGCACCATGCCCTTGTCATCAAAATGCTCCATGACTTGTCATCACAAAACTCCATGACCCTTGGCACCACAATGCTCCATGCCGTTGTCATCACAGTGCTCCATGAACCCTCTCATAACATTGCTCAATGCCCTTGTCATCACAAAGCTCCATGACACTTGTCATCACAATGCTCGATGCCCTTCTCATTGCAATGCTCCATGCCCTTGTCATTACAATCCTGCATGACCCATGAATCATAGTGTTCCCTACCCTTGTCATCACAATGCTCCATGCCCACTCTCATCACAATAATCCATGAAACATTTCAGACCAATGTTCCATGCCCTTCTCATCACAATGCTCCATTACCTCTGTCATAACAATGCACCATGACCCCTGCCATCACAATGTTCCACGAACTAGTCATCACAAGGTTCCATGACACTTGTCATCACAATGCTGAAGGCCCCTGTAATCACAATGCTCCTTGCTCTTGTCATCACAAAGCTCCATGACGCATGTCATCAGAAAGTTCCATGGCCTTCTCATCACAATGCTCCATGCCCGTGTCATCACAATGCTCGAAGACCTTCGTAAACACAATGCTCCATGCCACTTTTCATCTCAATGCTCCATGAACCCTGCCTTCACAATGCACCATGCCCATCATCATAATGCTTCAGGCTATTGTCATCACAATGAAATCAATATTCTCCATGACCTCTGTCATCATAATGCTCCAAACACTTGTGATCACAATATTCCATAAAACTTGTCATCAGAATGCCCCTTGACGCTCGTCATCACAATTATCCATGGTCTTCTCATCACAATGCTCCATTACCTACTCATCACAATGCTCCATGACCCTTGTCATCACAATGATCCATGCCCTTGTCATCCCAATGCTCCATGACCCCTGTATTCACAATGCTCCGTGACACTTGTCATCACAGTGCTCCATGACACATGTCATCACAATTCTCCATGCCTTTGTCAGCAAAATGCTACATGACCTTTTCATTACAATGCTCTATGCGTTTGTCATCACAGTACTCCATTACAATTGTCATCACAATCCTCCATGAACCTTGGGATCACATTGCTTCATGCCCTTTTCATCACAATGCTCCATGCTCCTTGAAATCAAAATGATCCATGACCTCTGTCATCTCAATGCACCAAACACTTGTGATCACAATGTTCCATAACACTTTTCATCACAACGCTCCATGATGCCTGTCATCACGATACTCCCTGCCCTTTTCATCACAATGCTCCATGACATTTGTCATCACAATTCTCAATACACTTTTCATCACAATGCTCCCAGACACTTGTCATCAGAATGCTCCTTGAAACCTGTCACGAAAATTCTCCATGCCTTTTTCATCACAGTGTCCCATGCCGTTTTCATCACAATGCTCGATGTCATTGTCATCAAAATACTCTACAGGTTTGTCTTCAGAATGCTCCATGACCCTTGTCATCATAATTCTCCATACACTTGTCAGCACAATGCTCCCTGACCCTTGTCTTCACAATGCTCCTAGCCATTGTCATCACAGTGCCCCATTACCTTTGTCATCAGAATCCTCCATGACACTTGGCATCCCAATGCTCCATGCCATTGTCATCACAATGGGCCATTACATATGTCATCACAATGCTCCCTGACACCTCTCTTCACAATACTGCATGACCTGGTCATCACAATGCTCCATGCCCATGTCATCACAATGCGCCATTCGAACTGTCATCACAATATTCCATGAAACGTATTAGAAAAATGATCCAAGCCCGTGTCATCACAATGCTCCATGCCCTTGTTATCACAATGCTCCATGAACCCTGTCATCACAATGCTCCGTGACTCCAGTCATCACAATGCTCCATGAACTTTGTCATCACAATTGTCCATGCCCTCATCATCAACAGTCTCTGTGACCTTGTTAACCACAGTGCTCCATGAACATTTCATCACAATGCTATTTAACACTTGTCATCACAAAGCTCTATGCCTTTCTCAGGACAATGCTCCATGCCCTTGTCATCACAATGCTCCATGACCCCTGTCATCACAATGCTCCTTGACTCCAGTCATCACAATTCTTCATAACATTTGTCTTCACAGTGGTCGATGCCCGCATCATCACAAGGCTCTGTTACCTTTGTAACCACAATGCTCCATGAACATTTCATCACAATGCTCCGTGACTCTTGTCATCAAAATTCTCCATGCCTTTGTCAGCAAAATGCTCCCTGACACTTGTCATCACAATGTTCCAAGCCATTGTCATCACAATGCTCCATTACATTTGCCATCAGAATCCTCCATGACACTTGGCATCACAATGCTCCATGCCATTGTCATCACAATGGGCCATTACATATGTCATCACAATGTGCCCTGACACCTCTCTTTACAATACTGCATGACCTGGTCATCACAATGCTCTATGCCCTTTTCATCACAAATCGCCATTCCAACTCTCATCACAATAATTCATGAAACTTATTAGACCAATGCTCCATGCCCTTGTCATCACAATGCTCCATGCCCTTGTTATCACAGTGATCCATGACCCGTGTCATCACAATGTTCCGTGATTCCAGTCATCACAATGCATCATGACTTTGTCATCACAATGGTCCATGCCCTCATCATCAACAGTCTGTGACCTTCTAAAGCACAATGCTCCATGAACGTTTCATCACAATGCTCTTTGACCCTTTACATCGCAATACTCCATGAACGTTTTCACCCCAATGCTCCTTGACCTTCTCAGCACCATGCTCCATGACCAATATCATCATAATGGTCCATGACCACTGTCGTCACAAAACTCCATGACACCTGACAACACAATGATCTGGGATTTTGTCATCACAATGCTCCATTCCCTAGCCATCACAATGCTCCATGACCCCTGTCATCAACATACTCCATGAATATTTTCAGCAAAATGCTCCATGACCCTTGTCATCACAATGATCCATGAAATTTGGGATCACATTGCTTCATGCCCTTGTCATCACAATGCTCCATGCTACTTGAAATCAAAATGATCCATGACCTCTGTCATCACAATGCTCCAAACCCTTGTGATCACAATGTTCCATAACACTTGTCATCACAATGCTCCATGATGCCTCTCATCACAATAATCCATGCCCTTTTCATCACAATGCTCCATGACTTTGTCATCACAATTCTCAATACACTTGTCATCACAATGCTCCCTGACACTTGTCATTAGAATGCTCCTTGAACCCTGTCACGAAACGTCTCCATGCATTTTTCATCACATGGCCCCATGCCATTTTCATCACAATGCTCCATGCCATTGTCATCAAAATACTCCACAAGCTTGTCATCAGAATGCTCCATGACAGTTGTCATCAAAATTCTCCATGCACTTGTCAGCACGATGCTCCCTGACCCTTGTCATCACAATGCTCCAAGCCATTGTCATCACAAAACTCCATTGCCTTTGTCATCAGAATCCTCCAGGACACTTGGCATCACAATGCTCCATGCCATTGTCATCACAATGGGCCATTACATATGTCATCACAATGCTCCCTGACATCTGTCTTCACCATATTCCATGACGTTCTCATCACAATGCTCCATGCCCTTGTCATCACAATGTTCCTAGACCCATGTAATCACTATGGTCCATGCCCCTTTTCATCAGTATGCTCCGTGAGATTTGTCATCACAAGGCTCCATGGTGTTCTCACCAAAATGCTCCAGGACTTTTTATCACAATGCTTCATGACCTTGTTATGAAAATTCTCAGTGGCCCTTGTCATCATAATGCTCCAAGCCCTAGTCATCACAATGCTCCATTATATTTTCCATCTCAATCCTCCATTACATTTTGCATCACAATGGTCCATTACAGTGTCATCGCAATGGACCATGACATATGTCATCACAATGCTCCCTAACATCTGTCTTCACCATATTCCATGACATTCTCATCACAATGCTCCATGCCCTTGTCATCACAATGCACCATGTCCACAGTCATCACAATAATCTAAGCAACATATCAGACCAATGTTTCATGCCCGTGTCATCACAATGCTCCATGCCCTTGTCATCACAATGCTCCATGACCCCTGTATTCACAATGCTCCGTGACGCTTGTCATCCCAGTGCTCCATCACACCGGTCATCACAATGCTCCATGCATTTGTCAGCAAAATGCTACATCAACTTGTCATTACAATGCTCTATGCGCTTGTCATCACAATACTCCATTTCCATTGTCATCACAATCCTCCATGAACCTTGGGATCACATTGCTTCATGCCCTTGTCATCACAATGCTCCATGCTCCTTGAAATCAAAATGATCCATGACCTCTGGCATCACAATTCTTCAAACCCTTTTGATCACAATGTTCCATAACACTTGTCATCACAACGCTCCATGATGCCTGTCATCACAATGCTCCGTGACGCTTGTCAACCCAGTGCTCCATCACACCGGTCATCACAATGCTCCATGCATTTGTCAGCAAAATGCTACATCAACTTGTCATTACAATGCTCTATGTGCTTGTCATCACAGTACTCCATTAACATTTTCATCACAATCCTCCATGAACCTTGGAATCACATTGCTTCATGCCCTTGTCATCACAATGCTCCATGATCCTTGAAATCAAAATGATCCGTGACCTCTGGCATCACAATTCTTCAAACCCTTTTGATCACAATGTTCCATAACACTTGTCATCACAACGCTCCATGATGCCTGTCATCACAATATTCCATGCCATTTTCATAACAATGCTCCGTGACCCTTGTCATCACAATGCTCCATGCCTTTGTCAGAACAATGCTCCATGACCCTTGTCATCACAATGTGCCATGTGCTTTTCATCACAATGCTCCACAACCTTGTCATCTCTATGCTCCATAAACCTTGTAATCAGAATGCTCCATGCACTTCTCATCCAAATGCTCTCTCACATGAGATATCACAATGTTCCATCACTAGTCATCACAATCCTCCCTCACCCCTGTTATCACAATGTTCCATGACCCCTGTCATCACAATGCTACATCCCCTTATCAGCACAATGTTCCTTGACCCCTGACATCACAATGTTCCATAACCCCTGTCAGCAAAGTGCTCCATGACCCTTTTCATCCCAAAGCTCCATGATCCCTGGCATCACAATGTTCTATAACCCCTGTCATCAAAATATTCCATTACACTTTTCATCAAATTGCTGCATGACCCTGTCATCAAAATGCTCCCTGCCCTTCTCATCACAATGCACCACACACTTGTCATCAAAATGCTCCATTACATTTGTCATCACAAAGCTCCATGACCCTTGGCATCACAATGCTCCATGTCATTGTCATCACAATGCTCCATGAACCCTCTCATCACATTGCTCCATGCCTTTTTCATCACAATGCTCCATGAACCCTCTCATCACATTGCTCCATGCCTTTGTCATCACAAAGCTCCATGACACTTGTCATCACAATGCTCGATGCCATTCTCATCACAATGCTCCATGCCGTTGTCATTACAATCCTCCATGACCCATGTATCACAGTGTACCGTGCCCTTTTCATCACAATGCTCCATGCCCACTCTCATCACAATAATCCATGAAACATTGCAGACAAATGCTCAATGCCCTTCTCATCACAATGCTCCATTACCACTGTCATAACAATGCTCTATGACCCCTGCCATCACAATGTTCCACGGCCTTGCCATCAAATGGCTCCATGACCCTTGTCATCACAATGCTCCAAGACCCCTGTAATCACAATGCTCCATGCCCTTGTCATCACAAATCTCCATGACGCATGCCATCAGAAAGTTCCATGGACTTCTACTCACAGTACTCCATGCCCTTGTCATCACAATGCTCCATGACCCCTGTATTCACAATGCTCCATGCCCCTTTTCATCAGAATGCTCCATGAGACTTGTCATCACAAGTCACCATCGTCATCTCATCACAATACTCCAGGACCTTGTCATCACCATGCTCCATTCCCTTGTCATCACAATGCTCCATGACACCTGTCATCACAATACTCCATGAACATTTTCAACCCAGTGCTCCATTACCTTCTCATCACAATGCTCCATGACCAGTATCATCACAATGCTCCATGACCACTGTCATCACAATGCACCATTCCAACTGTCATCACAATAATCCATGAAACTTATTATACCAATGCTCCATGCCCTTGTCATCACAATGCTCCATGTCCTTGCTATCACAATGTTCCAAGACCCCTGTAATCAGATTGCTCCATGCCCCTTTTCATCAGTATGCTCCATGAGACCTGTCATCACAAGGCTCCATGTTTTTCTCATCACAATGCTCAAGGACCTTGTCATCACAATGCTTCACGACATTGTCATGAAAATTCTCAATGGCCCTTTTCATCAAAATGCTCCAAGCCCTAGTCATCACAATGCTCCATCATATTTGTCATCACAATCCTCCATTACATTTGGCATCACAATGCACCATGCCATTGTCATCGAAATGGACCATGACATATGTCATCAAAATGCCCCCTGACACCTGTCTTCACAATACTCCATGACTTTGTCATCACAATGCTCCATGCCCTGGTCATCACAATGCTCCATGAACCCTGTCAACACAATGCTCCGTGACTCCAGTCATCACAATGCTTCATAACGTTTGTCATCACAACGGTCCATGCCCGCGTCATCACAAGTCTCTGTGACCTTTGTAACCACAATGCTCCATGAACATTTCAACACAGTGCTCCGTGACACTTGTCATCACAATGCTCCATGCCTTTGTCAGAAAAATGCTCCATGACCCTTGTCATCAAAATGTGCCACGGGCTTTCCATCACAATGATACACAACCTTGTCATCGCTACACTCCATAAACCTTGTAATCACAATGCTCCATGCCCTTCTCATACAAACGCTCTCTCACCTGAGATATGAAGATGTTCCCTCACTAGTCATCAAAATCCTCCCTCACCCCTGTAATCAAAATGTTCCATGACACCTGTCATCACCATGTTCCATTCCCTTGTCATCACAATGTTCCATGACCACTGTCATCACAATACTCCATGAACATTTTCAGCCAAATACTCCATGACCTTCTCATCACAATGCTCCATGACAAATATCATCACAATGCTCCATGACCACTGTCATCACAACACTCCATGACAACCGACAACACAATGATCCGGGACTCTTGTCATTACACTGCTCCATTCCCTAGTCATCACAATGCTCCATGACCCCTGTCATCACAATACTCCATGAATATTTTCAGCCCAATGCTCCATGACCCTTGTCATCACAATGATCCATGCCCTTGTCATCCCAAAGATCCATGACCCCTGTATTCACAATGCTCCGTGACACTTGTCATCACAGTGCTCCATGACACATGTCCTAACAATGCTCCATGCCTTTGTCAGCAAAAAGCTACATGACATTTTCATTACAATGCTCTAGGTGCTTGTCATCAGAATACTCCATTTCCATTGTCATCACAATCCTCCATGAACCTTGGGATCACATTGCTTCATGCCCTTGTCATCACAATGCTCCATGCTCCTAGAAATCAAAATGATCCATGACCTCTGTTATCACAATACTCCAAATTCTTGTGATCACAATGTTCCATAACACTTGTCATCACAACGCTCCATGATGCCTGTCATCAAAATACTCCATGCCCTTTTCATCACAATGCTCCATGACCTTTGTCATCACAATGCTCAATACACTTGTCATCAGAATGCTCCCTGACACTTGTCATCAGAATGCTCCTTGAACCCTGTCACGAAAAGGCTCCATGCCTTTTTCATCACAATGCCCCATGCGGTTTTCATCACAATGCTCCATGCCATTGTCATCAAAATACTCCACAAGCTTGTCAGCAGAATGCTCCATGACCCTTGTCATCACAATTCTCCATGCACTTGTCAGCACAATGTTCCCTGAACCTTGTCATCACAATGCTCCAAGCCAATGTTATCACAATGCTGCATTACCTTTGTCTTCAGAATCCTCCATGACACTTGGCATCCCAATGCTCCATGCCATTGTCATCACAATGGGCCATTATATATGTCAGCACAATGCTCCCTGACAACTGTCTTCACAATACTGCATGACAAGGTCATCACAATGCTCCATGCCCTTGTCATCACAATGCTCCATGCCCTTGTTATCACAATGCTCCAAGACCCCTGTCATCACAATGCTCCGTGACTCCAGTCATCACAATGCTTCATGACCTTTGTCATCACAATGGTCCATGCCCTCATCATCAAGAGTCTCTGTGACCTTTATAACCACAATGCTCCATGAACATTTCTTCACAATGCTCTTTATCCCCTGTCATCACAATGCTCTATGCCTTTCTCAGCACAATGCTCCATGACGTATGTCATCAGAATGCTCCATGGCCTTCTCCTCACAGTGCTCCTTGCCCTTGTCATCAAAATGCTCCAAGACACCTGTAATCACAATGCTCCTTGCCCCTTTTCATCAGAATGCTCCATGAGACTTGTCATCACAAGTCTCCATGGTCATCTCATCACAATGCTCCAGGACCTTGTCATCACAATGCTCTGTGACTCCGGTTATCACAGTGTTTCATAATATTTGTCATCACAATGGTCCATGCCCAAGTCATCACAAGGCTCTGTTACCTTTGTATCCACAATGCTCCATGAACATTTCATCACAATGTTCCGTGACACTTGTCATCACAATGCTCCATGCCTTTGTCATTAAAATGCTCCATGACCATTGTCATCACAATGTGCCACGCGCTTTTCATCACAACGGTCCAAAAATTTGTCATCACAATGCACCATAAAAATTGTAATCACAATGCTGCATGCCCTTCTCATCACAATGCTCCATTACACCTGTCATAACAATGCTCCATGACCCCTGCCATCACAATGTTCCACGGCCTTGTCATCACAAGGCTCCATGACACTTGTCATCACAATGCTCCAAGACCCCTTTAATCACAATTCTCCATGCCGTTGTCATCACAAAGCTCCAGGACACATGTCATTAGAATGTTCCATGGGCGTCTCATGAAAATGCCGCATGCCCTTGTCATCACAATGCTCCAAAACCCCTGTAAACACGGTGCTCCATGCACCTTTTATCTCAATGCTCCATGAAACCTGTCATCACAACACTCCATGACACGTGACAACACAATGATCCGGGACACTTGTCATCACAGTGCTCCAAGACCCCTGTAATCAAAATGCTCCATGACCCCTGTCATCACAATACTCCATGAACATTTTCAGCCCAATGTTCCATGACCCTTGTCATCACAATGATCCATGCACTTGTCATCCCAATGATCCATGACTTCTTTATTAAAAATGCTCCATGACAATTGTGTCACAGTTCTCCATGACACCTGTCATCACAATGCTCCATGCCATTCTCAGGAAAATTCTACATGACCTTGTCATTACAATGCTCTATGCGCTTGTCATCACAATGCTCCAAGACCCCTGTAATCACAATGCTACATGCCCCTTTTCATCTCAATGCTCCATGAACTCTGTCATCACAATGCACCATGCCCATCATCATAATGCTTCAGGCTATTGTCATCACGATGAAATCAAAATTCTCCATGACCTCTGTCATCATAATGCTCCAAAGCCTTGTGATCACAATGTTCCATATCACTTATAATAACAACACCCCATGCCGATCATCATCACAATTATCCATGGCCTTCTCATCACCATGCTCCATGACCTTTGTCATCACAATTCTCAATACACTTGTCATCACAATGCTCCCTGACACTTGTCATCAGAATGCTCCTTGAACCCTGCCACGAAAAGGCTGCATACCATTTTCATCACATTGCCCCATGCCGTTTTCATCACAATGCTCCATGCCATTGTCATCAAAATACTCCACAAGCTTGTCAGCAGAATGCTGCATGACACTTGTCATCACAATTCTCCATGCACTTGTCAGCACAATGCTCCCTGACCCTTGTCATCACAATGCTCCAAGCCATTGTCATAACAATGCTCCATTACCTTTGTCATCAGAATCTTTCATGAAACTTGGCATCACAATGCTCCATGCCATTTTCATCACAATGGGCCATTACATATGTCATCACAATGCTCCCTGACACTTATCTTCACAATAATGCATGACCTGGTCATCACAATGCTCCATGCCCTTGTCATCACAATGCGCCATTCGAAATGTCATCGCAATAATCCATGAAATATATTAGACCAATGCTCCATGCCCTTGTCATCACAATGCTCCATGCCATTGTTATCACAATGCTCCATGACCCCTGTCATCACCATTTTCCGTGACTCCAGTCATCACAATGCTTCATGACCTTTGTCATCACAATGGTCCACTACCTCATCATCAAGTGTCTCTGTGACCTTTTTAACCACAATGCTCCATGAACTTTTCATCACAATGCTCTTTGACCCTTGTCATCACAATGATCTACGCCTTTCTCAGCACAATGCTCTATGCCCTTGTCATCACAATGCTCCATGACCCTGTCATCACAATGCTCCGTGACTCCAGTCATCACAATGCTTCATAACATTTGTCATCACAATGGTCCATGTCCGTGTCATCACAAGGCTTTGTGACATTTTTAACCACAATGCTTCATGAACTTTTCATCACAATGCTCCGTGAACCTTGTCATCACAGTGCTCCATGCCTTTGTCAGAAAAATGCTCCGTGACCCTTGTCATCACAATGAACCACACGCTTTTTATCCCAAAAGATTTGTCATCGCAATGCTCCATAAAACTTGTAATCACAATGCTCCATGCCGTACTCATCACAATGCTCCATTACCCCTGTCATAACAATGCTCCTTGACCCCTGCCATCACAATGTTCCACGGCCTTGTCATCACAAAGCTCCATGACCCTTGTCATCATAATGCTCCAAGACCCCTGTAATCACAATGATCCATGCCCTTGTCATCACAAAGCACCATGACACATGTCATCAGAATGTTCCATGTCCTTCTCATCAAAATGCTCCATGCCCTTTTCATCACAATGCTCCAAGACCCCTGTAATCAAAATGCTCCATGCCCCTTTTCATCTCAATGCTCCATGAACTCTGTCATCACAATGCATCATGCCCATCATTATAATGCTTCCGGCTATTGTCAGCACAATGAAATCAAAATTCTCCATGATCTCTGTCATCACAATGCTCCATGACCCCTGTCATCACAATACTCCATGAACATTTTCAGCCCAATGCTCCATGACCCTTGTCATCACAATGATCCATGACCCCTGTATTCAGAATGTTCCGTGACACATATCATCACAGTGCTCCATGACACCTGTCATCACAGTGCTCCATGCCTTTGTCTGCAGAATTCTACATGATCTTGTCATTACAATGCTCTATGCGCTTGTCATCACAATGCTCCATGCCCCTTTTCATCTCAATGCTCCATGAAGCCTGTCATCACAATGCACCATGCCCATCATCATAATGCTTCAGGCTATTGTCATTAAAATGAAATCAAAAGTCTCCATGACCTCTGTCATCATAATGCTCCAAACACTTGTGATCACAATGTTCCATAACATTTATCATCACAACACCCCATGACGATCATCACAATTATCCTTGGTCTTCTGATCACAATGCTCCCTGATCTTTGTCATCACATTGCTCAATACACTTGTCTTCACAATGCTCCCTGACACATGTCGTCAGTATGCTCCTTGAACCCTGTCATGACAAGGCTCCATGCCTTTTTCATCACAATGATCCATGCCCTTTTCATCACAATGCTCCAAGACCCCTGTAATCACAATGCTCCATGCCCTTGTCATCAAAAAGCTCCATGAGGCATGTCATCAGAATGCTCCATGGCCATTTCCTCACAATGATCCATGGCATTGTCATCACAATGCTCCATGTACCCTCTCATCACCTTGCTCCATGCCCTTGTCATTAAAATCCTCCATGACCCATGTATCACATTGTTCTGTGCCCTTGTCATCACAATGCTCCAGCCCTCTCTCATCACAATAATCTATGAAATATTTCAAACCAATGCTCAATGCCCTTCTCATCACAATGCTCCATTACTTCTGTCATAACAATGCACCATGACCACTGGCATCACAATGTTCCACGGCTTTGTCATCACAAGGCTCCATGATCTTTGTCATCACAATGCTCCAAGAAACTTGTAATCAAAATTCTCCAAGCCCTTGTCATAACAAAGCTCCATGACGCATGTATCAGAAGGTTCCATGGCCTTCTCATCACAATGCTCCATGCCCTTGTCATCACAATGCTCCAAGACCCCTGTAAACACTATGATCCATGCCCATTTTCATGTCAATGCTCCATGAACTCTGTCATCACAATGCACCATGCCCATCATCATAATGCTTCAGGCTATTGTCACTACAATGAAATCCAAATTCTCCATGACCTCTGTCATCATAATGCTCCAAACCCTTGTGATCACAATGTTCCATAACACTTATCATCACAACACCCCATGACGATCATCATCACAGTTATCCATGGTCTTCTCATCACAAAGCTCCATGATCATTGTCATCAAAATGCTCAATACACTTGTCATCACAATACTCCCTGACACCTGTCGTCAGTATGCTCCTTGAACACTGTGATGACAAGGCTCCATGCCTTTTTCATCACAATGATCCATGCCTTTTCATCACAATGATCCAAGACCCCTGTTATCACAATGGTCCATGGCCTTGTCAGTACAAAGCTCCATGACGCATGTCATCAGAATTCTCGATGGCCTTCTCCTCAAAATGCTCCATGCCCTTGTCATCACAATGGTCCAAGACCACTGTAATCACAATGATCCATGCCCCTTTTCATTAGAATGCTCCATGAGACTTGTCATTACAAGTCTCCATGGTCATCTCACCACAATGCTCCAGGACATTGTCATCACCATGCTCTATTCCCTTGTCTTCACAATGCTCCAAGACCCCTGTAAACACTATGATCCATGCCCATTTTCATGTCAATGCTCCATGAACTCTGTCATCACAATGCACCATGCCCATCATCATAATGCTTCAGGCTATTGTCACTACAATGAAATCCAAATTCTCCATGACCTCTGTCATCATAATGCTCCAAACCCTTGTGATCACAATGTTCCATAACACTTATCATCACAACACCCCATGACGATCATCATCACAGTTATCCATGGTCTTCTCATCACAAAGCTCCATGATCATTGTCATCAAAATGCTCAATACACTTGTCATCACAATACTCCCTGACACCTGTCGTCAGTATGCTCCTTGAACACTGTGATGACAAGGCTCCATGCCTTTTTCATCACAATGATCCATGCCTTTTCATCACAATGATCCAAGACCCCTGTTATCACAATGGTCCATGGCCTTGTCAGTACAAAGCTCCATGACGCATGTCATCAGAATTCTCGATGGCCTTCTCCTCAATATGCTCCATGCCCTTGTCATCACAATGGTCCAAGACCACTGTAATCACAATGATCCATGCCCCTTTTCATTAGAATGCTCCATGAGACTTGTCATTACAAGTCTCCATGGTCATCTCACCACAATGCTCCAGGACATTGTCATCACCATGCTCTATTCCCTTGTCTTCACAATGCTCCATGACCCCTGTCATTACAATAAGCCATTAACATTTTCAGCCCAATGCTCCATGACCTTCTCATCACAATGCTTCATGACCAATATCATCACAATGCTCCATGACCACTGTCATCACAACCACCCATAACACCTGACAACACAATGATCCGGGACTCTTGTCATCACAATGCTCCATGCCCTTGTCATCACAATGCACCATGTCCACAGTCATCACAATAATCTATGAAACTTGTCAGACCAATGCTCCATTCCCCTTTCATCACAATGCTCCATGCCCTTGTTATCACAATGCTCCATGACCCCTGTCATCACAATGCTCCGTGACTCCTGTCATCACAATGTTCCATAACACTTGTCATCACAATGCTCCATGACCACTGTCATCACAATACTCCATGCACTTTTCATCACAATGCTCCATGATCTTTGTCATCACAATTCTCAATACACTTGTCATCACAATGCTCACTGACATTTGTCGTCAGAATGCTCCATGAAACCTGTCACAAAAAGTCTCCATGCCATTTTCATCACAATGCCCCATGCCGTTTTCTTCACAATGCTCCATGCCATTCTCATCAAAATACTCCACAAGCTTGTCACCAGAATGCTCCATGACCCTTGTCATCACAATTCTCCATGCACTTGTCAACACAATGCTCCTTGACCCTTGTCATCGCCATGCTCCAAGCCATTGTCATCACAATGCTCTATTAACTTTGTCATCAGAATCCTCCATGACACTTGGCATCACAATGCTCCATGCCATCGTCATCACATTGGGCCATTACATATGTCATCACAATGCTCCCTGACACCTGTCTCACAATACTGCATGACCTGGTCATCACAATGCTCCATGCCCTTGTCATCACAAAGCACCATTCCAACTGTCATCGCAATAATCCATGAAACTTATTAGACAAATGTTCCATGCCCTTGTCATCACAAAGTTCCTTGCCCTTTTTATCACAATGCTCCATGTCCCCTGTATTCACAATGCTCCGTGACGCTTCTCATCACAGTGCTCTATGACACCTGTCATCACAATGCTCCATGCCTTTGTCAGCAAAATGCTACATGACCTTGTCATTATAATGCTCTATGCGCTTGTCATCACAATACTCCATTTCCATTGTCATCACATCCTCCATGAACCTTGGGATCACATTGCTTCATGCCCCTGTCATCACAATGCTCCATGCTCCTTGAAATCAAAATGATCCATGACCTCTGTCATCACAATGCTCCAAACCCTTGTGATCACAATGTTCCATAACACTTGTCATCACAACGCTCCATGATGCCTTTCATCACAATACTCCATGCACTTTTCATCACAATGCTCCATGACCTTTGTCATCACAATTCTCAATACACTTGTCATCACAATGCTCCCTAACACTTGTCGTCAGAATGCTCCTTGAACACTGTCACGGAAAGGCTCCATGCCTTTTTTATCACAAAGACCCATGCCATTTTCATCACAATGCTCCATGCCATTGTCATCAAAATACTCCACAAGCTTGTCATCAGAATGCTCCATGACACTTCTCATCACAATTCTCCATGCACTTGTCAGCACAATGCTCCCTGACCCATGTCATCACAATGCTCCAAGCCATTGTCATCACAATGCTCCATTACCTTTGTCTTCAGAATCCTCCATGACACTTGCTCTCACAATGCTCATACTACTGTCATAACAATGGGCCATTACGTATGTCATCACAATGCGCCCTGACACCTCTCTTCACAATACTTCATGCCCTTGTCATCACAATGCTCCATGCCCTTGTCATCACAAATCGCCATTTCAACTCTCATTGCAATAATCCATTAAAACTTATTAGACCAATGCTCCATGCCCTTGTCATCACAATGCTCCAAGCCCTTGTTATCACAATTCTCCATGACCCCTGTCATCACAATGTTCCATGACTCCAGTCATTACAATGCTTCATGACCTTTGTCATCACAATGGTCCATGCCCACATCATCAACAGTCTCTGTGACCTTTTTAACCACAATGCTCCATGAACTTTTCATCACAATGATCTTTGACCCTTGTCATCGCAATTCTCTATGCCTTTCTC
The DNA here is from genome assembly GCF_964341445.2 of Mesoplodon mirus. Lineage (NCBI taxonomy): Eukaryota > Metazoa > Chordata > Mammalia > Artiodactyla > Ziphiidae > Mesoplodon > Mesoplodon mirus. Next base: position 74,737 of record NW_028295599.1, read on the forward strand.
AGCACAATGCTCCATGACCCTTTTCATCACAAATTTCCCTGCGCTTGTCAGCACCATGCTCCTCGACACATTTCATCATAATACACCATGCGTTTGTCATCACAGTGCTCCACAATCTTGTCATCACAATGCTCCAGAAACATTGTCATCACAATGCTCCATGCGCTTCTCATCAAAATGCTCTCTCCCCACTGATATCACAATGTTACATCACTATTCGTCACAATACTCCCTCGCCCCTGTCATCAAAATCTTCCATGACTCCTGTCATCAAAATGCTACATGCATTATGATCACAATGTTCGATGACCACTGACATCACAATGTTACATAACCCCTGTCATCAAAATGCTTCATGACCCTTTTCATCAAAATGCTCCATGACCCCTGACATCACAGTGTTCCATAACCCCTGTCATCAAAATGTTCCATGACACTTTTCATCAAATTGCTCCATGACCCTGTCATCACAATCCTCCATGCACTTCTCATCCAAATGCTCTCTCACCTGAGAAATTACAATGTTCCATCACTAGTCATCACAATCCTCCCTCAACCCTGTAATCACAATGTTCCATGACACCTGACATCACAATATTCCATAACCACTGTCATCACAATGCTGCATGACACATTTCATACCAAAGCTCCATGACCCATGGCATCACAATGTTCAGTAACCCCTGTCATCAAAATGTTACATTACACTTTTCATCAAATTGCAGCATGAACCTGTCATCAAAATGCTCCCTCTCCTTCTCATCACAATGCACCACACGCTTGTCATCAAAATGCTCCATGACCGTTGTCATCACAAAGCTCCATGAACCTTGGCATCACAATGCTCCATGTCATTGTCATCACAATGCTCCCTGAACGCTCTCATCACATTGCTCCATGCCCTTGTCATCACAAAGCTCCATGACACTTGTCATCACAATGCTCGATGCCCTTCTCATCAAAATGCTCCAGGCCATTTTCCTCACAATCCTCCATGACCATGTATCACAGTGATCCGTGCCCTTGTCATCACAATGCTCCATGCCCACTCTAATTACAATAATCCATGAAAACTTTCGGGCCAATGCTCAATGCAATTCTCATCACAATGCTCCATTACCTCTGTCATAAAAATGCTCCATGACCCCTGGCATCACAATGTTCCACGTCCTTGTCATCACAAGGCTCCCTGACCCTTGACATCAAAATGCTCCAAGACCCCTGTAATCACAATGCTCCATGCCCCTTTGCATCTCAATGCTCCATGAACCCTGTCATCACAATACACCATGCCCATCATCATAATGCTTCAAGCTATTGTCATCACAATGAAATCAAAATTCTCCATGACCTCTGTCATCATAATCCTCCAAACCCTTGTGATCACAATGTTCCATAACACTTAACATCACAAATCCCCATGACGCTCATCATCACAATTATCCATGGTATTCTCATCACAATGCTCCATGACCTTTGTCATCACAATGCTCAATACACTTATCACAATGCTCCCTGACACTTGTCGTCAGTATGCTCCTTGAACCTTGTCATGACAAGGCTCCATGCCTTTTTTCATCACAATGATCCGTGCCTTTTTCATCACAATGCTCCAAGATCATTGTCATCACAATTCTCCATGTGCTTGTCATCACAAAACTCCATGAAGCATGTCATCAGAATGCCCCATGGCCTTCTCATCACAATGCTCCATGCCCTAGTCATCACAATGCTCCAAGACCCCTGTAATCACAATGCTCCATGCCCCTTTTCATCAGAATGCTCCGTGAGACTTCTCATCACAAGTCTCCATGGTCATCTCATCACAAAGCTCCAGGACCTTGTCATCACCATTCTCCATTCCCTTGTCATCACAATGCTCCATGACCCCTGTCATCACAATGATCCATTAACATATTCAGCCCAATGCTCCACGGCATGCACATCACAATACTCCATGGCCAATATCACCACAATGCGCCATGACCACTGTCATCACAAGAGTCCATGACTCCTGACAACACAATGATCCGGGACTCTTGTCATCACAATGCTCCATTCCCTACTCATCAGTATGCTCCATGACACCTGTCATCACAACACTCCATGAACATTTTCAGCCCAGTGCTCCATGACACTTGTCATCACAATGATCCATGCCCTTGTCATCCCAATGCTCCATGACCCCTGTATTCACAATGCTCCATGACACTTGTCATCACAGTGCTCCTTGACACATGTCATCACAATGCTCCATGCCTTTGTCAGCAAAATGCTACATGACCTTGTCATTACAATGCTCTATGCGCTTGTCATCACAATACTCCATTTCCATTGTCATCACAATCCTCCATGAACCTTGGGATCACATTGCTTCATGCCCTTGTCATCACAATGCTCCATGCTCCTTGAAATCAATATGATCCATGACCTCTGTCATCACAATGCTCCAAACCCTTGTGATCACAATCTTCCATAACACTTGTCATCACAACGCTCCATGATGCCTGTCATCACAATACTCCATGCCCTTTTCATCACAATGCTCCATAACCTTTGTCATCACAATTCTCAATATACATGTCATCACAATGCTCCCTGACATTGTCATCAAAATGCTCCTTGAAACCTGCCACGAAAAGGCTCCATGTCTTTTTCATCACAAAGCCCCATGCCATTTTCATCACAATGCTCCATGCCATGGTCATCAAAATACTCTACAAGCTTGTCATCAGAATACTCCATGACCCTTGTCATCACAATTCTCCATGCAATTGTCAGCACAATGCTCCCTGTCCCATGTCATCACAATGCTCCAAGCCATTGTCATCACAGTATTCCATAACCTTTGTCATCAGAATCCTCCATGACACTTGGCATCACAATGCTCCATGCCATTGTCATCACAATGGGCCATTACATATGTCATCACAATGCTCCCTGACACCTCTCTTCACAATACTGCATGACTTGGTCATCACAATGCTCCATGCCCTGGTCATCACAGTGTGCCATTCGAACTGTCATCGCAACAATCCATGGAACTTATTAGACTAATGTTCCATGCCCTTGTCATCACAGTGCTCCATGCCCTTGTTATCACAATGCTTCATGACCTTTGTCATCACAGTGGTCCATGCCCTCATCCTCAACAGTCTCTGTGACATTTTTAACCACAATGCTTCATGAACTTTTCATCAAAATGCTCTTTGACCGTTGTCATCACAATACTCCATGCACTTCTCATCAAAATGCCCTCTCACCACTGATATCACAATGGTACATCAGTATTTGTCACAATACACCCTCACCCCTGTCATCACAGTGTTCCATGACTCCTGTCATCACATTGCTACATGCACTTATCATCACAATGTTCGATGAACCCTGGCATCACAATGTTCCATAACATCTGTCATCAAAATATTCCATGACCCTTTTCACCAAATTGTTCCATAACCCTGTCATCACAATGCTCCCTACCCTTCTCATCACAATGCACAATGCCCTTGTCATCAAAATGCTCCATGACCTTTGTCATCACAAAGATCCATGACCCTTGGCATCACAATGCTCCATGTCATTGTCATCACAATGCACCATGAAGGTTCTCATCACATTGCTCCATGTCCTTGTCATCACAAACCTCCATGACACATGTCATCAGAATTCTCCATGGCCTTCTCATCACAATGCTCCATGCCCTTGCCATCACAATGTTCCATAACCACTGTCATAAAAATGCTCCATGAACCCTGTAATCACGATGTTCCATGGCCTTGTCATCACAATGCTCCATTCCCTACTCATCAGTATCCTCCATGACACCTGTCATCACAACACTCCATGAACATTTTCAGCCCAGTGCTCCATGACACTTGTCATCACAATGATCCATGCCCTTGTCATCCCAATGCTCCATGACCCCTGTATTCACAATGCTCCATGACACTTGTCATCACAGTGCTCCATGACACCTGTCATCACAATGCTCCATGCCTTTGACAGCAAAATGCTACATGACTTTGTCATTACAATGCTCTATGCACTTGTCATCACAATACTCCATTTCCATTGTCATCACATCCTCCATGAACCTTGGGATCACATTGCTTCATGCCCTTGTCATCACAATGCTCCATGCTCCTTGAAATCAAAATGATCCATGACCTCTGTCATCACAATGCTCCAAACCCTTGTGATCACAATGTTCCATAACACTTGTCATCACAACGCTCCATGATGCCTGTCATCACAATACTCCATGCACTTTTCATCACAATGCTCCATGACCTTTGTCATCACAATTCTCAATACACTTGTCATCACAATGCTCCCTAACACTTGTCGTCAGAATGCTCCTTGAACACTGTCACGGAAAGGCTCCATGCCTTTTTTATCACAAAGACCCATGCCATTTTCATCACAATGCTCCATGCCATTGTCATCAAAATACTCCACAAGCTTGTCATCAGAATGCTCCATGACACTTCTCATCACAATTCTCCATGCACTTGTCAGCACAATGCTCCCTGACCCATGTCATCACAATGCTCCAAGCCATTGTCATCACAATGCTCCATTACCTTTGTCTTCAGAATCCTCCATGACACTTGCTCTCACAATGCTCATGCTACTGTCATAACAATGGGCCATTACGTATGTCATCACAATGCGCCCTGACACCTCTCTTCACAATACTTCATGCCCTTGTCATCACAATGCTCCATGCCCTTGTCATCACAAATCGCCATTTCAACTCTCATCGCAATAATCCATTAAAACTTATTAGACCAATGCTCCATGCCCTTGTCATCACAATGCTCCAAGCCCTTGTTATCACAATTCTCCATGACCCCTGTCATCACAATGTTCCATGACTCCAGTCATTACAATGCTTCATGACCTTTGTCATCACAATGGTCCATGCCCACATCATCAACAGTCTGTGTGACATCTTTAACCACAATGCTCCATGAACTTTTCATCACAATGATCTTTGACCCTTGTCATCGCAATTCTCTATGCCTTTCTCAGCACAATGCTCCATGACCCTTTTCATCACAAATTTCCCTGCGCTTGTCAGCACCATGCTCCTCGACACATTTCATCATAATACACCATGCGTTTGTCATCACAGTGCTCCACAATCTTGTCATCACAATGCTCCAGAAACATTGTCATCACAATGCTCCATGCGCTTCTCATCAAAATGCTCTCCCCCCACTGATATCACAATGTTACATCACTATTCGTCACAATACTCCCTCGCCCCTGTCATCACAATCTTCCATGACTCCTGTCATCAAAATGCTACATGCATTATGATCACAATGTTCGATGACCACTGACATCACAATGTTACATAACCCCTGTCATCAAAATGCTTCATGACCCTTTTCATCAAAATGCTCCATGACCCCTGACATCACAGTGTTCCATAACCCCTGTCATCAAAATGTTCCATGACACTTTTCATCAAATTGCTCCATGACCCTGTCATCACAATGCTCCATGCACTTCTCCTCCAAATGCTCTCTCACCTGAGAAATTACAATGTTCCATCACTAGTCATCACAATCCTCCCTCAACCCTGTAATCACAATGTTCCATGACACCTGACATCACAATATTCCATAACCACTGTCATCACAATGCTGCATGACACATTTCATACCAAAGCTCCATGACCCATGGCATCACAATGTTCAGTAACCCCTGTCATCAAAATGTTACATTACACTTTTCATCAAATTGCAGCATGAACCTGTCATCAAAATGCTCCCTCTCCTTCTCATCACAATGCACCACACGCTTGTCATCAAAATGCTCCATGACCGTTGTCATCACAAAGCTCCATGAACCTTGGCATCACAATGCTCCATGTCATTGTCATCACAATGCTCCCTGAACGCTCTCATCACATTGCTCCATGCCCTTGTCATCACAAAGCTCCATGACACTTGTCATCACAATGCTCGATGCCCTTCTCATCAAAATGCTCCAGGCCATTTTCCTCACAATCCTCCATGACCATGTATCACAGTGATCCGTGCCCTTGTCATCACAATGCTCCATGCCCACTCTAATTACAATAATCCATGAAAACTTTCGGGCCAATGCTCAATGCAATTCTCATCACAATGCTCCATTACCTCTGTCATAAAAATGCTCCATGACCCCTGGCATCACAATGTTCCACGTCCTTGTCATCACAAGGCTCCCTGACCCTTGACATCAAAATGCTCCAAGACCCCTGTAATCACAATGCTCCATGCCCCTTTGCATCTCAATGCTCCATGAACCCTGTCATCACAATACACCATGCCCATCATCATAATGCTTCAAGCTATTGTCATCACAATGAAATCAAAATTCTCCATGACCTCTGTCATCATAATCCTCCAAACCCTTGTGATCACAATGTTCCATAACACTTAACATCACAAATCCCCATGACGCTCATCATCACAATTATCCATGGTATTCTCATCACAATGCTCCATGACCTTTGTCATCACAATGCTCAATACACTTATCACAATGCTCCCTGACACTTGTCGTCAGTATGCTCCTTGAACCTTGTCATGACAAGGCTCCATGCCTTTTTTCATCACAATGATCCGTGCCTTTTTCATCACAATGCTCCAAGATCATTGTCATCACAATTCTCCATGTGCTTGTCATCACAAAACTCCATGAAGCATGTCATCAGAATGCCCCATGGCCTTCTCATCACAATGCTCCATGCCCTAGTCATCACAATGCTCCAAGACCCCTGTAATCACAATGCTCCATGCCCCTTTTCATCAGAATGCTCCGTGAGACTTCTCATCACAAGTCTCCATGGTCATCTCATCACAAAGCTCCAGGACCTTGTCATCACCATTCTCCATTCCCTTGTCATCACAATGCTCCATGACCCCTGTCATCACAATGATCCATTAACATATTCAGCCCAATGCTCCACGGCATGCACATCACAATACTCCATGGCCAATATCACCACAATGCGCCATGACCACTGTCATCACAAGAGTCCATGACTCCTGACAACACAATGATCCGGGACTCTTGTCATCACAATGCTCCATTCCCTACTCATCAGTATGCTCCATGACACCTGTCATCACAACACTCCATGAACATTTTCAGCCCAGTGCTCCATGACACTTGTCATCACAATGATCCATGCCCTTGTCATCCCAATGCTCCATGACCCCTGTATTCACAATGCTCCATGACACTTGTCATCACAGTGCTCCTTGACACATGTCATCACAATGCTCCATGCCTTTGTCAGCAAAATGCTACATGACCTTGTCATTACAATGCTCTATGCGCTTGTCATCACAATACTCCATTTCCATTGTCATCACAATCCTCCATGAACCTTGGGATCACATTGCTTCATGCCCTTGTCATCACAATGCTCCATGCTCCTTGAAATCAATATGATCCATGACCTCTGTCATCACAATGCTCCAAACCCTTGTGATCACAATCTTCCATAACACTTGTCATCACAACGCTCCATGATGCCTGTCATCACAATACTCCATGCCCTTTTCATCACAATGCTCCATAACCTTTGTCATCACAATTCTCAATATACATGTCATCACAATGCTCCCTGACATTGTCATCAGAATGCTCCTTGAAACCTGCCACGAAAAGGCTCCATGTCTTTTTCATCACAAAGCCCCATGCCATTTTCATCACAATGCTCCATGCCATGGTCATCAAAATACTCTACAAGCTTGTCATCAGAATACTCCATGACCCTTGTCATCACAATTCTCCATGCAATTGTCAGCACAATGCTCCCTGTCCCATGTCATCACAATGCTCCAAGCCATTGTCATCACAGTATTCCATAACCTTTGTCATCAGAATCCTCCATGACACTTGGCATCACAATGCTCCATGCCATTGTCATCACAATGGGCCATTACATATGTCATCACAATGCTCCCTGACACCTCTCTTCACAATACTGCATGACTTGGTCATCACAATGCTCCATGCCCTGGTCATCACAGTGTGCCATTCGAACTGTCATCGCAACAATCCATGGAACTTATTAGACTAATGTTCCATGCCCTTGTCATCACAGTGCTCCATGCCCTTGTTATCACAATGCTTCATGACCTTTGTCATCACAGTGGTCCATGCCCTCATCCTCAACAGTCTCTGTGACATTTTTAACCACAATGCTACATGAAGTTTTCATCAAAATGCTCTTTGACCGTTGTCATCACAATACTCCATGCACTTCTCATCAAAATGCCCTCTCACCACTGATATCACAATGGTACATCAGTATTTGTCACAATACACCCTCACCCCTGTCATCACAGTGTTCCATGACTCCTGTCATCACATTGCTACATGCACTTATCATCACAATGTTCGATGAACCCTGGCATCACAATGTTCCATAACATCTGTCATCAAAATATTCCATGACACTTTTCACCAAATTGTTCCATAACCCTGTCATCACAATGCTCCCTACCCTTCTCATCACAATGCACAATGCCCTTGTCATCAAAATGCTCCATGACCTTTGTCATCACAAAGATCCATGACCCTTGGCATCACAATGCTCCATGTCATTTTCATCACAATGCACCATGAAGGTTCTCATCACATTGCTCCATGTCCTTGTCATCACAAACCTCCATGACACATGTCATCAGAATTCTCCATGGCCTTCTCATCACAATGCTCCATGCCCTTGCCATCACAATGTTCCATAACCACTGTCATAAAAATGCTCCATGAACCCTGTAATCACGATGTTCCATGGCCTTGTCATCACAATGCTCCATTCCCTACTCATCAGTATCCTCCATGACACCTGTCATCACAACACTCCATGAACATTTTCAGCCCAGTGCTCCATGACACTTGTCATCACAATGATCCATGCCCTTGTCATCCCAATGCTCCATGACCCCTGTATTCACAATGCTCCATGACACTTGTCATCACAGTGCTCCATGACACCTGTCATCATAATGCTCCATGCCTTTGACAGCAAAATGCTACATGACTTTGTCATTACAATGCTCTATGCACTTGTCATCACAATACTCCATTTCCATTGTCATCACATCCTCCATGAACCTTGGGATCACATTGCTTCATGCCCTTGTCATCACAATGCTCCATGCTCCTTGAAATCAAAATGATCCATGACCTCTGTCATCACAATGCTCCAAACCCTTGTGATCACAATGTTCCATAACACTTGTCATCACAACGCTCCATGATGCCTGTCATCACAATACTCCATGCACTTTTCATCACAATGCTCCATGACCTTTGTCATCACAATTCTCAATACACTTGTCATCACAATGCTCCCTAACACTTGTCGTCAGAATGCTCCTTGAACACTGTCACGGAAAGGCTCCATGCCTTTTTTATCACAAAGACCCATGCCATTTTCATCACAATGCTCCATGCCATTGTCATCAAAATACTCCACAAGCTTGTCATCAGAATGCTCCATGACACTTCTCATCACAATTCTCCATGCACTTGTCAGCACAATGCTCCCTGACCCATGTCATCACAATGCTCCAAGCCATTGTCATCACAATGCTCCATTACCTTTGTCTTCAGAATCCTCCATGACACTTGCTCTCACAATGCTCATGCTACTGTCATAACAATGGGCCATTACGTATGTCATCACAATGCGCCCTGACACCTCTCTTCACAATACTTCATGCCCTTGTCATCACAATGCTCCATGCCCTTGTCATCACAAATCGCCATTTCAACTCTCATCGCAATAATCCATTAAAACTTATTAGACCAATGCTCCATGCCCTTGTCATCACAATGCTCCAAGCCCTTGTTATCACAATTCTCCATGACCCCTGTCATCACAATGTTCCATGACTCCAGTCATTACAATGCTTCATGACCTTTGTCATCACAATGGTCCATGCCCACATCATCAACAGTCTGTGTGACATCTTTAACCACAATGCTCCATGAACTTTTCATCACAATGATCTTTGACCCTTGTCATCGCAATTCTCTATGCCTTTCTCAGCACAATGCTCCATGACCCTTTTCATCACAAATTTCCCTGCGCTTGTCAGCACCATGCTCCTCGACACATTTCATCATAATACACCATGCGTTTGTCATCACAGTGCTCCACAATCTTGTCATCACAATGCTCCAGAAACATTGTCATCACAATGCTCCATGCACTTCTCATCAAAATGCTCTCTCCCCACTGATATCACAATGTTACATCACTATTCGTCACAATACTCCCTCGCCCCAGTCATCACAATCTTCCATGACTCCTGTCATCAAAATGCTACATGCATTATGATCACAATGTTCGATGACCACTGACATCACAATGTTACATAACCCCTGTCATCAAAATGCTTCATGACCCTTTTCATCAAAATGCTCCATGACCCCTGACATCACAGTGTTCCATAACCCCTGTCATCAAAATGTTCCATGACACTTTTCATCAAATTGCTCCATGACCCTGTCATCACAATCCTCCATGCACTTCTCATCCAAATGCTCTCTCACCTGAGAAATTACAATGTTCCATCACTAGTCATCACAATCCTCCCTCAACCCTGTAATCACAATGTTCCATGACACCTGACATCACAATATTCCATAACCACTGTCATCACAATGCTGCATGACACATTTCATACCAAAGCTCCATGACCCATGGCATCACAATGTTCAGTAACCCCTGTCATCAAAATGTTACATTACACTTTTCATCAAATTGCAGCATGAACCTGTCATCAAAATGCTCCCTCTCCTTCTCATCACAATGCACCACACGCTTGTCATCAAAATGCTCCATGACCGTTGTCATCACAAAGCTCCATGAACCTTGGCATCACAATGCTCCATGTCATTGTCATCACAATGCTCCCTGAACGCTCTCATCACATTGCTCCATGCCCTTGTCATCACAAAGCTCCATGACACTTGTCATCACAATGCTCGATGCCCTTCTCATCAAAATGCTCCAGGCCATTTTCCTCACAATCCTCCATGACCATGTATCACAGTGATCCGTGCCCTTGTCATCACAATGCTCCATGCCCACTCTAATTACAATAATCCATGAAAACTTTCGGGCCAATGCTCAATGCAATTCTCATCACAATGCTCCATTACCTCTGTCATAAAAATGCTCCATGACCCCTGGCATCACAATGTTCCACGTCCTTGTCATCACAAGGCTCCCTGACCCTTGACATCAAAATGCTCCAAGACCCCTGTAATCACAATGCTCCATGCCCCTTTGCATCTCAATGCTCCATGAACCCTGTCATCACAATACACCATGCCCATCATCATAATGCTTCAAGCTATTGTCATCACAATGAAATCAAAATTCTCCATGACCTCTGTCATCATAATCCTCCAAACCCTTGTGATCACAATGTTCCATAACACTTAACATCACAAATCCCCATGACGCTCATCATCACAATTATCCATGGTATTCTCATCACAATGCTCCATGACCTTTGTCATCACAATGCTCAATACACTTATCACAATGCTCCCTGACACTTGTCGTCAGTATGCTCCTTGAACCTTGTCATGACAAGGCTCCATGCCTTTTTCATCACAATGATCCGTGCCTTTTTCATCACAATGCTCCAAGATCATTGTCATCACAATTCTCCATGTGCTTGTCATCACAAAACTCCATGAAGCATGTCATCAGAATGCCCCATGGCCTTCTCATCACAATGCTCCATGCCCTAGTCATCACAATGCTCCAAGACCCCTGTAATCACAATGCTCCATGCCCCTTTTCATCAGAATGCTCCGTGAGACTTCTCATCACAAGTCTCCATGGTCATCTCATCACAAAGCTCCAGGACCTTGTCATCACCATTCTCCATTCCCTTGTCATCACAATGCTCCATGACCCCTGTCATCACAATGATCCATTAACATATTCAGCCCAATGCTCCACGACATGCACATCACAATACTCCATGGCCAATATCACCACAATGCGCCATAACCACTGTCATCACAAGAGTCCATGACTCCTGACAACACAATGATCCGGGACTCTTGTCATCACAATGCTCCATTCCCTACTCATCAGTATGCTCCATGACACCTGTCATCACAACACTCCATGAACATTTTCAGCCCAGTGCTCCATGACACTTGTCATCACAATGATCCATGCCCTTGTCATCCCAATGCTCCATGACCCCTGTATTAACAATGCTCCATGACACTTGTCATCACAGTGCTCCTTGACACATGTCATCACAATGCTCCATGCCTTTGTCAGCAAAATGCTACATGACCTTGTCATTACAATGCTCTATGCGCTTGTCATCACAATACTCCATTTCCATTGTCATCACAATCCTCCATGAACCTTGGGATCACATTGCTTCATGCCCTTGTCATCACAATGCTCCATGCTCCTTGAAATCAATATGATCCATGACCTCTGTCATCACAATGCTCCAAACCCTTGTGATCACAATCTTCCATAACACTTGTCATCACAACGCTCCATGATGCCTGTCATCACAATACTCCATGCCCTTTTCATCACAATGCTCCATAACCTTGGTCATCACAATTCTCAATATACATGTCATCACAATGCTCCCTGACATTGTCATCAGAATGCTCCTTGAAACCTGCCACGAAAAGGCTCCATGTCTTTTTCATCACAAAGCCCCATGCCATTTTCATCACAATGCTCCATGCCATGGTCATCAAAATACTCTACAAGCTTGTCATCAGAATGCTCCATGACCCTTGTCATCACAATTCTCCATGCAATTGTCAGCACAATGCTCCCTGTCCCATGTCATCACAATGCTCCAAGCCATTGTCATCACAGTATTCCATAACCTTTGTCATCAGAATCCTCCATGACACTTGGCATCACAATGCTCCATGCCATTGTCATCACAATGGGCCATTACATATGTCATCACAATGCTCCCTGACACCTCTCTTCACAATACTGCATGACTTGGTCATCACAATGCTCCATGCCCTGGTCATCACAGTGTGCCATTCGAACTGTCATCGCAACAATCCATGGAACTTATTAGACTAATGTTCCATGCCCTTGTCATCACAGTGCTCCATGCCCTTGTTATCACAATGCTTCATGACCTTTGTCATCACAGTGGTCCATGCCCTCATCCTCAACAGTCTCTGTGACATTTTTAACCACAATGCTTCATGAACTTTTCATCAAAATGCTCTTTGACCGTTGTCATCACAATACTCCATGCACTTCTCATCAAAATGCCCTCTCACCACTGATATCACAATGGTACATCAGTATTTGTCACAATACACCCTCACCCCTGTCATCACAGTGTTCCATGACTCCTGTCATCACATTGCTACATGCACTTATCATCACAATGTTCGATGAACCCTGGCATCACAATGTTCCATAACATCTGTCATCAAAATATTCCATGACCCTTTTCACCAAATTGTTCCATAACCCTGTCATCACAATGCTCCCTACCCTTCTCATCACAATGCACAATGCCCTTGTCATCAAAATGCTCCATGACCTTTGTCATCACAAAGATCCATGACCCTTGGCATCACAATGCTCCATGTCATTGTCATCACAATGCACCATGAAGGTTCTCATCACATTGCTCCATGTCCTTGTCATCACAAACCTCCATGACACATGTCATCAGAATTCTCCATGGCCTTCTCATCACAATGCTCCATGCCCTTGCCATCACAATGTTCCATAACCACTGTCATAAAAATGCTCCATGAACCCTGTAATCACGATGTTCCATGGCCTTGTCATCACAAAGCTCCATGACCCTTCTCATCACAATGCTCCAAGAACACTGTAATCACAATGCTCCATGCCCCTTTTCATCTCAATGATCCATGAACCCTGTCATCACAATGCACCATGCCCATCATCATAATTCTTCATGCTTTTGTCATCACAATGAAATCAAAAGGCTCCATGACATCTGACATAACAATTCTCCAAACCCTTGTGATCACAATATTCCATGACACTTGTCATCACAATTCCCCATGAAGCTCATCATCACAATTATCCATGGTCTTCTCATCACAATGCTCCATGACCTTTGTCATCACAATGATCAATACACTTGTCATCAATATGCTCCCTGACCCTTGTTGTCTGTATGCTCCTTGAACCCTGTCATGACAAGTCTCCATGCCTTTTTTATCACAATGATCCATGCACTTTTCATCACAATGCTTCAAGACCCCTGTAATCACAAAGCTCCATGCCCTTGTCATCACAAAGCTCAATGCCGTATGTCTTCAGAATGCTCCTTGTCCTTCTCCTCACAATGCTCCATGCCCCTGTCATCACAATGCTCCATGACACCTGTCATCACAATGCTCCGTGATTCCAGTCATCACAATGCTTCATAACGTTTGTCATCACAATTGTCCTTGCCAGCGTCATCACAAGGCTCTGTGACCTTTCTAATCACAATGCTCCATGAACTTTTCATCACAATTCTCTGTGACCCTTGTCATCAGAATGCTCCATGTCTTTGTCATAACAATGCTCCATGACCATTGTCATATCAATGTGCCACGCGCATTTCATCACAACGGTCCACAACCTTATCATTGCAATGCTCCATAATCTTTGTAATCACAATGGTCCATGCACTTCTCATCAAAATGCTCTCTCACCAGAGATATCACAATGTTCCATCATTAGTCATCACAATACTCCCTCAACCATGGAATCAAAATGTTCCATGACCCTGTCATCACAATGCTACATCCCCTTATCATCACAATGTTCCATGACCTCTGACATCACAATGTTCCATAAGCCCTGTCATCAAAATGCTCCATGACCATTGTCATCACAATTCTCCATGCACTTGTCAGCACAATGCTCCCTGACCCTTGTCATCACAATGTTCCAAGCCATTGTCATCACTGTGCTCCATTAACTTTGTCATCTGAATCCTCCATGTCACTTGGCATCACAATGCTCCATGCCATTGTCATCACAATGGGCCATTACATATGTCATCAAATTGCTCCCTGACACCTCTCTTCACAGTACTGCATGACCTGGTCATCACAATGCTCCATGCCCTTGTCATCACAATGCGCCATTCCAAATGTCATCGTAATAATCCATGAAGCTTACTAGACCAATGTTCCATGCCCTTGTCATCACAGTGCTCCATGTCTTGTTATCACAATGTTCCATGACCCCTGTCATCACAATGCTCCGTGACTCCAGTCATCACAATGCTTCATGACTTTTGTCATCACAATGGTCCATGCCCTCGTCATCAACAGTCTCTGTGACCTTTTTAACCACAATGCTTCATGAACTTCTCATCACACTGCTCTTTGACCCTTGTCATCACAATGCTCTATGCCTTTCTCAGCACAATGCTCCATGACCCTGGTCATCACAATGCTCCAAGCGCTTGTCAGCACAATGCTCCATGACACATGTCATCACAATGCACCATGCGCTTGTCATCACTGTGCTCCACAATCTTGTCATTACAATGCTCCATAAAACTTGTCATCACAATGCTCCATGCACTTCTCATCAAAATGCTCTCTCACCACTGATATCACAATGTTACATCACTCTTCGTCACAATACTCCCTCACCTCTGTCATCAAATTGATCCATTATTCCTGTCATCACAATGCTACATGCACTTATCATCACAGTGTTCGATGACCCCTGATATCACAATGTTCCATAACCCCTGTCATCAAAATATTCCTTGACACTTTTCATCAAATTGCTCCATGACCCTGTCATCAAAATGCTCCCTGCCCTTCTCATCACAATGCACAATGCCCTTGCCATCAAAATGCTCCATGACCTTTGTCATCACAAATATCCATGACCCTTGGCATCACATTGCTCCATGCCCTTGTCATCACTAAGCTCCATGACACATGTCATCAGAATGCTCCATGGACTTCTCATCACAATGCTCCATGCCCTTTCCATCAAAATGCTCCATTACCCCTGTCATAACAATGCTCCATGACACCTGCCATCACGATGTTCCATGGATTTGTCATCACAAGGCTCCATGACCCTTCTCATCACATTGTTCCAAGACCACTGTAATCACAATGCTCCATGCCCATTTTCATCTCAATGATACAAGATCCCTGTAATCACAATGCTCCATGCCCCTTTTCATCTCAATGATCCATGAACCCTGTCATCACAATGCACCATGCTCATCATCATAATGCTTCATGCTATTGTCATCACAATGAATTCAAAATGCTCCATGACCTCTTTCATAACAATGCTCCAAACCCTTGTGATCACAATATTCCATAACACTTGTCATCACAATGCCCCATGACGCTCGTCATCACAATTATCCATGGACTTCTCATCACAATGCTCCATGACCTTTGTCATCACAATGCTCTATACACTTGTCATCAATATGCTCCGTGACACTTGTTGTCTGTATGCTCCTTGAACCCTGTCATGACAAGGCTCCATTCCCTTTTCATCACAATGCTCCAAGACCCCTGTAATCACAATGCTCCATGCACTTGTCATCACAAAGCTCAATGACGCCTGTCCTCAGAATGCACCTTGGCCTTCTTTTCACAATGCTCCATGCCATTTTCATCACAATGTTCCAAGACCCCAGTAATCACAATGGTCCATGCCCCTTTTCATCAGTATGTTATATGAGAATTGTCATCTCAAGGCTCCATGGATTTCTCATCACAGTGCTCCAGGACCTTGTCATCACAATGCTTCACGAACTTGTCATGACCATTCTCAATGGCCCTTGTCATCATAGTGCTCCAAGCCCTAGTCATCACAATGCTCCATTGTATTTGTCATCACAATCCTCCATTTCATTTAGCATCACAATGCTCCATGCCATTGTCATCGCAATGAACCATGACATATGTCATCACAATGCTCCCTGACACCTGTCTTCACAATACTCCATGACCTTCTCATCACCATGATCCATGCCCTTGTCATCACAATGCACCATGTCCACTGTCATCACAATAATCTATGAAATTTGTCAGACCAATGCTCCATGCCCCTGTCACCACAATGCTCCATGCCCTTGTCATCACAATGCTCCATGACCCCTATCATCACAATGCTCTGTGACTCCAGTCATCACAATGCTTCATAACGTTTGTCATCAAAACGGTCCATGCCCGCATCATCACAAGGCTCTGTGACCTTTGTAACCACAATGCTCCATGAACTTTTCATCACAATGCTCCATGCCTTTGTCAGAAAAATGCTCCATGACCATTGTCATCACAATGTGCCACGTGCTTTTCATCACATCGTTTCACAAACTTGTCATCGCTATGCTCCATAAACCTTGTAATCACAATGCTCCAGGCACTTCTCATCCAAATGCTCTCTCACCAGAGATATCACAGTGTTCCATCACTAGTCATCACAATACCCCTCACCCCTGTAATCATAATGTTCCATGACCCCTGTCATCACAGTGCTACATACCCTTATCATCACAATGTTCCATGACCACTGGCATCACAATGTTTCATAACCCCTGTCATCAAAGTGCTCCATGACACTTTTCATCCCAAAGCTCCATGACCCCTGACATCACAATGTTCTATAACACTTGCCCTCAAAATGTTCCATTACACTTTTAATCAAATTGCTGCATGAACCTGTAATCAAAATGCTCCCTGCCCTTCTCATTACAATGCACCACACCATTGTCATCGAAATGCTCCTTGTTATTTGTCATCACAAATCTCCATGACCCTTGTCATCACAAAGCTCCATGACACTTGTCATCACAATGCTCGATGCCCTTCTCATCACAATGCTCCATGCCTTTGTCATTACAATCCTCCATGAACCATGTATCACAGTGTTCCGTGCCCTTGTCATCCCAATGCTCCAAGCCCACTCTCATCACAATAATCCATGAAATATTTTAGACCAAAGCTCAATGCCCTTCTCATCACAATACTCCTTTACCTCTGTCACAACAATGGTCCATGACCACTGCCATCACAGTGTTCAATGACATGTCATCACAAGACTCCATGACCCTTGTCATCACAATGCTCCAAGACCACTGTAATTACAATGCTCCATGCCCTTGTCATCACAGTGCTCCATGACGCATGTCATCAGAATGTTCCATGGCCTTCTCATAACAATGCTCCATGCCCTTGTCATCACAATGCTCCAAGACCCCGGTAATCACAATGCTCCATTCCCCTTTTCATCTCAATGCTCCATGAACCCTGTCATCACAATGCACCATGCCTATCATCATAATGTTTCATGCTAATGTCATCACAATGAATTCTAAATTCTCCATGACCTCTGTCATCATAATGCTCCAAACCCTTGTGATCACAATGTTCCATAAGACTTATAATCACAACACCCCATGACCCGCATCATCACAATTATCTATGGTCTTCTCATCACAATGCTCCATGACCTTTGTCATCAAATGCTCCATGCCCTTGTCATCACAATGCTCCAAGACCATTGTAATCACAATGCTCCATTCCCCTATTCATCTCAATGCTCCATGAACCCTGTCATCACAATGGACCATGCCCATCATCATAATGCTTCCGGCTATTGTCATCACAATGAAATCAAAATTCTCCATGACCTCTGTCATCACAATGCTCCATGACCACTGTCATCACAATACTCGATGAACATTTTCAGTCAAATGCTACATGAATTTTGTCATCACAATGATCCATGCGCTTGTCATCCCAATGCTCCATGACCCCTGTATTCACAATGCTCCATGACGCTTGTCATCACAGTGCTCCATGACACCTGTCATCGCAATAATCCATGAAAGTTATTACACCAATGCTCCATGACCTTGTCATCACAATACTCCATGACACTTGTCATCACAATGCTCCATGCGCTTGTCAGCACGATGCTCCATGACACATGCCATCACAATGCACCATGCACTTGTCATCACAGTGCTCCACAAGCTTGTCATCACAATGCTCCATCAAACTTGTCATCACAATTCTCCATGCACTTCTCATCAAAATGCTCTCTCACCACAGATATCACAATGTTACATCACTATTCATCAAAATACTCCCTCACCCCTGTTATCACAATGTTCCATGACTCCTGTCATCACAATGCTACATGCACTTATCATCACAATGTTCGATGACCACTGACATCACAATGCTCCATAACACCTGTCATCAAAATGCTCCATGAACTTTTTCATAAAAATGCTCCATGATCCCTGACATCACAATGTTCCAAAACCTCTGTCATTAAAATGTTACATGACCCTTTTCATCAAATTGCTCCATGGCCCTGTCATCACAATGCTCCCTGCCCTTCTCATCACAATGCACAACGCACTTGTCATCAAAATGCTCCATGACCTTTGTCATCACAAAGATCCATAACCCTTGGCATCACAAAGCTCCATGTCATTGTCATCACAATGCTCCATGAACACTCTCATCACATTGCTCCATGCCCTTGTCATCACAAAGCTCCATGACACATGTCACCAGAATGCTCCATGGCCTTCTCATCACAATGCTCCATGTGCTTGCCATCACAATGCTCCATTACCCTGTCAAACAATGCTCCATGACCCCTTCCTTCACGATGTTCTGTGGCCTTGTCATCACAAGGCTCCATGACCCTTCTCATCACAATGCTCCAAGAACCCTGTAATCACAATGCTCCATGCCCCTTTTCATCTCAATGATCCATGAACCCTGTCATCACAATGCACAATGCCCTTCATCATAATGCTTCATGCTATTGTCATCACAATGAAATCAAAATGCTCCATGACCTCTGTCATAACAATACTCCAAATCGTTGTGATCACAATATTCCATAACACTTGTCATCACAGTGCCCCATGACGCTCGTCATCACAATTATCCATGGTCTTCTCATCACAATGCTCCATGACCTTTGTCATCACAATGCTCAATACACTTGTCATCAAAATGCTCCTTTACACGTGTTGTTTGTATGCTCCTTGAACCCTGTCATGACAAGGCTCCATGCCTTTTTCATCACAATGATCCATGCCCTTTTCATCACAATGCTACAAGACCACTTTAAACACAATGCTCCATGACGTTGTCATCAAAAAGCTCAATGAAACATGTCTTCAGAATGCTCCTTCGCCTTCTCCTCACAATGCTCCATGCCCATGTCATGACAATGTTCCATGACCCCTGTCATCACAATTCTCCATGAATATTTTCAGCCCAATGCTCCATGATCCTTGTCATCACATTGAACCATGCCGTTGTCATCCCAATGCTCCATGACCACTGTATTCACAATGCTTCTTGACGCTTGTCATCACAGTGATCCATGACACCTGTCATCACAATGCTCCATACCTTTGTCAGCAAATGCTACATGACCTTGTCATTACAATGCTCTATGTGCTTGTCAACACAGTACTCCATTGCCATTGTCATCACAATCCTCCATGAACCTTGGGATCACATTGCTTCATGCCCTTTTCATCACAATGCTCCATGCTCCTTGAAATCAAAATGATCCATGACCTCTGTCATCACAATTCTCCAAACCCTTGTGAGCACAATGTTCCATAACACTTGTCATCACAACGCTCCATGATTCCTGTCATCAAAATACTCCATGCCCTTTTCATCACAATGCTCCATGACCATTGTCATCACAATTCAAAATACACTTGTCATTACAATGCTTCCTGAAACTTGTCGTCAGAATGCTTCTTGAAACCTGTCACGGAAAGGCTCCATGCCTTTTTCATCACAATGCCCCATGCCGTTTTCTTCACAATGCTCCATGCCATTGTCATCAAAATACTACACAAGCATGTCATCAGAATGTTCCATGACCCTTGTCATCACAATTCTCCATGCACTTGTCAGCACAATGCTCCCTGACACTTGTCATCACAATGCTCCAAAGCATTTTCATCAAAATGCTCCATTACCTTTGTCATCAGAATCCTCCATGACACATGGCAAAACAATGCTACATGCCATTGTCATCACAATGGGCCATTACATATCTCATCACAATGCTCCCGGACACCTGTCTTCACAATACTGCATGACCTGGTCATCACAATGTTCCATGCCCTTGTCATCACAATGCACCAATCCAACTGTCATCACAATAATCCATGAAACTTAGACCAATGTTCCATGCCCTTGTCATCACAATGCTCCATGCCCTTTTTATCACAATGGGCCATTACATATGTCATCAAATTGCTCCCTGACAACTCTCTTCACAGTACTGCATGACCTGTTCATCACAATGCTCCATGCCCTTGTCATCACAGTGCGCCATTCCAACTGTCATCACAATAATCCATGAAACTTACTAGAACAATGTTCTATGCCCTTGTCATCACAATGCTCCATGTCCTTGTTATCACAATGCTCCATGACCCCTGTCATCACAATGCTCCGTGACTCCAGTCATCACAATGCTTCATGACCTTTTTCATCACATTGCTCCATGCTCTCCTCATGAACAGTCTCTGTGACCTTTTTAACCACAATGCTCCATGAACTTTTCATCACAATGCTCTTTGACCCTTCTCATCACAATGCTCCATGCGCTTGTCAGCACAGTGCTCCATGACACATGTCATCACAATGAACCATGCGCTTGTCATCACAGTGCTCCACAATCTTGTCATCACAATGCTCCATAATATTTGTCATCACAATGCTCCATGCACTTCTCATCAAAATGCTCTCTTACCACTGATATCACAATGCTACATCACTATTAGTCACAATACCCCCTCAGCCCTGTCATCACAGTGTTCCATGACTCCTGTCATAACAATGCTACATGCACTTATCATAACAATGTTCGATGACCCATGACATCTCAATGTTCCATAACCCCTGTCATCAAAATGTTCCATGACACTTTTCATCAAATTGGTCCATGACCCTGTCATCACAATGCTCCCTGCCATTCTCATTCCAATGCACAACGCCCTTGCCATCAAAATGCTCCATAACCTTTGTCATCACAAAGATCCATGACACTTGGCATCACAGTGCTCCATGTCATTGTCATCACAATGCTCCATGAACGCTCTCATCACATTGCTCCATGCCCTTGTCTTCACATAGCTCCATGACACATGTCATAAGAATGCTTCATGGCCTTCTAATCACAATGCTTCATGCCCTTGCTATCACAATGCTCCATTACCCCTGTCATAACAATGCTCCATGACCCCTGCCATCACGATGTTCCATGGCCTTGTCATCACAAGGCTCCATGACCGTTCTCATCACAATGCTCCAAGAACACTCTAATCACAATGCTCTATGCCACTTTTCATCTCAATGATCCATGAACCCTGTCATCACAATGCACCATGCCCATCATCATAATGCTTCAGGCTATTGCCATCACAATGAAATCAAAATGCTCCATGACCTCAGTCATAACAATGCTCCAAACCCTTGTGATCACAATATTCCATAACACTTGTCATATCAATGCCCCATGAAGCTCGTTTTCACAATTATCCATGGTCTTCTCATCACAATGCTCTATGACCTTCGTCATCACAATGCTCAATACACTTTTCATCAAAATGCTCCCTGACACTTGTTGTCTGTATGCTCCTTGAACCCTGTCATGACAAGTCTCCATGCTTTTTTCATCACAGTGATCCATGCCATTTTCATCACAATGATCCAAGACCCAGGTAATCACAATGCTCCATGACCTTGTCATCAAAAAGCTCAATGACACATGCCATCAGAATGCTCCTTGGTCTTCTCCTCACAGTGCTCCATGCCCTTGTCATCACAGTGTTTCAAGACCCCTGTAATCACAATGCTCCATGCCCCTTTTCCGCAGAATGCTCCATGAGAATTGTCATTACAAGTGTCCATGGTCTTCTCATCACAATGCTCCAGGACCTTGTCATCACCATGCTCCTTTCCCTTGTCATCACAATGCTCCATGACACCT
The DNA here is from genome assembly GCF_964341445.2 of Mesoplodon mirus. Classification (NCBI taxonomy): domain Eukaryota; kingdom Metazoa; phylum Chordata; class Mammalia; order Artiodactyla; family Ziphiidae; genus Mesoplodon; species Mesoplodon mirus. Next base: position 97,811 of record NW_028295599.1, read on the forward strand.
GTCATCACAGTAATCCATGAGCATTTTCAGCCCAATGCTCCACGACCTAATCATTCCAATGCTCCATGGCCAATATCATCACAATGCTCCATGACCACTGTCATCACAACACTCCATGAAACCTGACAACACAATGATCCAGGACTCTTGTCATCACATTGCTCCATTCCCTAGTCATCACAATGCACCATGACACTTGTCATCACAAAGCTCCAAGACCGCTTATATCACAATGATCTATAACCCCTGCCATCAGAATGTTCCATTACACTTTTTATCAAATTGCTGCGTTACCCGGTCATCAAACTGCTCCCTGCACTTCTCATCAAAATGCACCATGACCCTTGGCATCCCAATGCTCCATGTCATTGTCATCACAATGCTCCATGAACCCTCTCATCACATTGCTCCATGCCCTTGTCATCACTAAGCTCCATGACACATGTCATCACAATGCTCGATGTGTTCTCATCACAATGCTCTATGCCCCTGTCATTACAATCCACCATGACCAATGTATCACAGTCTTCCGTGCCCTTGTCATCACAGTGCTCCATGCCCACTCTCATCACAATAATCCATGAAATATTTCAGACCAATGCTCCATGCCCTTCTCATCAAAATGCTCTATTACTTCTGTCATAACAATGATCCATGACCACTGCCATCACAATGTTCCACGGCGTAGTCATCACAATGCTCCATGACCCTTGTCATCACAATGCTCCAAGAACCCTGTAATCACAATGCTCCATGCCCTTGTCATCACAATGCTCCAAGATCCCTGTAATCACAATGCTCCATGCCCCTTTTCATCTCAATGCTCCATTAACCCTGTCATCACAATGCACCATGCCCATCATCATAATGATTCATGCTATTGTCATCACAATGAAATCAAAATTCTCCATGACCTCTGTCATCATAATGCTCCAAAACCTTGTGATCACAATGTTCCATAACACTTATCATCACAACACCCCATGACGATCATCATCACAATTATCCATGGCCTTCTCATCACAATGCTCCATGACTTTTGTCATCACAAATCTCAATACATTTGTCATCACAATGCTCCCTGACACTTGTCATCAGAATGCTCCTTGAACCCTGTCACGAAAAGGCTCCATGCCTTTTTCATCACAATGCTCCATGACGTTTTCATCACAATGCTCCATTCCATTGTCATCAGAAAACTCCACAAGCTTGTCATCAGAGTGTTCCTCGACCCTTGTCATCACAATTCTCCATGCACTTGTCAGCACAATGCACCTTGACCCTTGTCATCGCAATGCTCCAAGCCATTGTCATCACAATTCTCCATTACCTGTGTCATCAGAATCCTCCATGACACTTGGCATCACAATACTCCATGCCATCGTCATCACAATGGGCCATTACATATGTTATCACAATGCTCCCTGACACCTGTCTTAACCATACTGCATGACTTCGTCATCACAATGCTCCATGCCCTTGTCATCACAATGTTCCTTGTCCTTTTTATCACAATGCTCCATGACCCCTGTCATCACAATGCTCCGTGACTCCAGTCATCAGAGTGCTTCATGACCTTTGTCATCACAATGGTCCAAGCCCTCGTCATCAACAGTCTCTGAGACCTTTTTAACCACAATGCTCCAAGAACTATTCATCACAATGCTCTTTGACCCTTGTCATCACAATGCTCTATGCCTTTCTCAGCACAATGCTCCATGACCCTTGTCATCACAATGCTCTATGCCTTTCTCAGCACAATGCTCCATGACCCTGGTCATCACAATGCTCCATGCGCTTGTCAGCACAATGCTCCATGACACATGTCATCACAATGCACCATGCGCTTGTCATAACAGTGCTCCACAATCTTGTCATCGTTATGCTCCATAAAACTTGTCATCACAATGCTCCATGCACTTCTCATCAAAATGCTCTCTCACCACTGATATCAAAATGTTACATCACTATTCGTCACAATACTCCCTCACCTCTGTCATCACAATGATCCATTATTCCTGTCATCACAATTGTACATGCACTTATCATCACAGTGTTCGATGACCCCTGATATCACAATGTTCCATAACCCCTGTCATCAAAATGTTCCTTGACACTTTTCATCAAATTGCTCCATGACCCTGTCATCAAAATGCTCCCTGCCCTTCTTATCACAATGCACAATGCCGTTGCCATCAAAATGCTCCATGACCTTTGTCATTACAAATATCCATGACAGTTGGCATCACATTGCTCCATGCCCTTGTCACCACTAAGCTCCATGACACATGTCATAAGAATGCTCCATGGACTTCTCATCACAACGCTCCATGCCCTTTCCATCAAAATGCTCCATTACCCCTGTCATAAAAATGCTCCATGACACCTGCCAACACGATGTTCCATGGATTTGTCATCACAAGGCTCCATGACCCTTCTCATCACATTGTTCCAAGACCACTGTAATCAGAATGCTCCATGCCCATTTTCATCTCAATGATCCAAGATCCCTGTAATCACAATGCTCCATGCCCCTTTTCATCTCAATGATCCATGAACCCTGTCATCACAATGCACCATGCTCATCATCATAATGCTTCATGCTATTGTCATCACAATGAATTCAAAATGCTCCATGACCTCTGTCATAACAATGCTCCAAACCCTTGTGATCACAATATTCCATAACACTTTTCATCACAATGCCCCATGACGCTCGTCATCACAATTATCCATGGACTTCTCATCACAAAGCTCCATGACCTTAGTCATCACAGTGCTCTATACACTTGTCATCAATATGCTCCCTGACACTTGTTGTCTGTATGCTCCTTTTAGCCTGTCATGACAAGGCTCCATGCGTTTTTCATCACAATGATCCATGCCCATTTCATCAAAATGCTCCAAGACCCATGTAATCACGAAGCTCCATGCCCTTGTCATCACAAAGCTCAATGACGCATGCCATCAGAATGCTCCTTCGTCTTCTCCTCACAATGCTCCATGTCCATGTCATCACAAAGTTCCAAGACCCCTGTAATCACAATGCTCCATGCCCTTTTTCATCAGTATGCTCCATGACCCCTGTCATCACAATGCTCCGTGACTCCAGTCATCACATTGCTTCATCACATTTGTCATCACAATGGTCCATGCCCGCGTCATCACAAGGCTCTGTGTCCTTTGTAACCACAATGTTCCATGAACATTTCATCACAATGCTCCGTGACCCTTGTCATCACAATGCTCCATGCCTTTGTCAGAACAATGCTCCATGACCCTTGTCATCACAATGTGACATGCACTTTTCATCACAATGATCCACAACTTTGTCATCGCTATGCTCCATAAACCTTGTAATCACAATGCTCTATGCTCTTCTCATCCAAATGCTCTCTCACCGGAGATATCACAATGATTCATCACTAGTTATCACAGTCCTCCCTCACCCCTGTAATCACAGTGTTCCATGACCGTGTCATCACAATGCTACATCCCCTTATCAACACAAGGTTCCATGACCCCTGACATCACAATGTTCCATAACCCCTGTCATCAAAATGCTCCATGACACTTTTCATCCCAAAGCTCCATGCACCATGTCATCACAATGTTCTATAACCCCTGTCATCTAAATGTTCCATTACACTTTTCATCAAATTGCTCCATGACCCTGTCATCAAAATGCTCCCTGCCCTTCTCATCACAATGCACCACACCCTTGACATCAAAATGCTCCATGACATTCGTCATCACAAATCTCCATGACCATTGTCATCACAATACTCCATGTCATTGTCATCACAATGCTCCATGAACGCTCTCATCACATTGCTCCATGCCCTTGTCATCACAAAGCTCCATGACACTTGTCATCACAATGCTCCATGCCCTTGTCATCACAATGCTCCATGCCCACTCTCATCACAATAATCCATGAAACATTTCAGACAAATGCTCAATGCCCTTCTCATCACAATGCTCCATTACATCTGTCATAACAATGCTCCATGACACCTGCCATCACAATGTTCCACCGCCTTGTCATCACAAGGCTCCATGACCCTTGTCATCACAATGCTCCAAGTACCCTGTAATCACAATGCTCCATGCCCTTGTCATCACAAAAATCCATGACGCATGTCATCAGAATGTTCCATGGCCTTCTCCTCACAATGCTCCATGCCCTTGTCATCACAATGCTCCAAGACCCCTGTAATCACAATGCTCCATGCCCCTTTTCATCAGAATGCTCCATAAGATTTATCATCACAAGTCTCCATGGTCATCTCATTAAAATGCTCCAGGACCTTGTTATCACCATGCTCCATTCCCTTGTCATCACAATGCTCCATGACCCATGTCATCACAATACTCCATGAACATTTTCAGCCCAATGCTCCATGACTTTGTCATCATAATGCTCCATGTCCACTCTCATCACAATGCCCCATTTCATCTGTCATCACAATAATCCATGAAACTTATTAGACCAATGCTCCATGCCATTGTCATCACAATGCTACATCCCATTGCTATCACAATGTTCCAAGACCCCTGTAATCAGAATGCTCCATGCCCCTTTTCATCAGTATGCTCCATGAGACTTGTCATCACAAGGCTCCATGGTTTTCTCATCACAATGCTCCAGGAACTTGTCATCACAATGCTTCACGACATTGTCATGAAAATACACAAAGGCCTTTGTCATCATAATGCTCCAAGCCCTAGTCATCACAATGGCTCATCATATTTGTCATCACAATCCTCCATTACATTTGGCATCACAATGCACCATGCCATTGTCATCGTAATGGACCATGATATATGTCATCACAATGCTCCCTGACACCTGTCTTCACAATAAACCATGACTTTCTCATCACAATGCTCCATGCCCTTGTCATCACAATGCTCCATGAACCCTGTCAACAGAATGCTTCGTGACTCCAGTCATCACAATGCTTCATAACGTTTGTCCTCACAACGGTCCATGCCCGTGTCATCACAAGGCTCTGTGACCTTTGTAACCAGAATGCTCCATGAACATTTCATCACAATGCTCCGTGACCCTTGTCATCACAATGCTCCATGCCTTTGTCAGAACAATGCTCCATGAACCTTGTCATCAAAATGTGCCACGGGCTTTCCATCACAATGATCCACAACCTTGGCTTCGCTATGCTCCATATAACTTGTAATCACAAAGCTCCATGCTCTTCTCATCCAAATGCTCTCTCCTGAGATATCACCATGTTCCCTCACTAGTCATCACAATCCTCCCTCACCACTGTAATCAAAATGTTCCATGACCCCTGTCATCACCATGTTCCATTCCCATGTCATTACACTGCTCCATTCCCTAGTCATCACAATGCTCCATGATCCCTGTCATCAAAATATTCCATGAACATTTTCATCCCAATGCTCCATGACACTTGTCATCACAATGATCCATGCCCTTGTCATCCCAAAGTTCCATGACCCCTGTATTCACAATGCTCCATGATGCTTGTCATCACAGTGCTCCATGACACATGTCATCACAATGCTCCATGCTTTTGTCAGCGGAATGCTACATGACCTTGTCATTACAATGCTTTATGTGCTTGTCATCACAATACTCCATTACCATTGTCATCACAATCCTCCATGAATCTTGGGATCACATTGCTTCATGCGTTTGTCATCACAATGTTCCATGCTCCTTGAAATCAAAATGATCCATGACCTCTCTCATCACAATGCTCCAAACCTTTGTGATCACAGTGTTCCATAGCACTTGTCATCACAACGCTCCATGATGCTTGTCATCACAATACTCCATGCCCTTTTCATCACAATGCTCTGTGACATTTGTCGTCAGAATGCTCATTGAACCCTGCCACGAAAATTCTCCATGCCTTTTTCATCACAAAGCCCCATGCGGTTTTCATCACAATGCTCCATGCCATTGTCATCAAAATACTCCACAAGCTTGTCACCAGAATGCTCCATGACACTTGTCATCACAATGCTCCAAGCCATTGTCATCACAATGCTCCATTACCTTTGTCTTCAGAATCCTCCATTACACTTGGCATCACAATGTTCCATGCCATTGTCATCACAATGGGCCATTACATATGTCATCACAATGCTCCCTGACACCTGTCTTCACAATACTGCATGACCTGGTCATCACAATGCTCCATGCCCTTGTCTTCACAATGTTCCATGCACTTGTTATCACAATGCTCAATGACACCTGTCATCACAATGCTCCATGACTCCAGTCATCACAATGCTTCATGAACTTTTTCATCACAATGCTCCATGCCCTCATCATCAACAGTCTCTGTGAACTTTTTAACCACAATGCTCCATGAAATTTTCTTCACAATGCTCTTTATCCCCTGTCATCACTATGCTATATGCCTTTCTCAGCACAATGCTGCATGATGTATGTCATTAGAATACTCCATGGCCTTCTCCTCACAATGCTCCATGCCCTTGTCACCACAATGCTCCAAGACCCCTGTAATCACAATGTTCCATGCCCCTTTTCATCAGAATGCTCCATGAGACTTGTAATCACAAGTCTCCATGGTCATCTCATCACAATGCTCCAGGACCTTGTCATCACAATGCTCCATGACACCTGTCATCACGATGCTCTGTGACTCCAGTCATCAAAATGCTTCATAATATTTGTCATCACAATGGTCCATGCCCGCGTCATCATAAGGCTCTGTTACCTTTGTATCCACAATGCTCAATGAACATTTCATCTCAATGCTCCGTGACACTTGTCATCACATTGCTCCATGCCTTTGTCAGTAAAATGCTCCATGACCATTGTCATCACAATATGCCACGGGCTTTTCATCCCAACGGTCCAAAAATTTGTCATCACAATGCTCCATAAAAATTGTAATCACAATGCTGCATGCCCTTCTGATCACAATGCTCCATTACCCCGGCCATAACAATGCTCCATGACCCCTGCCATCACAATGTTCCACGGCCTTGTCATCACAAGGCTCAATGACACTTGTCATCACAATGCTCCAAGACCCCTTTAATCACAATGCTCCATGCCGCTGTCATAACAAAGCTCCATTACACATGTCATCAGATTGTTCCATGGCCTTCTCATCAAAGTTCCATGCCCTTGTCATCACAATGCTCCAAAACCCCTGTAAACACAGTGCTCCATGCCCCTTTTCATCTCAATGCTCCATGAACCCTGTCATCACAATGCATCATGCCGATCATCATAATGATTCAGGCTATTGTCATCACAATGAAATCAAAATTCTCCATGACTTCTGTCATCACAATGCTCCATGACCCCTGTCATCACAACAATCCATGAACATTTTCAGCCCAATAATCCATGACACTTGTCATCAAAATGATCCATGCACTTGTCATCCCAATGCTTCATGACCCCTGTATTCACAATGCTCCGTGACACTTGTCATCACAGCTCTCCATGACACCTGTCATCGCAATGCTCCATGCCTTTGTCAGGCAAATTCTACATGATCTTGTCATTACAATGCTCTATGCGCTTGTCATCACAATGCTCCAAGACCCCTGTAATCACAGTGCTCCATGCCCCTTTTCATCTCAATGCTCCATGAACTCTGTCATCACAGTGCACCATGCCCATCATCATAATGCTTCAGGCTATTGTCATCACAATGAAATCAAAATTCTCCATGACCTCTGTCATCATAATGCTCCAAATCCTTGTGATCACAATGTTCCATAACACTTATCATCACAACACCCCATGACGATCATCATCACTATTATCCATGGCCTTCTCATCACCATGCTCCATGAACTTTGTCATCACAATTCTCAATACACTTGTCATCACAATGCTCCCTGACCCTTGTCGTCAGAATGCTCCTTGAACCCTGCCACGAAAAGACTACATGCCTTTTTCATCACATTGTCCCATGCAGTTTTCATCACAATGCTCCATGCCATTGTCATCAAAATACTCCACAAGCTTGTCATCAGAATGCTCCATAACCCTTTTCATCACAATTCTCAATGCACTTGTCAGCACAATGCTCCCTGACCCTTGTCATCACAATGCTCCAAGCCATTGTCATCACAATGCTCCATTACCTTTGTCATCAGAATCTTCCATGACACTTGGCATCACAATGCTCCATGCCATTTTCATCACAATGGGCCATTACATATGTCATCACAATGCTCCCTGACATTTCTCTTCACAATAATGCATGACCTGGTCATCACAATGCTCCATGCCCTTGTCATCACAATGTGCCATACCAAATGTCATCGCAATAATACATGAAACATATTAGACAAATGCTCCGTGCCCTTGTCATCACATTGCACCATGCCCTTGTTATCACAATGCTCCATGACCCCTGTCATCACCATGCTCCGTGACTCCAGTCATCACTATGCTTCATAACATTTGTCATAACAATGGTCCATTCCCGCATCATCACAAGGCTTTGTGACCTTTTTAACCACAATGATACATGAACTTTTCATCACAATGCTCCGTGACATTTGTCATCACTGTGCTCCATGCCTTTGTCAGAAAAATGCTCCATGACCCTTGTCATCACAATGTTTCACGCGCTTTTTATCACAACGGTCAACAAATTTGTCATCGCAATGCTCCATAAAACTTATAATCCCAATGCTCCATGCCCTTCTCATCACAATGCTCCATTACACCTGTCATAGCAATGCTCCTTGACCCCTGCCATCACAATGTTCCACGGCCTTGTCATCACAAGGCTCAATGACACTTGTCACCACAATGCTCCAAGACACCTGTAATCACAATGCTCCATGCCGTTGTCATCACAAAGCTCCATGACACATGTCATCAGAATGTTCCATGGACTTCTCATCAAAATGCTCCATGCTCTTGTCATCAAAATGCTCCAAGACCCCTGTAATCAAAATGATCCATGCCCCTTTTCATCTCAATGCTCCATGAAACCTGTCATCACAATGCATCATGCCCATCATCATAATGCTTCCGGCTATTGTCAGCAAAATGAAATCAAAATTCTCCATGACCTCTGTCATCACAATGCTCCATGATACCTGTCATCACAATACTCCATGAACATTTTCAGCCCAATGCTCCATGACCCTTGTCATCACAATGCTCCATGACCCCTGTATTCACAATGATCCGTAACACATGTCATCACAGTGCTCCATGACGCCTGTCATCACAGTGCTCCATGCATTTGTCAGAAAAATTCTACATGATCTTGTCATTACAATGCTCTATGCGCTTGTCATCACAATGCTACAAGACCTCTTTAATCACAATGCTCCATGCCCCTTTTCATCTCAATGCTCCATGAACCCTGTCATCACAATGCACCATGCCCAATATCATAATGCTTCAGGCTATTGTCATTACAATGAAATCAAAAGTCTCCGTGACCTCTGTCATCATAATGCTACAAACCCTTGTGATCACAATGTTCCATAACATTTATCGTCACCACACCCCATGACGATCATCATCACAATTATCCTTGGTCTTCTGATCACAATGCTCCCCGATCTTTGTCATCACAATGCTCAATTCACTTGTCTTCAAAATGCTCCCTGACACTTGTCGTCAGTATGCTCCTTGAACACTGTCATGACAAGGCTCCATGCCTTTTTCATCACAATGATCCATGCCTTTTTCATCACAATGCTCCAAGACCCCTGTAATCACAATGCTCCATGCACATGTCATCAAAAAGCTCCATGACGCATGTCATCAGAATGCTCCATGGCCTTTTCCTCACTATGCTCCATGGCATTGTCATCACAGTGCTCCATGTACCCTCTCATCACATTGCTCCATGCACTTGTCATTACAATCCTCCATGACCCATGTATCACAGTGTTCCGTGCCCTTGTCATCACTATGCTCCAGTCCACACTCATCACAATAAAATATGAAATATTTCAAACCAATGCTCAATGCCCTTCTCATCACAATGCTCCATTACCTCTGTCATAACAATGCACCACGACCACTGCCATCACAAAGTTCCACGGGCTTGTCATCACAAGGCTCCATGACCCTTGTCATCACAATGCTCCAAGAAACATGTAATCAAAATTCTCCATGCCCTTGTCATAACAAAGCTCCATGACACATGTCATCAGAAGGTCCCATGGCCTTCTCATCACAATGCTCCATGCCCTTGTCATCACAATGCTCCAAGAACCCTGTAAACACAATGCTCCATGCCCCTTTTCATCTCAATGCTCCATGAACCCTGTCACCACAATGCACCATGCCCAACTTCATAATGCTTCAGGCTATTGTCACTAAAATGAAATCAAAATTCTCCATGACTTCTGTCATCATAATGCTCCAAACCCTTGTGATCACAATGTTCCATAACACTTATCATCACAACACCCCATGACGATCTTCATCACAATTATCCATGGTTATCTCATCACAATGCTCCAGGACCTTGTCATCACCATGCTCCATTCCCTTGTCATCACAATGCTCCATGACCCCTGTCATTACAATAATCCATTAACATTTCCAGCGTAATGCTACATGACATTCTCATCACAATGCTCCATGACCAATATCATCACAATGCTCCATGACCCCTGTCATCACAACCATCCATAACACCTGACAACACAATGATCCGGGACACTTGTCATCACAATGCTCCATTCCCTAGTCATCACGATGCTCCATGACCCCTGTCATCACAATAGTCCATGAACATTTTCAGCCCAATGCTCCATGAACCTTGTCATCACAATAATCCATGCCCTTGTCATCCCAATGCTCCATGACCCCTGTATTCACAATGCTCCTTGACGCTTGTCATCACAGTGGTCCATGACACCTGTCATCACAATGCTCCATGCCTTTGTCTGCAAAATGTTACATTACATTGTCATTGCAATGCTCTATGTGCTTGTCATCACAATACTCCATTACCATTGTCATCACAATCCTCCTTGAACCTTGGAATCACATTGCTTCATGCCCTTGTCATCACAATGCTCCATGTGCCTTGAAATCAAAATGATCCATGACCTCTCTCATCACAATGCTCCAAACCCTTGTGATCACAATGTTCCATAACACTTGTCATCACAATGCTCCATGATGCCTGTCATCACAATACTCCATGCCCTTTTCATCACATTGCTCCATGACCTTTGTCATCACAATTCTCAATACACTTGTCATCACCATGCTCCCTGACACTTGTCGTCAGAATTCTCCTTGAACCCTGTCACGTAAAGGCTCCATGCCTTTTTCATCACAATGCCCCATGCCGTTTTCATCACAATGCTCCATGACATTGTCATTAAAATACTCCACAAGCTTGTCATTAGAATGCTCCATGACACTTGTCATCACAATTCTCCATGCACTTGTCAGCACAATGCTCCCTGACCCTTGTCATCACAATGCTCCAAGCCATTGTCATCACAACTCTCCATTACCTTTGTCATCAGAATCCTCCATGACACTTGGCATCAGAATGCTCCATGCCATTGTCATCACAATGGGCCATTACATATGTCATCACAATGCTCCCTGACACCTGTCTTCACAATACTGCATCACCTGGTCATCAAAATGCTCCATGCCCTTGTCATCACAATGTGTCATTCCATCTGTCATCGCAATAATCCATGAAATATATTAGACCAATGCTCCATGCCCTTGTCATCACAATGCTCCATATCCTTGTTATCACAATGTTCCAAGACCCCTGTAATCAGAATGCTCCATGCCCCTTTTCATCAGTATGCTCCATGAGACTTGTCTTCACAAGGCTCCATGGATTTCTCATCACAAAGCTCCAGGACCTTGTCATCACAATGCTTCACGACCTTGTCATGAAAATCCTCAATGGCCCTTGTAATCATAATGCTGCAAGCCCTAGTCATCACAATGCTCCATTATATTTGCCATCACAATGCTCCATTACATTTGGCATCACAATGCTCCCTGCCATTGTCATCGCAATGGACCATGACATATGTCATCACAATGCTCCCTGACACCTCTCTTCACAATACTCCATGACCTTCTCATCAAAATGCCCCATGCCCTTGTAATCACAATGCACCATGTCCACTGTCATCACAATAATCTATGAAACTTCTCAGACCAATGCTCCATGCCCCTGTCTTCACAATGCCCCATGCCCTGGTTAGCACAATGCTCCATGACCACTGTGCTCACAATGCTCCATGACTCCAGTCATCACAATGCTTCTTAACGTTTGTCATCACAGCGGTCCATGCCCGCGTCATCACAAGGCCCTTTTTCCTTTGTAACCACAATGCTCCATGAACATTTCATCACGCTGCTCCGTGACCCTTGTCATCACAGTGCTCCATGCCTTTGTCAGAACAATGCTCCATGACCCTTGTCATCACAATGTGCCATGCGCTTTTCATCACAATGATCCACAACCTTGTCATCGCTATGCTCCATAAAACTTGTAATCACAATGCTCCATGCACTTCTCATCCAAATGCTCTCTCACCTGAGATATCACAATGTTCCATCACTAGTTATCACAATGCTCCCTCACCCCTGTAATCACAGTGTTCCATACCCCTGTCATCACAATGCTACATCCCCTTATCAGCACAGTGTTCCATGACCCCTGACATCACAATGTTCCATAACCCCAGTCATCAAAATGCTCCATGACCCATTTCATCCCAAAGCTCCATGACCCCTGGCATCACAATGTTCTATAACCCCTGTCATCAAAATGTTCCATGACACATTTCATCAAATTGCTGCATGACCCTGTCAAAAAAATGCTCCCTGCCCTTCTCATAACAATGCACCACACACTTGTCATCAAAATTCTCCATGACCTTTGTCATCACAAAGTTCCTTTACCCTTGGCATCACAATGCTCCATGTCATTGTCATCGCAATGCGCCATGAACCCTCTCATCACATTGCTCCATGCCCTTGTCATCACAAAGCTCCATGACACTTGTCATCACAATGCTCGATGTGTTCTCATCACAATGCTCCATGCCCCTGTCATTACAATCCACAATGCCCCATGTATCACAGTCTTCCGTGCCCTTGTCATCACAATGCTCCATGCCCACTCTCATCACAATAATCCATGAAATATTTCAGACCAATGCTCAATGCCCTTCTCATCAATATGCTCCATTACTTCTGTCATAACAATGATCCATGACCACTGCCATCACAATGTTCCACGGCCTTGTCATCACAAGGCTCCATGACCCTTGTCATCACAATGCTCCAAGAACCCTGTAATCACAGTGCTCCATGCCCTTGTCATCACAGTGCTCCAAGATCCCTGTAATCACAATGCTCCGTGCCCCATTTCATCTCAATGCTCCATGAACCCTGTCATCACAATGCACCATGCCCATCATCCTAATGATTCAGGCTATTGTCATCACAATGAAATCAAAATTCTCCATGACCTCTGTCATCATAATGCTCCAAAACCTTGTGATCACAATGTTCCATAAGAGTTATCATCACAACACCCCATGACGATCATCATCACAATTATCCTTGGCCTTCTCATCACAATGCTCCATGACCTTTGTCATCACAGTTCTCAATACACTTGTCATCACAATGCTCCCTGACACTTGTCATCAGAATGCTCCTTGAACCCTGTCACAAAAAGGCTCCATGCATTTTTCATCACACTGTCCCATGCCATTTTCATCACAATGCTCCATGCCATTGTCATCAAAATACTCCACAGGCTTGTCATCGGAATGCTCCATGACCCTTGTCATCACAATTCTCCATGCACTTGTCAGCACAATGCTCCTTGACACTTGTCATCGCAATGCTCCAAGGCATTTTCATCCCAATGCTCCATTACCTATGTCATCAGAATCCTCCATGACACTTGGCATCACAATGCTCCATGCCATTGTCATCACAATGGGCCATTACATATGTCATCACAATGCTCCCTGACACCTGTCTTCACAATACTGCATGACCTGGTCATCACAATGCTCCATGCCCTTGTCATCACAATGCGCCATTCCAACTGTCATCGCAATAATCTTTGAAACTTATGTGACAAATGTTCATTGCCCTTGTCATCACAAAGTTCCATGCCCTTTTTATCACCATGCTCCATGACCCCTGTCATCACAATGCTCCGTGACTCCAGTCATCACAGTGCTTCATTACCTTTGTCATCACAATGGTCCATGACCTCGACATCAACAGTCTCTGTGACCTATTTAACCACAATGCTCCATGAAATTTTCATCACAATGCTCTTTGACCCTTGTCATCACAATGCTCTATGCCTTTCTCAGCAAAATGCTCCATGACCCTTGTCATCACAATGCTCCATGCGCTTATCAGCACAATGTTCCATGACACATGTCATCACAATGCACCATGCGCTTATCATCACTGTGCTCCACAATCTTGTCATCACAATGCTCCATAAAATTTGTCATCACAATGCTCCATAAAATTTGTCATCACAATGCTCCATGCACTTCTCATCAAAATGCTCTCTCACCACTGATATCACAATGCTACATCACTATTTGTCACAATACTCCCTCACCCCTGTCATCACAATGTTCCATGACTCCTGTCATCACAATGCTACATGCACTTATCATCATAATGTTCGATGACCCATGACATCACAATGTTCCATAACACCTGTCATCAAAATGTTCCATGACACTTTTCATCAAATTGCTCCATGACCCTGTCATCACAATGCTCCCTGCCCTTCTCATCACAGTGCACAACGCCCTTGCCATCAACATGCTCCATGACCATTTTCATCACAAATATCCATGACCCTTGGCATCACAATGCTCCATGCCATTGTCATCACAATGGGCCAATACATATGTCATCACAATGCTCCCTGACACCACTTTTCACAATACTCCATGACCTGGTAATCACAATGCACCATGAGCCCTGTCATCACAATACTCCATGAATATTTTCAGCCCAATGCTCCATGACTCTTGTTATCACAATGATCCATGCCCTTGTCATCCCAATGCTCCATGACCCCTTTATTCACAATGATCCGTGATGCTTGTCATCACAGTGCTCCATGACACCTGTCATCACAATGCTCCATGCCTTTGTCAGCAAAATGCTACATAACATTTTCATTACAATGCTCTATGCGCTTGTCATCACAATACTCCATTACCATTTTCATCACAATACTCCATGAAACTTGTGATCACATTGGTTCATGCCCTTGTCATCACAATGCACCATCCTCCTTGAAATCAAAATGATCCATGACCTCTGTCATCACAATGCTCCAAACACTTGTGATTCCAGTGTCCATAACACTTGTCATTACAACGCTCCATGATGCCTGTCATCACAATACTCCATGCCATTTTCATCACAATGCACCATGACCTTTGTCATTACAATTCTCAATACACTTGTCATCACAATGCCCCCTGACACTTGTCGTCAGAATGCTCATTGAACCCTAAAACGAAAAGGCTCCATGCTTTTTTCATCACAAAGCCCCATGCCATTTTCATCACAATGCACCATGCCGTTGACATCAAAACACTCCAAAAGATTGTCATCAGAATGCTCCATGACCCTTGTCATCACAATTCTCCATGCACTTGTCAGCACAATGCTCCCTGACCCTTGTCATCACAATGATCCAAGCCATTGTCATCACAATGCTCCATTACCTTTGTCCTCAGAATCATCCATGACACTTGGCATCACAATGCTCCATGCCATTGTCATCACAATGGGCCATTACATATGTCATCACAATGCTCCCTGACTCCTCTCTTCACAATACTGCATGACCTGGTCATCAAAATGCTCCATGACCTTGTCATCACAATGCGCGATTTCAACTGTCATCACAATAATCCATGAAACTTATTAGACCAGTGATCCATGCCATTGTCATCACAATGGACCATGACATATGTCATCACAATGCTCCCTGACACGTCTTCACAATACTCCATGCCCTTGTCATCACAATGCTCCATGTCCTTGTCATCACAATGCTACAGGCCCACTGTCATCACAATAATCTATGAAACTTGTGAGATCAAATCTCCATGCCCCTTTCATCACAATGCTCCATGCCCTATTCATCGCAATGCTCCATGACCCCTGTCATCACAATGCTCCGTGAATACAGTCATCACAGTGCTTCATAACGTTTGTCATCACAATGGTCTATGCCCGTGTCATCACAAGGCTCTGTGACCTTTGTAACCACAATGTTCCATGAACTTTTCATCACAATGCTCCGTGACACTTGTCATCACAATGCTCCATGCCTTTGTCAGAACAATGCTCCATGACCCTTGTCATCACATAGGGCCATGTGCATTTCATCACAATGATACACAACCTTGTCATTGCTATGCTCCATAAAGCTTGTAATCACAATTCTCCATGCACTTCTCATCCAAATGCTCTCTCACATGAGATATGACAATATTCCATCACTAGTCATCACAGTCCTCCCTTAACCCTGTTATAACAATGTTCCTTGACCCCTGTAATCACAATGCTACATCCCCTTATCAGCACAATGCTCCATGACCACTGTCATCAAAATACTCCATGAACATTTTCAGCCCAATCCTCTATGACCCTTGTCATCACAATCATCCATGCCCTTGTCATCCCAATGCTCCATGACCCCTGTATTCACAATGCTCTGTGACGCTTGTCATCACAGTGTTCCATGACCCCTGACATCACAATGTTCCATAACCCCTGTCATCAAAATGCTCCAAGACCCTTTTCATCCCAAAGCTCCATGACCCCTGGCATCACAATGTTCTCTAACCCCTGTCATCAAAATGTCACATTACACTTTTCATCAAATTGCTGCATGACCCTGTCATCAAAATGATCCCTGCCCTTCTCATCACAATGCACAACACCCTTCTCATCAAAATGCTCAATGACCTTTGTCATCACAAAGTTCAATGACCCTTGGCATCACAATGCTCCATGTCATTGTCATAACAATGCTCCATGAACCCACTCATCACATTGCTCCATGACCTTGTCATCACAAAGCTCCATGACACTTGTCATTACAATGCTCAATGCCCTTCTCATCACAATGCTCCATGCCCTTGTCATTACAATACTCCATGACCCATGTATCACAGTGTTCCTTGCCCTTGTGATCACAGTGCTCCATACCCAATCTCATCACATAAATCCATGAAACCTTTCAGACCAATGCTCAATGCCCTTCTCATCACAATGCTCCATTACCTCTGTCATAACAATGCTCCATGACCCCTGCCCACACAATGTTCCACGGCCCTGTCATCGCAAGGCTCCATGACCCTTGTCAACACAATGCTCCAAGACCCCAGTAATCACAATGCTCCATGACCTTGTCATCACAAAGCCCCATGACGCATGCCATCAGAATATTCCATGGCCTTCTCATCACAATCCTCCATGCCCTTGTCATGACAATGCTCCAAGACCCCTGTATTCACAATGCTCCATGCTACTTTTCATCTCAATGCTCCATGAAGCCTGTCATCAGAATGCTCCATGCCCATCATCAAAATGCTTCAGGCTATTGTCATCACAATGAAATCAAAATTATCCATGACCACTGTCATCATAATGCTCCAAACCCTTGTGATCACAATGTTCCATAACACTTATCATCACAACACCCTATGACGCTCATCATCACAATTATCCATGGTCTTCTCATCACAATGCTCCATGACTTTTGTCATCACAATGGTCAATACTATTGTCATCACAATTCTCCCTGACAATTGTCGTCAGTATGCTCCTTGAACCCTGTCATGACAAGCTCCATGCCTTTTCATCAAAATGTTCCAAGACACCTGTAATCACAGTGCTCCATGCCCTTGTCATCTCAAAGCTCAATGACACATGTCATCAGAATGCTCCATGGCCTTCTCCTCACAATGCTCCAGGCCCTTGTCATCACAATGCTCCAAGACCCCTGTAATCACAATGCTCCATGCCCCTTTTCATCAGAATGCTCCATGAGACTTCTCATCACAAGTCTCCATGCTTTTATCATCACAGTTCTCCAGGACCTTGTCATCACCATGCTGCAATCCCTTGTCATCACAATGCTCAATGACCCCTGTCATCACAATACTCCATGAATATTTTCAGCCCAATGCTCCATGAAATTCTCATCACAATGCTCCATGACAAATATCATCAAAATGCTCCATGACCACTGTCATCAAAACACTCCATGACTCCTGACAACACAATGATCCGGGACTCTTATCATCACAGTGCTCCATTCCCTACTCATCACAATGCTCCATGACCCCTGTCATCACAATACTCCATGAACATTTTCAGCCCAATGCTCCATGACACTTGTCATCACAATGCTTCATGCCATTGTCAGCAAAATGCTACATGACATTGTCATTACAATGCTCCATGCGCTTGTCATCACAATACTCCATTACCATTGTCATCACAAACCTCCATGAACCTTGGGATCACATTGCTTCATGCCCTTGTCATCACAATGCTCCATGGACTTTGAAATCAAAATGATCCATGACCCCTCTCATCACCATGCTCCATACACTTGGAATCACAATGTTCCATAACACTTGTCATCACAACGCTCCATGATGCCTGCCATCACAATACTCCATGCTCTTTTCATCACAATTCTCCATGACCTTTGTCATCACAATTCTCAATACACTTGTCATCACAATGCTCCCTAACACTTGTCGTCAGAATGATCCTTGAACCCTGTCACGAAAAGGCTCCATGCCTTTTTGATCACAAAGCCCCATGCCATTTTCATCACAATGCTCCATGCCATTGTCATCAACATACTCCACAAGCTTGTCATCAGAATGCTCCATGACCCTTGTCACCACAATTCTCCATGCACTTGTCAGCACAATGATCACTGACCCATGTCATCACAATGCTCCATTAACTTTGTCATAAGAATCCTCCATGAAACTTGGCATCACAATGCTCCAGGCCGTTGTTATCAAAATGGGCCATTACATATGTCATCACAGTGCTCCCTGACACCTCTCTTCTCAATACAGCAAGACCTGGTCATCACAATGCTCCATGCCCTTGTCATCACAATGCGCCATTCCAACTGTCATCGCAATACTCCATGAAAATTATTAGACCAATGCTCCATGCCATTGTCATCACAATGCTCCATGCCCTTGTTATCACAATGTTCCATGACCCCTGTCATCACCATGCTCCGTGACTCCAGTCATCACAATGATCCATGACCTTTGTCATCACAATGGTCTATGCCCTCATCATCAACAGTCTCTGTGACCTTTTTAAGCACAATGCTCCATGAACATTTCATCACAATGCTCTTTGACACTTGTAATCACAATGATCTATGACTTTCTCAGGACAATGATCCATGCCCTTGTCATCACATTGCTCCATGACCCCTGTCATCACAATGCTCCGTGACTCCAGTCATCACAATTCTTCATATCATTTGTCATCACAATGGTCAATGCTTGCGTCATCAAAAGGCTCTGTTACCTTTGTAACAACAATGTTTCATGAAATTTTCATTACAATGCTCCGAGATCCTTGTCATCACAATGCTCCATGCCTTTGTCAGTAAAATGCTCCATGACACTTGTCATCACAATGTGCCACACGCTTTTCATCCCAACGGTCCACAAATTTGTCAGTGCAATGCTCCATAAACTTTCTAATCAAAATGCTCCATGCCGTTCTCATCACAATGCTCCATTATACCTGTCATAACAATGTTCCATGCCCTTGTCATCACAAAGCTCCATGACACATGTCATCAGAATGTTCCATGGTCTTCTCATCAAAATGCTCCATGCCCTTGTCATCACAATGCTCCCAGACCCCTGTAATCACAATGCTCCATGCCCCTTTTCAACTCAATGGTCCATGAAACCTATCATCACAATGCATCATGCCCATCATCATAATTCTTCCAGCTATTGTGAGCACAATGAAATCAAAATTCTCCATGACCTCTGTCATCATAATGCTCCATGACCCCTGTCATCACAATACTCCATGAACATTTTCAGACCACTGCTCCATGACAGTTGTCATCACAATGATCCAAGCCCTTGTCATCCCAATGCTCCATGACCCCTGTATTCACAATGCTCCGTGACGCTTGTCATCACAGTGCTCCATGACACCAGTCATCACAGTGTTCCATGCCTTTGTCAGCAAAATGCTGCATGACCTTGTCATTACAATGCTCTATGCGCTTGTCATCACAATACTCCTTTACCATTGTCATCACAATCCTCCATGAACATTTTGGTCACATTGCTTCATGCCCTTGTCATCACAGTGCTCCATGATCCTTGAAATCAAAATGATGCATGACCTCTGTCATCACAATGCTCCAAACCCTTGTGATCACAATGTTCCATAACACTTGTGATCACAACGCTCCATGATGACTGTCATCACAATAATCCAGGCCATTTTCATCACAATGCTCCATGACCATTGTCATCACAATTCTCAATACACTTGACATCACAATGCTCCCTGACACTTGTCGTCAGAATGCTCCTTGAACCCTGTCACGAAAAGGCTCCATGCCTTTTTCATCACAAATACCCATGCCGTTTTCATCACAATGTTCCATGCCATTGTCATCAAAATACTCTACAAGCTTGTCATCAGAACGCTCCATGACCGTTGTCATCACAATTCTCCATGCACTTGTCAGCACAATTCTCCCTGACCTTTGTCATCACAATGCTCCAAGCCATTGTCATCACAGTGCTCCATTACCTTTTTCATCAGAATCCTCCATGACACTTGGCATCACAATGTTCCATTCCATTGTCATTACAATGGGCCATTACATATGTCATCACGATGCACCCTGACACCTCTCTTCACAATACTGCAAGACCTGGTCATCACAATGCTACATGTCCTTCTCATCACATTATGCCATTCCAACTGTCATCGCAATAATCCATGAAACATATTAGACCAATGCTCCATGCCCTTGTCTTCACAATGCTCCATGCCCTTGTTATCACAATGCTACATGACCCCTGTCATCACAATGCTCCGTGACTCCAGTCATCACAATGCTCCATGACCTTTGTCATCACAATGGTCCATGCCCTCATCATCAACAGTCTCTGTGACTTTTTTAACCACAATGCTCCATGAACATTTCATCACAATGCTCTTTGCCCCATGTCATCACAATGCTATATGCCTTTCTCAGCACAATGCTCCTTGTCCTTGTCATCACTATGCTCTATGACCCTTGTCATCACAATGCTCTTTGACTCCAGTCATCACAATTCTTCATAACATTTGTCATCACAATGGTCGATGCCCGCGTCATCACAGGGCTCTGTTACATTTGGAACCACAATGCTCCATGATATTTTCATCACAGTGCTTCGTGACCCTTGTCATCACAATGCTCCATGCATTTGTCCGAAAAATACTCCATGTCCTTTATCATCACAAAGTGCCACGTGCTTTTCAACCCAACGGTCCACAAATTTGACATGGCAATGCTCCATAAACCTTGTAATCACAATGTTCCATGCCCTTCTCATCAAAATGCTCCATTACCCCTGTCATAGCAATGTTCCATGACCCCTGCCATCACAATGTTCCATGGCCTTGCCATCACAAGGCACCATGACCCTTGTCAACACAATGCTCCAAAACACCTGTAATCACAATGTTCCATGCCCTTGTCATCACAAAGCTCTGTGACACACGTCATCAGAATGTTCCATGGCCTTCTCATCAAAATGTTCCATGCCCTTGTCATCACAATGCTCCCTAACCCCTGTAATCACAATGCTCCATGCCCCTTTTCATCTCAATGCTCCATGAACACTGTCATCACAATGCACCATGCCCATCATCATAATGCTTCTGGCTATTGTCAGCAGAGTGAAATCAAAATTCTCCATGACCTCTGTCATCACAATGCTTCATGATCCATGTCATCACAATGATCCATGCTCTTGTCATCCCAATGCTCCATGATCCCTGTATTCACAATGCTCCGTGACGCTTGTCATCACAGTGCTCCATGACACCTGTCATTACAATGCTCCATGCCTTTGTCAGCAAAATGCTACATGACCTTGTCATTACAATGCTCTATGCGCTTGTCAACACAATACTCCATTACCATTGTCATCAAAATCCTCCATGAACCTTGGGATCACATTGCTTCATGACCTTGTCATCACAATGCTCCATGCTCCTTGAAATCAAAATGATCCATGACCTCTGTCATCGCAATGATCCAAACCCTTGTGATCACAATGTTCCATATCACTTTCATCACAACACTCCATGATGCCTGTCATCACAATCCTGCATGCCCTTTTCATCACAATGCTCCATGACCTTTGTCATCACAATTCTCAATACAATTGTCATCACAATGCTCCCTGACACTTGTCGTCAGAATGCTTTTTGAACCCGGTCACGAAAGGTTCCATGACTTTTTCATCACAATGCCCCATGCAGTTTTCATCACAATGCTCCATGTCATTGTCATTAAAATACTCCACAAGCTTGTCATCAGAATGCTCCATGACCCTTGTCATCATAATTCTCCATGCAATTCTCAGCACAAAGCTACCTGACCCTTGTCATCACAATGCTCCAAGCCATTGTCATCACAATGCTCTATTACCTTTGTCCTCAGAATCCTCCATGACACTTGGCATCACAATGCTTCATGCCATTGTCATCACAATGGGCCATTATATATGTCATCACAATGCTCCCTGACACCTGTCTTCACAATAATGCATGACCTGGTCATCACAGTGCTCCATGCCCTTGTCATCACAATGCGTCATTCCAACTCTCATCGCAATAATCCATGAAACTTATTAGACCAATGATCCATGTCCTTGTCATCACAATGCTCCATTCCCTTCTTATTACAATGCTCCATGACCCCTGTCATCACAATGCTCTGTGACTCCAGTCATCACAATGATTCTTGATATTTGTCATCACAATGGTCCATGCCCTCATGATCAACAGTCTCTGTGACGTTTTTAACCACAATGCTCTATGAACTTTTCATCACAATGCTCTTTGACCCTTGTCATCACCATGCTCTATGCCTTTCTCAGCACAATGCTCCATGACCCTTGTCATCACAATGCTTCATGCCCCTTTTCATCAGAATGCTCCATGAGACTTGTCATCACAAGTCTTCATGATCTTCTCATCACAATGCTCCAGGAACTTTTCATCAGCATGCTCCATTCCCTTGTCATCACTATGCTCCATGACACCTGTCATCACAATACTTCATGAATATTTTCAGCCTAATGCTCCATGAACTTCTCATCAAAATGCTCCATGACAAATATCATCAAAATGTTCCATGACCACTGTTATCACAACACTCCATGCACCTGACAACACAATGATCCGGGACTCTTGTCATCACAATGCTCTATTCCCTAGTCATCACAATGCTCCATGACCACTGTCATCACAATACTCCATGAATATTTTCAGCCCAATGCTCCTTGACGCTTGTCCTCACAATGATCCATGTCTTTGTCATCCCAATGCTCCATGACCCCTGTATTCACAATGCTCCGTGAAGCTTGTCATTACAGTGCTCCATGACACCTGTCATCACAATGCTCCATGCCTTTGTCATCAAAATGCTACATGACTTTCTCATTCCAATACTCTATGCGCTTGTCATCACAATACTCCATTACCATTGTCATCACTATCCTCCATGAAAGTTGGGATCACGTAGCTTCATGCAGTTTTCTTCACAATGCTCCATGCTCTTTGAAATCAAAATGATCCATGACCCTTGTCATCACAATTCTCCATGCACTTGTCAATACAATGCTCTCTGAACCTTGTCATCACTATGCTCCAAGCCATTGTGATCACAATGCTCCATCACCTTTGTCATCAGAATCCTCCATGACACTTGCCATCACAATGCTCCATGCCATTGTCATCACAATGGGCCAATACATATGTCATCACAGTGCTCCTTGACACCTCTTTTCACAATACTGCATGACCTGGTCATCACAATGCTCCATGCCCTTGTCATCCCAATGCGCCATTCCAACTGTCATCACAATAATCCATGAAAATTATTAGACCAATGCTCCATGCCCTTGTCATCACAATGCTCCATGCCCATGTTATCACAATGTTCCAATACCCCTGTAATCAGAATGCTCCATGCCCCTTTTCATCAGTATGCTCCAAGAGGCTTGTCATCACAAGGCTCCATGGTTTTCTCATCACAATGCTCCAGGACCTTGTCATCACAATGCTTCCCGACATTGTCATGAAAATTCTCATTGGCCATTGTCTTCATAATGCTCCAAGCTGTAGTCATCACAATGCTCCATTATATTTGTCATTACAATCCTCCATTACATTTGGCATCACAATGCTCCATGCCATTGTCATTGCAATGGACCATGACATATGTTATCACAATGCTCCCTGACACCTGACTTCACAATACTCCATGCCCTTGTCATCACAATGCTCCATGCCCTTGTCATCACAATGCACCATGTCCACTGTCATCACAATCATCTATGAAACTTGTCAGACCAATGCTCCATGCCCCTGTCATCACAGTGCTCCATGCCCTTGTCATCACAATGCTCCATGACCCCTGTCATCACAATGCCTCGTGACTACAGTCATCACAATGCTTCATAACGTTTGTCATCACAACGGTCCATGCCCGTGTCATCACAAGGCTCTGTGTCCATTTTAAACACAATGCTCCATGAACTTTTCATCACAATGCTCCGTGACCCTTGTCATCACAATGCTCCATGACCTTTGTCTTCACAATGTGCCATGCACTTTTCATCACAATGATCCACAACCTTGTCATCGCTATGCTCCATAAACCTTGTAATCACAATGCTCCATGAACTTCTCATCCAAATGCTCTCTCACATGAGATATCACAATGTTCCACCACTAGTCATAACAATCCTCCCTCACCCCTGTTATCACAATGTTCCATGACCCCTGTCATCCCAATGCTACATCCCCTTATCTGCACAATGTTCCATGACCCCTGACATCACAATGTTCATAACCCCTGTCATCAAAATGTACCATTACACTTTTCATCAAATTGCTGCAAGACCCTGTCATCAAAATGCTCCCTGCCCTTCTCATCACAATGCACCACACGCTTGTCATCAAAAATCTCCATGACCATTGTCATCACAAAGCTCCATGGCCCTTGGCAACACAATGCTCCATGTCATTGTCATCACAATGCTCCATGAACCCTCTCATCACATGGCTCCATGACCTTGTCATCACAAAGCACCATGACACTTGTCATCACAATGCTCGATGCCCTTCCCATCACAATGCTCCATGACCTTGTAATTACAATCCTCCATGACCCATGTATCACAGTGTTCCATGCCCTTGTCATCACAATGCTCCATGCCCACTCTCATCACAATAATCCATGAAACATTTCAGACCAATGCTCAATACCCTTCTCATCACAATGCTCCATTATCTCTGTCATAACAATGCTCCATGACCCCCGCTATCACAATGTTCCATGGCCTTCTCCTCACAATGCTCCATGCCCTTGTCATCACAATGCTCCAAGACCCCTGTAATCACAATGCTCCATTCCCCTTATCATCAGAATTCTCCATGAGACTTGTCATCACAAGTCTCCATGGTCATCTCATCACAATGCTCCAGGAACTTGTCATCACCATGCTCCATTCCGTTGTCATCACAATTCTCCATGACCCCTGACATCACAATACTCCATGAACATTTTCAGCCCACTGCTCCATGACCTTCTCATCACAATGCTCCATGAACAATATCATCACAATGCTCCATGACCACTGTCATCACAACACTCCCTGACACCTGACAACCTAATGATCTGGGACCTTTGTCATCATAATGCTCCAAGACCCCTATAATCACAATGCCCCATGACACCTGTCATCACAATACTCCAGGAACATTTTCAGCCCAATTCTCCATGACCCTTGTCATCACAATGATCCATGCCCTTGTCATCCTAATGCTCCATGACCCCTGTATTCTCAGTGGTCTGTGATGCTTGTCATCACAGTGCTCCATGACACATGTCATCACAATGCTCTATGCCTTTCTCAGCACAATGTTCCATGCCTTTTTCATCACAATGCTCCATGACCCCTGTCATCACAATGCTCCATGACTCCAGTCATCACAATTCTTCATAACATTTGTCATCACAATGGGCGATACCCACGTCATCACAAGACTCTGTTACCTTTGTAACCACAATGTTCCATGAACATTTCATCACAATGCTCCGTGACCCTTGTCATCACAATGCTCCATGTCTTTGTCAAAAAAATGCTCCATGACCATTGTCATCACAATGTGCCACGTACTTTTCATCCCAACAGTCCACAAATTTGTCATCACAATGCTCCATGAACCCTGTAATCACAATGCTCCATGCACTTCTCATCACAATGCTCCATTACCCCTGTCATAACAATGCTCCATGACCCCTGCCATCACAATTTTCTATGCCCTTGTCATCACAATGCTCCAAGACCCCAGTAATCACAATACTCCATGCCCCTCTTCATCTCAATGCTCCATGAACCCTGTCATCACAATGCATCATGCCAATCATCATAATGATTCCGGCTATTGTCAGCACAATGAAATCAAAATTCTACATGACCCCTGTCATCACAGTACTCCATGAACATTTTCCGCCCAATGCTCCATGACCATTGTCATCACAATGATCCATGCCCTTGTCATCCCAATGCTCCATGACCCCTGTATTCACAATGCTCCGTGACGCTTGTTATCACAGTGCTCCATGAAACTTGTCATCACAATGCTCCATGCCTTTGTCAGCAAAATGCTACATGACCTTGTCATTAAAATGCTCTTTGCACATGTCATCACTATACTCCTTTACCATTGTCATCACAATCCTCCATGAAACTTGGGATCACATTGCTTCATGCCCTTGTCATCACAAAGCTCCCTGCTCCTTGAAATCAAAATGATCCATGACCTCTGTCATCACAATGCTCCAAACCCTTGTGATCACAATGTTCCATAACACTTGTCATCACAAAGCTCCATGATGCCTGTCATCACAATACTCCATGCCCTTTTCATCACAATGCTCCATGACCTTTGTCATCACAATTCTCAATACACTTGTCATCACAATGCTCCCTGACATTGTCGTCAGAGTGCTCCTTGAACACTGTCACCAAAAGGCTCCATTCCTTTTTCATCACAAGGCCCCATGCCATTTTCATCACAATGCTCCATGCAATTGTCATCAAAATACTCCACAAGCTTGTCATCAGTATGCTCCATGTCTCTTGTCATCACAATTATCCATGCACTTGTCAGCACAGTGCTCCCTGAACCTTGTCATCACAAGCCTCCAAACCCTTTTCATCACAATGCTCCATTACCTTTGTCATTAGAATCCTCCATGACACTTGGCATCACAATGCTCCATGCCTTTGTCATCACAATGGGCCATTACATATGTCATCACAATGCTCGCTGACACCTCTCTTCACAATAGAGCATACACTTGTCATCAAAATGCTCCATGCCCTTGTATCATAATGTTCCAAGTCCCCTGTAATCAGAATGCTCCACGCCCCTTTTCATCAGTATGCTCCTTGAGATTTGTCATCACAAGCCTCCATGGTTTTCTCAACACAATGCTCCAGGAACTTGTCATCACAATGCTTCACGACATTGTCATGAAAATTCTCAATGGCCCTTGTCAACATAATGCTACAAGCCCTAGTCATCACAATGCTCCATTATATTTGTCATCAAATCCTCCATTACATTTAGCATCACAATGCTCCATGCTATTGTCATCGCAATGGACCATGACATAGGTCATCAAAATGCTCCCTGACAACTGTCTTCACAATACTCCATGCCCTTGTCTTCACAATGCTCTATGCCCTAGGACTCACAATGCACCATGTCCACTGTCATCACAATAATCTATGAAATTTATCAGACCAATGCTCCATGCCCCTGTCATCACAATGCTCCATGCCCTTGTCATCACAATGCTCCATGACCCCTGTCATCACAATGCTCGGTGACTCCAGTCATCACTATGCTTCATAACGTTTGTCATCACAACGGTCCATGCCCGCATCATCACAAGGCTCTGTTACCTTTGTAACCCCAATGCTCCACGAACTTTTCATTACAATGCTCCGTGACCCTTGTCATCACAATGCTCCATGCATTTGTCAGAACAATGCTCCATGACCTTTGTCATCACAATGTGCCATGCAATTTTCATCACAATGATCCAAAACCTTGTCATCGCTATGCTCCATAAACCTTGTAATCACAATGCTCCATGCACTTCTCATCCAAATGCTCTCTCACATGAGATATCACAATGTTCCAACACTAGTCATCACAATCCTCTCTCAACCCTGTTATCACAATGTTCCATGAACCCTGTCATCACAATGCTACATCCCCTTATCAGCACAATGTTCGTTGGCCCCTGACATCACAATGTTCAATAACACGTGTCATCAAAATGCTCCATGACCCTTTTCAACCCAAAGCTCCATGATCCCTGGCAACACAATGTTCTATAAACCATGTCATCAAAATGTTCCATTACACTTTTCATCAAATTGCTGCATGACCCTGTCATCAAAATGCTCCCTGCCCTTATCATCACAATGCACAACACACTTGTCATCAAAATGCTCCATGACTTTTGTCATCACAAAGCTCCATGACCCTTGGCATCACAATGCTCCATGTCATTTTCATCACAATGATCCATGAACCATCTCATCACATTGCTCCATGCCCTTGTCATCAAAAGCTCCATGACACTTGTCATCACAATGCTCGATGCCCTTCTCATCACAACGCTCCATAATCTTGTCATTACAATCCTCCATGACCCATGTATCACAGTGTATGGTGCCCTTGTCATCACAGTGCTCCATGCCCACTCTCATCAAAATAATCCATGAAACATTTCAGACCAATGCTCAATGCCCTTCTCATCACAATGCTCCATTACCTATGTCATAAAAATGCTCCATGACCCCTGCCAGCAAAATGTTCCACGGCCTTGTCATCACAAGGCTCCATGCCCCTTGTCATCACAATGCTCCAAAACCTTTGTAATCACAATGCTCCATGCCCTTGTC
The DNA here is from genome assembly GCF_964341445.2 of Mesoplodon mirus. Classification (NCBI taxonomy): domain Eukaryota; kingdom Metazoa; phylum Chordata; class Mammalia; order Artiodactyla; family Ziphiidae; genus Mesoplodon; species Mesoplodon mirus. Next base: position 127,142 of record NW_028295599.1, read on the forward strand.
ATCACAATGCTCCATGACCTTTGTCATCACAATTCTCAATACACTTGTCATCACAATGCTCCCTGACACTTGTCGTCAGAATGCTCCTTGAACCCTGTCACGAAAAGGCTGCATGCCTTTTTCATCACAAAGCCCCATGCCGTTTTCATGACAATGCTCCATGCCATTGTCATCAAAATACTCCACAAGCTTGTCATCAGAATGCTCCATGACCCTTGCCATCACAATTCTCCATGCACTTGTCAGCACAATGCTCCCTGAACCTGGTCCTCACTATGCTCCAAGCCATTGTCATCAAAATGCTCCATTACTTCTGTCAACAGAATCATCCATGACAATTTGCATCACAATGCTCCATGCCATTGTCATCACAATGGGCCAATACATATGTCATCACAATGCTCCGTGACACCACTTTTCACAATACTGCATGACCTGGTCATCACAATGCTCCATGCCCTTGTCATCACAAAGCTCCATGACGCATGTCATCAGAATGTTCCATGGCCTTCTCCACACAATGCTCCATGCCCTTGTCATCACAATGCTCCAAGACCCCTGTAATCACAATGCTCCATGCCCCTTTTCTTCAGAATGCTCCATGAGACTTGTCATCACAAGTCTCCATGGTCATCTCATCACAATGCTCCAGGACCTTGTAATCACCATGCTCCATTCCCTAGTGATCACAATGCTCCATGACCCCTGTCATCACAATACTCCATGAACATTTTCAGCCCAATTCCCCATGACCTTCTCATCACAATGCTCCAAGTCCAATACCATCACAATGCTCCATGATCACTGTCATCACAACACTCAATGACACCTGAAAACACAATGATCAGGGACACTTGTCATCAAAATGCTCCATTCCCTAGTCATCACAATGCTCCATTACCCCTGTCATCACAATACTCCATGAACATTTTCAGCCCAATGCTCCATGTCCTTTGTCATCACAATGATCCATGCTCTTGTCATCCCAATGCTCCATGACCCCTGTATTCAAAATGCTCTGTGACGCTTGTCATCACAGTGCTCCATGACACCTGTCATCACAATGCTCCATGCCTTTGTCAGCAAAATGCTACATGACATGTCATTACAATGCTCTATGTGCTTGTCATCACAATACTGCATTACCATTGTCATCACTATGCTCCATGAAACTTGGGATCCCATTGCTTCATGCCCTTGTCATCACAATGCTCCATGCTCCTTGAAATCAAAATGATCCATGACCTCTGTCATCGCAGTGCTCCAAACACTTTTCATCACAATGTTCCATAACACTTTTCATCACAACGCTCCATGATGCCTGTCATCACAATACTCCATGCCCTTTTCATCACAATGCTCCATGACCTTTGTCATCACAATTCTCAATACACTTGTCATCACAATGCTCCCAGACACTTGTCGACAGAATGCTCCTTGAACCCTGTCACGAAACGGCTCCTTGCATTTTTCATCACAAAGCCCCATGCCGTTTTCATCACAATGCTCCATGCCATTGTCATCAAAATACTACACAAGCTTGTCATCATAATGCTCCATGACCCTTGTCATCACAATTCCCCATGCACTTGTCAGCACAATGCTCCCTGAACCTTGTCATCACTATGCTCCAAGCCATTGTCTTCACAATGCTCCTTTACCTTTGTCATCAGAATCCTCCATGAAACTTGGCATCACAATGCTCCATGCCATTGTCATCAAAATGGGCTAATACATATGTCATCACAATGCTCCGTGACACCTCTTCTCACAATACTGCATGACCTGGTCATCACAATGCTCCATGCCCTTGTCATCACAATGCGCCATTCCAACTGTCACCACAATAATCCATGAAACTTATTAGACCAATGCCCCATGCCCTTGTCATCACAATGCGCCATTCCCTTGTTATCACAATGTTCCAAGACCCCTGTAATCAGAATGCTCCATGCCCCTTTTCATCAGTATGCTCCATGAGACTTGTCATCACAAGGCTCCATGGTTTTCTCATCACAGTGCTCCAGGACATTGTCATCACAATGCTTCATGGCATTGTCATGAAAATTCTCAATGGCCCTTGTCATCATAATGCTACAAGCCGTAGTCATAACAATGCTCCATTATATTTGTCATTACAATCCTGCATTACATTTGGCATCATAATGCTCCATGCCATTGTCATCGCAATGGATCATGACATATGTCATCACAATGCTCCCTGACACCTGTCTTCACAATACTCCATGACCTTGTCATCATAATGCTCCATGCCCTTGTCATCACAATGCACCATGTCCACTGTCATCACAATCATCTATGAAACTTGTCAGACCAATGCTCCATGCCCCTGTCTTCAAAATGCTCCATGACCCCTGTCATCACAATGCCCCGTGACTCCAGTCATCACAATGCTTCATAACGTATGTCATCACAACGGTCCATGCCCGCATCATCGCAAGGCTCTGTTACCATTTTAACCACAATGCTCCATGAAATTTTCATCACAATGCTCCATGACACTTCTCATCAAATGCTCCATGCCTTTGTCAGAACAATGCTCCATGACCCTTGTCATCACAATGTGCCATGCGCTTTTAATCACAATGATCCACAACCTTGTCATCGCTATGCTCCATAAACCTTGTAATCACAATGAGCCATGAACTTCTCATCCAAATGCTCTCTCACCAGAGATATCACAGTGTTCCATCACTAGTCATCACAGTCCTCCCTCACCCCTGTTATCACAATGTTCCATGACCCCTGTCATCACAATGCTACATCCCCTTATCATCACAAAGTTCCATGACCCATGACATCACAATGTTCCATAACCACTGTCATCAAAACGCTCCATGACACTTTTCATCCCAAAGCTCCATGACCCCTGGCATCACAATGTTCTATAACCCCTGTCATCAAAATGTTCCATTACACTTTTCATCAAATTGCTGCATGACCCTGTCATCAAAATGCTCCCTGCAATTCTCATCCCAATGCACCACACCCTTGTCATCAAAATGCTCCATGACCTTTGTCATCACAAAGCTCCATGACCCTTGACATCACAATGATCCATGTCATTGTCATCACAATGCTCCATGAACCCTCTCATCATATGGCTTCATGCCCTTGTCATCACAAAGCACCATGACACTTGTCATCACAATGCTCGATGTCCTTCTCATCACAATGCTCCATGCACATGTCATTACAATCCTCCATGACCCATGTATCACATTGCTCCGTGACCTTGTCATAACAATGCTCCATGCCCACTCTCATCACAACAATCCATGAAATATTTCAGACCAATGCTCAATGCTCTTCTCATCAAAATGCTCCATTACCTCTGTCATAACAATGCTCTATGGCACCTGCGATCACAATGTTCCACGGCCTTGTCATCACAAGGCTCCATGACCCTTGTCATCACAATGCTCCAAGACCCCTGTAATCAAAATGCTCCATGTCCTTTTCATCACAAAGCTCCATGACGCATGTAATCAGAATGTTCCATGGCCTTCTCCTCACAATGCTCCATGCCCTTGTCATCACAATGCTCCAAGACCCCTGTAATCACAGTGTTCCATGCCCCTTTTCATCAGGATGCTCCATGAAACTTGTCATCACAAGTCTCCCTAGTCATCTCATCACAATGCTCCAGGACCTTGTCATCACCATGCTCCATTCCATTGTCATCACAATGCTCCATGACCCCCGTCATCACAATAATCCAGGAATATTTTCAGCCCAATTCTCCATGACCATTGTCATCACAATGATCCATGCCCTTGTCATACTAATGCTCCATGACCCCTGTATTCACAATGCTCCGTGACGCTTGTCATCACAATGCTCCATGACACATGTCATCACAATGATCTATGCCATTCTCAGCACAATGCTCCATGTCCTTTGCATCACAATGCTCCATGACCCCTGTCATCACAATGCTCCGTGACTCCAGTCATCACAATTCTTCATAACATTTGTCATCACAATGGTCGATACCCCTGTAATCACAAGGCACTGTTACCTTTGTAACCACAATGCTACATGAAATTTTCATCACAATGCTCTGTGACACTTGTCATCACAATGCTCCATGCCTTTGTCAGAAAAATGTTCCATGAAACTTGTCATCACAATGTGTGACACGCTTTTCATCCCAACGGTCCAGAAATTTGTCATCGCAATGCTCCATAAACATTGTAATCACAATGCTCCATTCCCTTCTCATCACAATTCTCCATTACCTCTGTCATCACAATGCACCAAGACCCCTGTAATCACAAAGCTCCATGCCCTTGTCATCACAAAGCTCCATGACGCATGTCATCAGAATGTTCCATGGCCTTCTCCACACAATGATCAATGTCCTTGTCATCACAATGCTCGAAGACCCCTGTAATCTCAATGCTCCATGCCCCTTTTCATCAGAATGCTCCATGAGACTTGTCATAACAATTCTCCATGGTCATCTCATCACAATGCTCCAGGACCTTGTCATCACCATGCTCCATTCCCTTGTCATCACAATGCTCCATGAAGCCGGTCATCACAATATTCCATGAACATTTTCAGCCCAATGCCCCATGACCTTCTCATCACAATGCTCCAAGACCAATATCATCACAATGATCCATGATCACTGTCATCACAACACTCAATGACACCTGACAACACAATGATCCGGGACTCTTGTCATCACAATGCTCCTTTCCCTAGTCATCACAATGCTCCATGACCCCTTTCATCACAATACTCCATGAACATTTTCAGCCCAATGCTCCATGACCCTTGTCATCACAATGATCCATGCACTTGTCATCCCACTCCTCCATGACCCCTGTATTCACAATGCTCTGTGACGCTTGTCATCACAGTCCTCCATGACACCTGTCATCACAATGCTCCATGCCTCTGTCAGCAAAATGCTACATGACATTGTCATTACAATGCTCTATGTTCTTGTCATCACAATACTTCATTACCATTGTCATCACTATCCTCCATGAACCTTGGGATCCCATTGCTTCATGCCCTTGTCATCACAATGCTCCATGCTCCTTGAAATCAAAATGATCCATGACCTCTGTCATCGCAATGCTCCAAACCCTTGTGAACACAATGTTCCATAACACTTTTCATCACAATGCTCCATGATGCCTGTCATCACAATACTCCATGCCCTTTTCATCACAATGCTCCATGACGTTTGTCACCACAATTCTCAATGCAGTTGTCATCACAATGCTCCCTGACACTTGTCCTCAGAATGCTCCTTGAAACCTGTCACGAAAAGGCTCCTTGCCTTTTTCTTCACAAAGCCCCATGCCTTATTCATCACAATGCTCCATGCCATTGTCTTCAAAATACTCCACAAGCTTGTCATCAGAATGCTCCATGACACTTGTCATCACAATTATGCATGCACTTGTCAGCACAATGCTCCCTGAACCTTGTCATCAGTATGCGCCAAGCCATTGTCATCACAATGCTCCTTTACGTTTGTCATCAGAATCCTCCATGAAACTTGGCATCACAATGCTCCATGCCATTGTCATCACAATGGGCTAATACATATGTCATCACAATGCTCCGTGACACCTCTACTCACAATACAGCATGAACTGGTCATCACAATGCTACATGCCCTTGTCATCACAATGCGCCATTCCAACTGTCATCACAATAATCCATGAAACTTATTAGACCAATGCTCCATGCCCTTGTCATCACAATGCTCCATGCCCTTGTTATCACAATGTTCCAAGACCCCTGTAATCAGAATGCTCCATGCCCCTTTTCATCAGTATGCTCCATGAGACTTGTCATCTCAAGGCTCCAAGGATTTCTCATCACAATGCTCCAGGACCTTGTCATCACAATGCTTCACGACATTGTCATGAAAATTCTCATTAGCCCTTGTCATCATAATGCTCCAAGCCGTAGTCATCACAATGCTCCATTATATTTGTCATTACAATCCTCCATTACATTTGGCATCACAATGCTCCATGGCATTGTCATCGCAATGGACCATGACATATGTCATCACAATGCTCCCTGACACCTGTCTTCACAATAATCCATGCCCTTGTCATCACAATGCACCATGTCCACTGTCATCACAATCATCTATGAAACTTGTCAGACCCATGCTCCATGCCCCTCTCATCACAGTGCTCCATGCCCTTGTCATCACAATGCTCCATGACCCCTGTCATCACACTGCCCCTTGTCTCCAGTCATCACAATGCTTCATGACGTTTGTCATCACAACGGTCCATGCCCACGATATCACAAGGCTCTGTGACCATTTTAACCACAATGCTCCATGAACTTTTCATCACAATGCTCCGTGACCCTTGTCATCACAATGCTCCATGCCTTTGTCAGAACAATGCTCCATGACCCTTGTCCTCACAATGTGCCATGTGCTTTTCATCAGAATGATCCACAAACTTATCATCACTATGCTCCATAAACCTTGTAATCACAATGCTCCATGAACTTCTCATCCAAATGCTCTCTCACATGAGATATCACAATGTTCTATCACTAGTCATCACTATCCTCCCTCATCCCTGTTAGCACAATGTTCCATGACCCCTGTCATCACAATGCTACATCCCCTTATCTGCACAATGTTCCATGACCCCTGACATCACAATGTTCCATAACCCATGTCATCAAAATGCTCCATGACCCTTTTCATCCCAAAGACCCATGACCCCTGGCTTCACAATGTTCTATAACCCCTGTCACCAAAATGTTCCATTACACTTTTCATCAAATTGCTGCATCACCCTGTCATCAAAATGCTCTCTGCCCTTCTCATCACAATGCACAACACCCTTGTCATCAAAATGCTCCATGTCATTGTCATCACGATGCTCCATTAAGGTTCTCATCACATTGCTTCATGTCCTTGTCATCACAAACCTCCATGACACATATCATCAGAATGCTCCATGGCCTTCTCATCACAATGCTCCTTGCCCTGCCATCACAATGCTCCATTATCCCTGTCATACCCATGATCCATGACCCCTGCCATCACGATATTCCATGGCCTTGTCATCACAAGGCTCCATGACCCTTCTCATCACAATGCTCCAAGAACTCTGTAACCACAATGATCCATGCCCATTTTCATCTCAATGATTCATGAACCCTGTAATCACAATGTACCATGACCATCATCATAATGCTTCATGCTATTGTCATCACAATGAAATCAAAATGCTCCATGACCTCTGTCATAACAATGCTCCAAACGCTTGTGATCACAATATTCCAAAACGCTTGTCATCACAATGCTCCATGACGCTCATCATCACAGTTATCCATGGTCTTCTCATCACAATGCTCCATGACCTTTTTCTTCACGATACTCAATACACCTGTCATCAAAATGCTTCCTGACACTTGTTGTCTGTATGCTCCTTGAACCCTGTCATGACAAAGCTCCATGCTTTTTCATCACAATGCTCCAAGACCCATGTAATCACAATGCTCCATGCGATTGTCATCACAAAGCTAAAGGACGCATGTCTTCAGAATTCTCTTGGCCTTCTCCTCACAATGCTCCATGCACATGTCATCACAAAGTTCCAAGACGCCTGTAATCACAATGGTCCATGTCCATTTTCATCAGTATGCTCCATGAGATTTGTCATCACAAGGCTCCATGTTTTTCTCATCACAATGCTCCAGGACATTGTCATCACAATGCTTCACGACCTTGTCCTGAAAATTCTCAATGGCCCTTGTCATCATAATGGTCCAAGCCCTAGTCATCACAGTGCTCCATTATATTTGTCAACACAATCCTCCTTTACATTTGGCATCACAAGTCTCGCTGCTATTGTCATCGCAATGGACCATGACATATGTCATTACAATGCTCCCTGAAAACTGTCTTCACAATACTCCATGACCTTCTCATCACAATGCTCCATGCCCTTGTCATCACAATGCGCCATTCCAACTGTCATCGCAATAATCATTGAAACTTATTAGACCAATGCTCCTTGCCCTGGTCATCACAATTCTCCATGCCCTTGTTATCACAATGCTCCATGACCCATGCCATCACAATGCTCTGTGACTCCAGTCATCACAATGCTTCATGACCTTTGTCACCACAATGGGCCATGCCCTCGTCATCATCAGTCTCTGTGAGCTTTTTAACCAAAATGATCCATGAACTTTTCATCACAGTGCTCTTTGACCCTTGTCATCACAATGCTCTATGCCTTTCTCAGCACAATGCTCCATGACCCTTGTCATCACAATGCTCCATGCGCTTGTCAGCACAATGCTCCATGACACATGTCACCACAATGCTCCATGACCCCTGTCATCACAATGCTCCGTGACTCCAGTCATCACAATGCTTCATAACGTTTGTCATCACAATGATCCATGCCCGTGTCATCACAAGGTTCTGTGACCTTTGTAAACACAATGCTCCAAGAAATTTTCATCACAATTCACAGTGACGCTTGTCATCACAATGCTCCATGTCTTTGTCAGAACAATGCTCCATGACCATTGTCTTCACAATGTGCCACACGCATTTCATCACAACGGTCCACAACCTTGTCATTGCAATGCTCCATAAAACTTGTAATCACAATGGTCTAGGCACTTCTCATCAAAATGCTCTCTTACCAGGGATATCATAGTGTTCCATGACTAGTCATCACAACACATCCTCACCCCTGTAATCACAATGATCCATGACCCTGTCATCACACTGCTACATCCCCTTATCATCACTATGTTCCATGACCCCTGACATCACAATGTTCCATAACCCCTGTCATCAAAATGCTCCATGATCCTTTTCATCCCAAAGCTCCAAGACCCCTGACATCACAATGTTCTATAACACCTGCCATCAAAATATTCCATTACACTTTTCATCAAATTGCTTCATGGCCCGGTCATCAAAATGCTCCCTGCACTTCTCATCACAATGCACCATGCCCTTGTCACCAAAATGCTCCATGACTTGTCATCACAAAGCTCCATGACCCTTGGCATCACAATGCTCCATGTCATTGTCATCACAATGCTCCATGAACACTCTCATAACATTGCTCAATGCCCTTGTCATCACAAAGCTCCATGACACTTGTCATCACAATGCTCGATGCCCTTCTCATAGCAATGCTACATGCCCTTGTCATTACAATCCTGCATGACCCATGCATCTTAGTGTTCCGTACCCTTGTCATCACAATGCTCCAGGCCCACTCTCATCACAATAATCCATGAAATATTTCAGACCAATGTCCCATGCCCTTCTCATCACAATGCTCCATTACCTCTGTCATAACAATGCACCATGACCCCTGCCATCACAATGATCCATGGCCTAGTCATCACAAGGTTCCATGACACTTGTCATCCCAATGCTGAAGGCCCCTGTAATCACAATGCTCCTTACCCTTGTCATCACAAAGCTCCATGACGCATGTCATCAGAAAGTTCCATGGCCTTCTCATCACAATGCTCCATGCCCTTGTCATCACAATGCTCCAAGACGTTTGTAAACACAATGCTCCATGCCAATTTTCATCTCAATGCTCCATGATCCCTGCTATCACAATGCACCATGCCCATGATCATCGTGCTTCAGGCTATGGTCATCACAATGAAATCAATATTCTCCATGACCTCTGTCATCATAATGCTCCAAACACTTGTGATCACAATGTTCCATAACACTTATCATCACAACACCCCATGACGCTCATCATCACAATTTTCCATGGTCTTCTCTTCACAATGCTCCATGATCTTTGTCATCACAATGCTCAATACACTTGTCATCACAATGCTCCCTGACACTTGTCGTCAGTATGCTCCTTGAACCCTGTCATGACAAGGCTCCATGCCTTTGTCATCACAATAATCCATGCCCTTTTCATCACAAGGCTCCAAGATCCCTGTAATCACAATGATCCATACCCTTGTCATCAAAAAGCTCTATGACACATGTCATCAGAATGCTTCATGGCCTTCTCACAATAATGCTCCATGCCCTTGTCATCACAATGCTCCAGGATCCCTGTAATCACAATGCTCCATCCCCCTTTTCATCAGAATGCTCCATGAGACTTGTCATCACAAGTCCCCATAGTCTTCTCCTCACAATGCTCCAGGACCTTGTCATCACCATGCTCCATTCCCTTGTCATCACAATTCTCCATTACCCCTGTCATCACAGTAGTCCATTAATATTTTCAGCCCAATGCTCCACGACCTACTCATCACAATGCTCCTTGGCCAATATCTTCACAATGCTCCATGACCACTGTTATTACAACACTCCATGACAACTGACAAAAAATGATCTGGGACTCTTGTCATCACAATGCTCCATTCCCTAGTCATCACAATGCTCCATGACCCCTGTCATCACAACAGTCCATGAACATTTTCAGCCCAGTTTTCCATGACCCTTGTCATCACAATGATCCATGCCCTTGTCATCCCAATGCTCCATGACCCCTGTTTTCACAATGCTCCGTGATGCTTGTCATCACAGAGTTCCATGACACCTGTCATTACAATGCTCCATGCCTTTGTCAGCAAAATGCTACATGACCTTTCCATTACAATGCTCTATGCGCTTGTCATCAAAATACTCCATTTCCATTGTCATCACCATCCTCCATGAACCTTGGGATCACATTGCTTCATGCCCTTGTCATCAAAATGCTCCCTGCTCCTTGAAATCAAAATGATCCATGACCTCTGTCATCACAATACTCCAAACCCTTGTGATCACAAAGTTCCATAACACTTGTCATCACAACGCTCCATGAATCCTGTCATCACTATACTCCATGCTCTTTTCATCACAATGTTCCATGACATTTGTCATCTCAATTCTCAATACACTTGTCATCACAATGCTCCCTGACACTTGTCATCAGAATGCTCCTTGAACCCTGTCACGAAAAGGCTCCATGCCTTTTTCATCACAATGCCCCATGCCGTTTTCATCAAAATGATCCATGCCATTGTCATCAAAATACTCCACAAGCTTGTCATCAGAATGCTCCATGACACTTGTCATTACAATTCTCCATGCACTTGTCAGCACAATGCTCCCTGACCCTTGTCATCACAATGCTCCAAGCCATTGTCATCACAATGCTCCATTACTTTTGTCATCAGAATCCTCCATGACACTTGGCATCACTATGCTCCATGCCATTGTCATCACAATGGGCCATTACATATGTCATCACAATGCTCCCTGACACCTGTCTTCACAATACTGCATGGCCTGGTCATCAAAATGCTCCATGCCGTTGTCATCACAATGCGCAATTCTAACTGTCATCACAATAATCCATGAAACTTATTAGACCAATGTTCTATGCCCTTGTCATCACAATGCTCCCTGCTCCTTGAAATCAAAATGATCCATGACCTCTGTCATCACAACACTCCAAACACTTGTGATCACAAAGTTCCATAACACTTGTCATCACAAGGCTCCATGATGCCTGTCATCACTATACTCCATGCGCTTTTCATCACAATGCTCCATGACCTTTGTCATCACAATTTTCAATACACTTGTCATCACGATGCTCCCTGACACTTGTCATCAGAATGCTCCTTGAACCCTGTCACGAAAAGGCTCCATGCCTTTTTCATCACAATGCTCCATGCCGTTTTCATCAAAATGCTCCATGCCATTGTCATCAAAATACTCCACAAGCTTGTCATCAGAATGCTCCATGACACTTGACATTACAATTCTCCATGCACTTTTCAGCACAATGCTCCCTGACCCTTGTCATCACAATGCTCCATTACTTTTGTCATCATAATCCTCCCTGACCCTTGTCATCACAATGCTCCATGCCATTGTCATCACAATGGGCCATTACCTATGTCATCACAATGCTCCCCGACACCTGTCTTCACAATACTGCATGGCCTGCTCATCACAATGCTCCATGCCGTTGTCATCACAATGCTCCATTCTAACTGTCATCACAATAATCCATGAAACTTATTAGACCAATGTTCCATGCCCTTGTCATCACAATGCTCCATGCCCTTGTTATCACAATGCTCCATGACCCCTGTCATCACAATGCTCCGTGACTCCAATCATCACAATGCTTCATGACCTTTGTCATCACAATGGTCCATGCCCTGGTCGTCAACAGTCTCTGTGACTTTTTTGAACCACAATGCTCAATGAACTTTTCATCACAATGCTCTTTGACCCTTGTCATCACAATGCTCCATGACACATGTCATTGCAGTGCACCATGTGCTTGTCATCAGAGTGCTCCACAATCTTGTCATCACAATGCTCCATAAAATTTGTCATCACAATGCTCCATGCACTTGTCATCAAAATGCTCTCTCACCACTGATATCACAATGCTACATCACTATTTGTCACAATACTCCGTCCCTCCTCTCATCACAATGCTACATGCACTTATCATCACAATGTTCGATGACCCCTGACATCACAATGTTCCATAACACCTGTCATCAAAATGTTCCATGACACTTTTCATCAAATTGCTCAAAGACCCTGTCATCAGAATGTTCCCTGCCTTTCTCATCACAATGCACAACGCCCTTGCCATCAAAATGTTCCATGACCTTTGTCATCACAAAGATCCGTGACCCTTGGCATCACAATGCTCCATGTCATTGTCATCACAATGCCCCATGCACGCTCTCATCACATTGCTCCATGCCCTTGTCTTCACAAAGCTCCCTGACACATGTCATCAGAATGCTCCATGGCCTTCTCATCACAATGATCCATGCCCTTGCCATTACAATGCTCCATTACCACTGTCATAACAATGCTCCATGACCCCTGCCATCACGATGTTCCATGGCCTTGTCATCACAAAGCTCCATGACCCTTCTCATCACAATGCTCCAAGAATGCTGTAATCACAATGCTCTATGCCCCTTTTCATCTCAATGATCCATGAACCCTGTCATCACAATGCACCATGCCCATCATCATAATGCTTCATGCTATTGTCATCACAATGAAATCAAAATGCTCCATGACCTCTGTCATAACAATGCTCCAAACCCTTGTTATCCCAATATTCCATAACACTTGTCATCACAATGCCCTATGACGCTCGTCATCACAATTATCCATGGTCTTCTCATCACAATGCTCCATGACCATTGTCATCACAATGCTCAATACACTTGTCATCAAAATGCTCCCTGACACTTGTTGTCTGTATGCTCCTTGAAACCTGTCATGACAAAGCTCCATGCCTATTTCATCACAATGATCCATGCCATTTTCATCACAATGCTCCAAGACCCATGTAATCACAATGCTCCATGCCCTTGTCATCACAAAGCTCGATGACGCATGCCTTCAGAATGCTCCTTGGTCTTCTCCTCACAATTCTCCATGCCCTTGTCATCACAATGTTCCGAGACCCTTTTCATCAGTATGCTCCATGAGACTTGTCATCACAAGGCTCCATGGTTTTGTCATCACAATGCTCAAGGAACTTGTCATCACAATGCTTCACTACCTTGTCATGAAAATTCTCAATGGCCATTGTCATCATAATGCTCCAAGCCATAGTCATTACGATGCTCCATTATATTTGTCATCACAATTCTCCATTTCATTTGGCATCACAATACTCCCTGCCATTGTCATCGCAATGGACCATGACATATGTCATCACAATGCTCCCTGACACCTGTCTACACAATACACAATGACCTTCTCTACACAATGATCCATGCCTTTGTCATCACAATGCACCATGTCCACTGTCATCACAATAATCTATGAATCTTGTCAGACAAATGCTCCATGCTCCTGTCATCACAAAGCTCCATGCACTTGTCATCACAATGCTCCATGACCCATGACACATGTTTCACAGTGTTCCATGCCGTAGTCATCACAATGCTCCAAGACCCCTGTAATCACAATGTTCCATGCCCCTTTTCATCAGAATGCTCCATGAGACTTGTCATGACAAGTCTCCATGGTCTTCTCATCACAATGCTCCTGGACCTTGTCATCACCATGCTCCATTCCCTTCTCATCACAATGCTCCATGACACTTGTCATCACAAAAATCCATGAATATTTTCAGCCCAATGCTCCAAGACCTATTAATCACAATGCTCCATGGCCAATATCATCACAATGCTCCATGACACCTGTCATCACAACACTCCATGAACATTATCAGCCCAGTGCTCCATGACCTTTGTCATCACAGTGATCCATGCCCTTGTCATCCAAATGCTCCATCACCCCTGTATTCACAATGCTCCGTGACGCTTGTCATCACAGTGCTCCATGACACATGTCATCACAATGCTCCATGCCTTGGTCAGCAAAATGCTACATGTCCTTGTCATTACAATGCTCTATGCGCTTGTCATCACAATACTCCATTTCCATTGTCATCACAATCCTCCATGAAACTTGGGATCACATTGCTTCATGCCCTTGTCCTCACAATGCTCCATGCTCCTTGAAATCAAAATGATCCATGACCATTGTCATCACAATGCTCCAAAATCTTGTGATCACAATGTTCCATAACACTTGTCATCACAATGCTCCATGATGCCTGTCATCACAATACTCCATGCTCTTTTCATCAAAAAGCTCCATGACCTTTGTCATCACAATTATCAATACACTTGTCATCACAAGGCTCCCTGACACTTGTCATCAGTATGCTCCTTGAACCCTGTCAGGAAAAGGCTCCATGCCTTTTTCATCACAATGCCCCATGTCGTTTTCATCACAATGCTCCATGCCATTGTCATCAAAATACTCCACAAGCTTGTCATCAGAATGCTCCATGACCCTTGTCATCACATTTCTCCATGCACTTGTCAGCACAATGCTCCCTGACCCATGTCATCACAATGCTCCAAGCCATTGTCATCACAATGCTCCATTACCTTTGCCATCAGAATCCTCCATGACACTTGGCATCCCAATGCTCCATGCCATTGTCATCACAATGGGCCATTACATATGTCATCACAATGCTCCCTGACACCTGTCTTCACAATACTGCATGACCTGGCCATCAGAATTCTCCATGCCCTTGTCATCACAATGCGCCATTCCAACTGTAATCGCAAAAATCCATGAAACTTATTAGACCAATGCTCCTTGCCCTGGTCATCACAATGCTCCATGCCCTTGTTATGACAATGCTCCATGACCCCTGCCATCACAGTGCTCTGTGACTCCAGTCATCACAATGCTTCATGACCTTTGTCACCACAATGGGCCATGCCCTCGTCATCATCACTCTCTGTGAGCTTTTTAACCAAAATGTTCCATGAACTTTTCATCACAATGCTCTTTGACCCTTGTCATCACAATGCTCCATGCCTTGGTCAGCAAAATGCTACATGACCTTGTCATTACAATGCTCTATGCGCTAGTCATCACAATACTCCATTTCCATTGTCATCACAATCCTCCATGAAACTTGGGATCACAGTGCTTCATGCCTTTTTCCTCACAATGCTCCATGCTCCTTGAAATCAAAATGATCCATGACCTCTGTCATCACAATGCTCCAAAACCTTGTGATCACAATGTTCCATAACACTTGTCATCACAATGCTCCATGATGCCTGTCAGCACAATACTCCATGCTCTTTTCATCACAATGCTCCATGACCTTTTTCATCACAATTCTCAATACACTTGTCATCACAAGACTCCCTGACACTTGTCATCAGTATGCTCCTTGAACCCTGTCAGGAAAAGGCTCCATGCCTTTTTCATCACAATGCCCCATGCCGTTTTCATCACAATGCTCCATGCCATTGTCATCAAAATACTCCACAAGCTTGTCATCAGAATGCTCCATGACCCTTGTCATCACATTTCTCCATGCACTTGTCAGCACAATGCTCCCTGACCCATGTCATCACAATGCTCCAAGCCATTGTCATCACAATGCTCCATTACCTTTGCCATCAGAATCCTCCATGACACTTGGCATCCCAATGCTCCATGCCATTGTCATCACAATGGGCCATTACATATGTCATCACAATGCTCCCTGACACCTGTCTTCACAATACTGCATGACATGGCCATCACAATTCTCCATGCCCTTGTCATCACAATGCGCCATTCCAACTGTCATCGCAAAAATCCATGAAACTTATTAGACCAATGCTCCTTGCCCTGGTCATCACAATGCTCCATGCCCTTGTTATGACAATGCTCCATGACCCCTGCCATCACAGTGCTCTGTGACTCCAGTCATCACAATGCTTCATGACCTTTGTCACCACAATGGGCCATGCCCTCGTCATCATCACTCTCTGTGAGCTTTTTAACCAAAATGATCCATGAACTTTTCATCACAATGCTCTTTGACCCTTGTCATCACAATGCTCCATGCCTTGGTCAGCAAAATGCTACATGACCTTGTCATTACAATGCTCTATGCGCTAGTCATCACAATACTCCATTTCCATTGTCATCACAATCCTCCATGAAACTTGGGATCACATTGCTTCATGCCCTTGTCCTCACAATGCTCCATGCTCCTTGAAATCAAAATGATCCATGACCTCTGTCATCACAATGCTCCAAAACCTTGTGATCACAATGTTCCATAACACTTGTCATCACAATGCTCCATGATGCCTGTCAGCCCAATACTCCATGCTCTTTTCATCACAAAGCTCTATGATCTTTGTCATCACAATTCTCAATAAACTTGTCATCACAAGACTCCCTGACACTTGTCATCAGTATGCTCCTTGAACCCTGTCAGGAAAAGGCTCCATGCCTTTTTCATCACAATGCCCCATGCCGTTTTCATCACAATGCTCCATGCCATTGTCATCAAAATACTCCACAAGCTTGTCATCAGAATGCTCCATGACCCTTGTCATCACATTTCTCCATGCACTTGTCAGCACAATGCTCCCTGACCCATGTCATCACAATGCTCCAAGCCATTGTCATCACAATGCTCCATTACCTTTGCCATCAGAATCCTCCATGACACTTGGCATCCCAATGCTCCATGCCATTGTCATCACAATGGGCCATTACATATGTCATCACAATGCTCCCTGACACCTGTCTTCACAATACTGCATGACCTGGCCATCACAATGCTCCATGTCCTTGTCATCACAATGCGCCATTCCAACTGTCATCGCAATAATCCATGAAACTTATTAGACCAATGCTCCTTGCCCTGGTCATCACAATGCTCCATGCCCTTGTTATCACAATGCTCCATGACCCCTGCCATCACAATGATCTGTGACTCCAGTCATCACAATGCTTCATGACCTTTGTCACCACAATGGGACATGCCCTCGTCATCATCACACTCTGTGAGCTTTTTAACCAAAATGTTCCATGAACTTTTCATCACAATGCTCTTTGACCCTTGTCATCACAATGCTCTATGCCTTTCTCAGCACAATGCTCCATGACCCTTGTCATCACAATGCTCCATGCGCTTGTCAGCACAATGCTCCATGACACATGTCATCACAATGTTCCATGACCCCTGTCATCACAATGCTCCGTGACTCCAGTCATTACAATGCTTCATAACGTTTGTCATCTCAATGATCCATGCCCGTGTCATCACAAGGTTCTGTGACCTTTGTAACCACAATGCTCCATGAACTTTTCATCACAATTCACAGTGACCCTTGTTATCACAATGCTCCATGTCTTTGTCAGAACAATGCTCCATGACCATTGTCTTCACAATGTGCCACGCGCATTTCATCACAACGGTCCACAACCTTGTCATTGCAATGCTCCATAATCCTTGTAATCACAATGGTCCATGCACTTCTCATCAAAATGCTCTCTCACCAGAGATATCACAGTGTTCCATGACTAGTCATCACAGTACACCCTCACCCCTGTAATCACAATGTTCCATGACCCTGTCATCACACTGCTACATCCCCTTATCAGCACAATGTTCCATGACCCCTGACATCACAATGTTCCATAACTTCTGTCATCAAAATGCTCCATGATCCTTTTCATCCCAAAGCTCCAAGACCCCTGACATCACAATGTTCTATAACACCTGCCATCAAAATATTCCATTACACTTTTCATCAAATTGCTGCATGGCCCGGTCATCAAAAAGCTCCCTGCTCTTCTCATCACAATGCACCATGCCCTTGTCATCAAAATGCTCCATGACTTGTCATCACAAAACTCCATGACCCTTGGCATCACAATGCTCCATGTCATGGTCATCACAATGCTCCATGAACCCTCTCATAACATTGCTCAATGCCCTTGTCATCACAAAGCTCCATGACACTTGTCATCACAATGCTCCATGACCCCTGTATTCACAATGATCCGTAACACATGTCATCACAGTGCTCCATGACGCCTGTCATCACAGTGCTCCATGCATTTGTCAGAAAAATTCTACATGATCTTGTCATTACAATGCTCTATGCGCTTGTCATCACAATGCTACAAGACCTCTTTAATCACAATGCTCCATGCCCCTTTTCATCTCAATGCTCCATGAACCCTGTCATCACAATGCACCATGCCCAATATCATAATGCTTCAGGCTATTGTCATTACAATGAAATCAAAAGTCTCCGTGACCTCTGTCATCATAATGCTACAAACCCTTGTGATCACAATGTTCCATAACATTTATCGTCACCACACCCCATGACGATCATCATCACAATTATCCTTGGTCTTCTGATCACAATGCTCCCCGATCTTTGTCATCACAATGCTCAATTCACTTGTCTTCAAAATGCTCCCTGACACTTGTCGTCAGTATGCTCCTTGAACACTGTCATGACAAGGCTCCATGCCTTTTTCATCACAATGATCCATGCCTTTTTCATCACAATGCTCCAAGACCCCTGTAATCACAATGCTCCATGCACATGTCATCAAAAAGCTCCATGACGCATGTCATCAGAATGCTCCATGGCCTTTTCCTCACTATGCTCCATGGCATTGTCATCACAGTGCTCCATGTACCCTCTCATCACATTGCTCCATGCACTTGTCATTACAATCCTCCATGACCCATGTATCACAGTGTTCCGTGCCCTTGTCATCACTATGCTCCAGTCCACACTCATCACAATAAAATATGAAATATTTCAAACCAATGCTCAATGCCCTTCTCATCACAATGCTCCATTACCTCTGTCATAACAATGCACCACGACCACTGCCATCACAAAGTTCCACGGGCTTGTCATCACAAGGCTCCATGACCCTTGTCATCACAATGCTCCAAGAAACATGTAATCAAAATTCTCCATGCCCTTGTCATAACAAAGCTCCATGACACATGTCATCAGAAGGTCCCATGGCCTTCTCATCACAATGCTCCATGCCCTTGTCATCACAATGCTCCAAGAACCCTGTAAACACAATGCTCCATGCCCCTTTTCATCTCAATGCTCCATGAACCCTGTCACCACAATGCACCATGCCCAACTTCATAATGCTTCAGGCTATTGTCACTAAAATGAAATCAAAATTCTCCATGACTTCTGTCATCATAATGCTCCAAACCCTTGTGATCACAATGTTCCATAACACTTATCATCACAAAACCCCATGACGCTCATCATCACAATTATCCATGGTCTTCTCTTCACAATGCTCTATGATCTTTGTCATCACAATGCGCAATAAACTTGTCATCACAATGCTCCCTGACACTTGTCGTCAGTATGCTCCTTGAACCCTGTCATGACAAGGCTCCATGCCTTTGTCATCACAATAATCCATGCCCCTTTCATCACAATGCTCCAAGATCCCTGTAATCACAATGATCCATGCCCTTGTCATCAAAAAGCTCCATGACGCATGTCATCAGAATGCTTCATCGCCATCTCATCATAATGCTCCATGCCCTTGTCATCACAATGCTCCAAGACCCCTGTAATCACAATGCTCCATCCCCCTTTTCATCAGAATGCTCCATGAGATTGTCATCACAAGTCTCCATGGTCTTCTCCTCACAATGCTCCAGGACCTTGTCATCACCATGCTCCATTCCCTTGTCATCACAATGCTCCATGACCCCTGTCATCACAATAGTCCATGAACATTTTCAGCCCAATGCTCAACGACCTACTCATCACAATGCTCCATGGCCAATATCCTCACAATGCTCCATGACCACTGTTATCACAACGCTCCATGACAACTGACAACAAAATGATCTGGGACTCTTGTCATCACAATGCTCCATTCCCTAGTCATCACAATGCTCCATGACCCCTGTCATCACAACACTCCATGAACATTTTCAGCCCAGTGCTCCATGACCCTTGTCATCACAATGATCCATGCCCTTGTCATCCCAATACTCCATGACCCGTGTATTCACAATGCTCCGTGACGCTTGTCATCACAGTGCTCCATGACACATGTCATCACAATGCTCCATGCCTTTGTCAGCAAAATGCTACATGACTTTTCCATTACAATGCTCTATGCGCTTGTCATCACAGTCCTCCATTTCCATTGTCATCACAATCCTCCATGAACCTTGGGATCACATTGCTTCATGCCCTTGTCATCACAATGCTCCATGCTCCTTGAAATCAAAATGATCCATGACCTCTGTCATCACAATACTCCAAACCCTTGTGATCACAATGTTCCATAACACTTGTCATCACAACGCTCCATGATGCCTGTCATCACAATACTCCATGCCCTTTTCATCACAATGCTCCATGACCTTTGTCATCACAATTTTCAATACACTTGTCATCACAATGCTCCCTGACACTTGTCATCAGAATGCTCCTTGAACCCTGTCACGAAAAGGCTCCATGCCTTTTTCATCTCAATGCCCCATGCCATTTTCATCAAAATGATCCATGCCATTTTCATCAAAATACTCCACAAGCTTGTCATCAGAATCCTCCTTGACACTTGTCATTACAATTCTCCACGCACTTGTCTGCACAATGCTCCCTGACCCTTGTCATCACAATGCTCCAAGCCATTGTCATCACAATGCTCCATTACTTTTGTCATCAGAATCCTCCATGACACTTGGCATCCCAATGCTCCATGCCATTGTCATCACAGTGGGCCATTGCATATGTTATCACAATGCTCCCTGACACCTGTCTTCACAATACTGCATGGCCTGGTCATCACAATGCTCCATGCCGTTGTCATCACAATGCGCCATTCTAACTGTCATCACAATATTCCATGAAACTTATTAGACCAATGTTCCATGCCCTTATCATCACAATGCTCCATGCCCTTGTTATCACAATGCTCCATGACCCCTGTCATCACAATGCTCCGTGACTCCAATCATCACAATGCTTCATGACCTTTGTCATCACAATGGTCCATGCCCTTGTCATCAACAGTCTCTGTGACCTTTTTAACCACAATGCTCCATGAACTTTTCATCACAATGCTCTTTGACCCTTGTCATCACAATGCTCCATGCCCTTGGCAGCACAATGCTCCATGACACATGTCATCACAATGCACCATGTGCTTGTCATCACAGTGCTCCACAATCTTGTCATCACAATGCTCCATAAAATTTGTCATCACAATGCTCCATGCACTTCTCATCAAAATGCTCCATGGCCACTGTCATCACAATGCTCCATACCCGTTGTCATTACTGTGCTCCATGACGCTCGTCATCACACTTTTCCATGGTCTTCTCATCACAATGCTCCACGCCCTTTTCATCAAAATGCTCCATGACCCTTGTCATCACAATGCTCCATGGCCACTCTCATCACAATGCTCCATTCCTCTTTTCATTACAGTGCTCCATGACGCTCGTCATCACAATTATCCATGGTCTTCTCATCAAAATACTCCACGGTCTTGCTATCACAATGCTCCATGCCCTGGTCATCACAATGCTCCATGTCCCCTGTCATCACAATTCTCCTCGTTCTTGGCATCACTGTGCTCCATGACACTTCTCATCACCGTGTTACATGAATTGTCATCACAATTCTCTATGCACTTGTCATCGCAATGCTCCATGACCCCTGTCATAGGAAGCTCCATGTGCTTGCCATCACAATGCTTCATTAACTTGTCATCAAAATCCTCAATGGCCCTTGTCATCACAATGCTCCATGCCCTTGTCATCACAATGCTCCATGTCCATTGTCATCACAATGCTCCAAGCCCTTGTCATCAAAATGCTCCATTTCATTTGTCATCACAATCCTCCATGACACTTGGCATCAAAATATTCCATTCCATTGTCATCACAATGGACCATGACATATGTCATCACAATGCTCCCTGACACCTGTCTTCAAAATACTCCATGACCTTCTCATCACAATGCTCCATGCCTTTCTCATCACACTGCACCATGCCCACTTCTCATCACAATAATCCATGAAACATGTCAGGCCAATGCTCCATGCCCCTGTCATCACAATGCTCATTGCCTTTTCATCACAAAGCTCTATGACCCCTGTCATCACAATGCTCCGTGACTCCAGTCATCACAATGCTTCATGACCTTTGTCATCACAATTGTCCATGCCCTCGTCATCACAGGGCTCTGTGACATTTGTCACTAAAATGCTCCATGAAATTTTCATCACAATGCTCGGTGACCCTTGTCATCACATTGCTCCATGCCTTTGTCAGCACAAAGCTCCATGATGCATGTCATCAGAACGCTCTATGACATTCTCATCCCAATGTTCCATGCCCTTGTCATCACAATGCTCCAAGACCCCTGTAATCACAATGCTCCATGACCCTTTTCATCAGAATGCTCCATGAGACTTGTCATCACATGGCTCCATGGTCTTCTCATCACAATGCTCCAGTACCTTGTCATCACAATGCTCCTTGACCGCTGTCATCACAATACTCCATGTACATTTTCAGCCCAGTGATCCATGACGTTCTCATCACAATGCTCCATGACTTCTGTCATCACAATGCGCCATGACCACTGTCATCACAACGCTCCCTGAACCCTGACAACACAATGATCCGGGAAACTTGTCATCAAAATGCTCCATGCCCTTGTCATCCCAATGCTCCATGAACCCTGTAATCACAATGATCCATGACGCTTGTCATCACAGTGCTACATGAACCTTGTCATCACAATGCCTTTGACAGCAAAATGATACATAATCTTGTCATCACAATGCTCCATACACTTGTCATCACAATCCTCCATGACCCTTGGGATCATATTGCTTTATGCCCTTGTCATCTCTATCTTGCCTTTCTGGTTTTTACAGATTTTCGGATGTCCTTTTGGACCGGTGGGAAGTGAAAATTCTTTGTAGTGTGGATTTGCATTGCACGCTTGCTTGATTGGCCAGAAAGGGCCTATGCCTTTTCTCTTGAATATATTCAGGAGAAAAGTCATACACTGGTTTGGGCCAAGTGCATCATTCTCGATGTTGTGATGCCTTTCCTGTGCTTTAAAGGCGATTCCAATTTACCTCTTGAAATATGTTTTGTGCCATTCTGCCTCATTTTCAAGTCCGCTTTGTTGCCTTCCCTCAACAGATTTTTGGAAGAGAGTAGTCCATTATAACTATGCAGGTTTTTGATTTGCTTTGCCCCTGAGCTCCAATTTTCAAATCCCATTTTTGGGAGCTGACCGCAAATCCACAATTTTGCTTCAGGAACTATACTGGTTCCAGGGGTGGCTATACTGGTTCCCTGTGGGTGGCTGAGGCTTTGGTTAATTCTTCTTCCTGACGGGAATTTAGAGTGACATGTGTCCGTCCAAAGGCCTACATCTACTCTCTGATTGGTTCTCCCTCTTCCCTTTCATCCTCTGCACAATTAGCAAACTGTGCAAACCAGGAGGTTATAGGGAATGACTCTCCTAAGTTGGGAGATTGATAGTAAAGTTGTTGGAATGCCAAACTGTAGCACAAGGAGAGGAAAAAGTAGGAGACTTTCAGAAACCTTTCGCCATCACAGGGTGTCCATTCTCTAGGTTTCCCATACATGTTATAACTGTAGTGATATTCCCTTCTACCTGGAAATTTGGGACCCATGGAATGGTGGCATGCATTACTACTTTAAAGGGTCTGCATTTTCTCTCCCAATCTCACCAGTCCTCTCAGTCCCAAGTGTCCAGCCTTATGTCTCATCCAGCTGTCTTTGCAGATAGGGTCATTCTAGGTTTCATCAGAACCCCTGAAGGAATTGTGTAAGAATTTCGCTGTTTTTTTGTTTTGTTTTTGAAATTCATTTTTATAATGGGGTTGAGCTGATTTTCCCTGACGTGTTTATGCTGGTCTAGACACACTTGATTCCCTTACAGAGGCATATCAATACATAGGTTTTAAGATTCTTACTAATCAGATATATTCCTCTGTGGGGAATAGGGGTTTTGAGTCCCGTTCACTGAGGAAGGTGTAGGTCTTGTCTATTCTGTATTTGGTTTATGGAATGGTACCTGTGCTAATATCAAACTCTGGTTTTATGCATCACCCCACCTCTCCTTTCCCCTTAAGGAGGCATAAGAGTGTTTTCTAAATGTGAGACGCTGCTCTCTTTCCTAATTCAGTTCATGTGTTGTGATGTTGAGATTCCCTCTGTAAGTGATATCTTATGATAAGATTCTTTTTCTGTGTGACTAATTTCCCTTAGAATCATCATACCTAAATCCTCTCATTATGCTGCTACTGGCCTTATGACATTGATTTCACGTCTGAGTGATATTCCGTTGTACAAAATTACCACAAGTTCTTTATGCATTTCTCTTTTTCCTGGGATACTTTAGGTGTACCGAAGTTGAGGTTCTTGTATGCAGAGCAGCCCTAAACTTTGGGGTGCCTGTGTCTTGTTGATATTTAGTCTTCCCAAGTTATATGTCCATGAGTTGAAGTCCCCTTTGCTCGGGGGCTTTGTATTTTAGATGTTTTAGGAAACAGCATACACTTCTTCAGAGTAGCTCTTGGATATTTATACCCCACCCATCAGCGTGACTAGTCTCCCTGTTTTCCATGGCCTCTCCTGCATTTTTGATTTGTACACATTTTTTGGATGGACTTTCTGAGCAGTGGAAATTGAGACTTCTTTATTGTGCGGATTTGCATTTCCCTCTTGCTTGGTTGGCCAAAAACTCTGTATGTGTTTTTTTCCTGAAGATATTCACGAAAAAAACGCATACACCCTTTTGCCCAACTGCATCATTTGAGAAATTCTGCTGCTTTTCATATGTTTTAAATGTGAGTACAATCTACCTTTTGAAAAATGTTTCCTGCAATTCTGCCTCTCATTCAGAACCTCTTCGTTGCCTTACCTGAATATATTTTTGGACGTTGGTTATCATTTATATCTTTGCAGGTCTTTGAATTGTCTGCTCCTGAGCTCCATTTTGCAACTCGCTTTTTTTGTGAGCTGACCGCCAAACCATTGGATTGCTTCCGGCCCTATTCTGGTTCTGGGGAGGCAGGCTGAGCCTTTGGTTAATTCTTCTTCCTAATGGGAAATTAGAGTGACATGTGCCTGTCAAAACTACTACAGCTAATCTCTCATTGGTTCCTCCTCTTCCCATTTATCCTCTGCAAAAATTGCAAACTGTGTGAAACAGGAGGTTAAAGGTGCTGATTCTCCAAGTCGGGAGATTGTTAGTAATGTGGCTGGAATGGCGAACCCCAGCACCAGGAGATCAAAAATGAGGTGCATTTTAGACACCTCTCCTGAGCACACGGTGTACATTCATCTCAGTTTCCCAGGCATGTTTTCCCTGTCAGAAGATTCCCTTGAAACTGCAGATTTGGGACCCATGGAATGGTATCAGGCAGTATTACTTTAAAATGTCTGCATTTCCTCACCCAGCTTCTCTAACATCTCTTAGCGTGCATAGCTTCCAGCCTTATATATCATCCTGCTGTGGGTCTACATGTGTTCAATCCATGTTACATCGTAGCCCTTCAACAAAAGTTGTAAGAATTTTTGTCTGTCTCACTGTTTTTATAAATATATTTAAATTTATTTTTATATTGGTTACAGCTGATTTTCAAAGCTCTGTTTTTTGCTGCTGTACATCCACTTGATTCATGTACTGTGAGACAACAATAAATTCTTTCTCAGATGCTTACGAGTCATATGTATTATTTTCCAGTGACATTAGTGAACTGAGTGCCGTTCTTTGAGGTACTGTGTAGGCCTTGCCAGTTATTCAATTCGGTACTTGGAATGGTATCTTTGCTAATTTCAACCTCCTGGATAATACCTCACCATTCCCCACCTTTCCCATTTAGCAGCCTTATGTCTATTTTCTACATATTTGACTATGTTTCTGTTTTGTAGTTTATTTCATGTGTAGCCATTTTTTATTCCACCTCTAAGTGACATCTTATGATATGTGTCTTTTTCTTTCTGACATGTGTCACTTAGAATGATCGTATGTAACTCCTCCAGAGTTGTTACAACTGGCCTTATTTCATTGATTTCTGGATGAGTAATATTCCACTCTACATAAGTACCCCATCTCTTTTATCCATTTTATCCTTCCAGGGACATTTAGGTTATATCCATGTGGAGGCCCTTTTTAACAGAGAGGTGGTAAACGTCGGGGTGCCTGTTTTCTGTCATTTTTTGTTTTTCCCAAGGTATACGCCCATGAGTGCAAGTGCCCTATCCTCTGTAGCTCAGTTTTCAGATGTTTTAGCAAACACAATACACTTCTCCAGTGTGGCCATTGGCCAATTACATTTCCACTATCATCCTCACAGTGCTCCCTTTTCTCCTCACCCTGTCCTACATTTCTGGTGTTTACACTTTATGTGGATGGCCCTTCTGACTGATGTGAAGTGATACATTTTGTAGTATTGATTTCCAGTGCCCACCTGTTTGGTTGGATAAAAAGTGTGTATGGCCTTTACTTGAATATATTCAGAAAAAAATGCATACGCCCTTTTGGGCCAAGTGCATCATTGGTGATGTTCAGCCCCTTTTCTTGTACTTTAATGGGGAGTCCTTTCTACCTCTTCAAATCTGTTTCCTGCCACTCTCCCTTGCTTACAACTCCTTTTCTGTGACTTACCTCAAGACATTTTTCAACAATAGATATTTTCAACTCTGCAGTTTCATGAATTTTAGTGCCCCTGAGTTCCATTTTTCAACTTGTGTTTTTGGAAACTGGACACAAAACAGTGGGATTTCCTCTAGCCCTATTCTCTTTCCGTGGGCAATTCTAGCCTTTGATGAATTTGTCTTCCGGATTGGAAATTAGAGTGGCATGTGCCTGTCCGAAGACCTAAGACTTGTCTCTAAATTTTTCTCATCCTTCCGCTTCATCCTCTGGAGAAATTCCAAACTGTGTGCAACAGGATGTTGACGGTGCTGATATCCCCAAGTGAGGAGATTGTTAGGAAAGATGCTGGAGGGGTGAACCCGAGCACCAGGCGATGAGGAGATGAGGTGCCTTTTCCAAACTCTTTCCGATCAAACGGTATACCATCCTCTAGTTGTGACAGGCATGTTTTAGCTGTAGGAAGGGTCCCGTGCATGGAAGGAGAACACCAGGGATTTTTCCAAATCAGTGCCTCCCCGAACACCAAACTGGGGAATTTTTAAGCTACAGCTACACGTATGTCCATTAAGGGCCTTGGGAAATAGGCAGAGCCCAACTTTAGATGATTGAAATCTTCAGGTTCAGAAGCGCTCACCATCGGCCTTGCTTAGGTTACATTTTATCTGTCATTGATAGATGATTTCAATAAAAAATATCGATTCTTTTTCAGATTATTTCCCTTTATAGGTTATTGCAAAATATTCATTGTAGTTCCCTGTGCTATACAGTAATTCCTTGTTGATGATCTATTTTATACATAGCAGTGTGTATGTGTTAATCCCAAACTGTTAATTTATCCCTTTTCCTACCTTTCCCCTTTGGTAATAATAAATTATAAGATTTTATACTTCTCAGAAATTGGGGAGCTGAAAGAGAGGTATCCTTTTCAATGGAAAAGCATTCAAAACAAGATTGAAGCTTCAGTCAAGAGTATTCGATGTACAACCATGGAAATAAATCACTTCATTTCTCTAATGTTGACCTGACAAATAAGACAGACGTCTTCACTGAACTTGCTTATAGTAAAGTGATGGAAATATCAAATGTAAGTCTTAGAAATATCTTATTTTACCCGAGCATTATACACTGCTCTATGTTAACTACAGTTTGGCTCACACATCTGTTCAATGAAGTTACAAAGTTCTCAATTTCTGTTACTGATCCTCCAGAGTGGACCCCAACAGGAGTCCCCGTGCCCAGTGTCATTGGAGCCAAGAGATCAAGACTGAGTTTGGTTCAGAAGCAAAGGAAACATTATTTTGAAAACTGAATGGAGAGGTGAGAGTGTGCCCTCCCCCATGGGCTGTGGGCTGGGATGCTGAGTAGGGATCCCGGGAGCATCAGTGGGATTTAGGGGATGGAGCTCTCGAGGGCTGGATTGGCTGCAGCTCAGGCTCTATGCTGTGCAGTCTGCATGGGACTCCGCTAGCTGAGGTGTCGACCCAGCCATTCTGCACTAGGAAGTCGTGTCTGAAGTTCCGGGTGTGGGACCTCTGCATGCGGAACCCTAGGAGCACGTGAAATTAGACAAAGCACAAAGGAAAAACAGGTTAGACTTTATTTTATTGCCCAGATTCTCTTTTAATCTCCCAGGAATTTTTAATGAACATTGCCAGAGACGAACCCCTCCTCTGCTTTTTGTTCCGTTCCTCATTCTTGGGGTGTTGAGGGTGAAGACCCCTATTTTGTAACTGCTTCATGCTGTGGTGGCAGCCCTGATACCTGGGGGGAGGGGCAAAACGTCTCCCCACCAGCCTCCAGGTGAGGTTGATTGTCCCAAAGCCTCCTGCCTCACTTCTCGTCCACCTGAGCACCAGCATTGGAAGTGTTATAGATTCTAATGACCTTTAAGGATCCAGGAAAGAGATGCGCAGAGATGCTGTGGTGGCAGGTTTCACCCCACCCCACATTTGTTCGGTGACATTAGGCTGACGGTTTTTGCCAGCCTAGATGCTCTGACCAGTAGTCTGTGCTTTCTTTAATTAGGTCGCTGAACTAATGTACAAACAGCACCATGTGTCAGAACCCTGCCTGTGCAACACCCAGACAGTCCAGGGTCAGTGGTGATCCAGGACCATGACGTCCACTGAGTCAACGGCCTTTAGAAGTAGCCAGCAGTCCAGCCGGTCATATTGGCCACCATCACCGCGGTGTCTGTAGGGTTTTCTATGGTGAAAGCGTGATATACGTTTACCCCGCCAAGCTTATTAGCTCCCCTCTGGGTGCAGTAAGTCCTCCAAGCAGTAGTCTGCTCTTTCGGGGCACAGTCTTGTTGTATTCTGAGAGAAACTCCAGGTCAAGTGATGGTCACATGAGTCATCTTGGGGGCCAGATGCCCCCATTTGTCTCTCTGGAGGTTGGAGTTGGAAGGCCTCCTCACTCGAGGTCAGTGTGTCCACAGAGCGACCCCTGCAACTTCAGGACATGATGGGTGGTTAGGATCACCACGTGGGGTCCTTTTCCCTTAGGAGGGAGCTGGCCTTGTGGGCTGCTGATTTCCAGCTTTTTAGATACCCCAGTATCCTGGCCTGATGAGTCGGTGGGCAAAGCCCATGGTGACCATAGTTTATCATACCTGAAGGGCATTCTTGTGTTGCTCCATTTCAAGTGGTCCCAGTTTTTGCACTAAGGCTCCAAGGGCGATTAACCTTTGACCGGGTATGTAAAGGTCAAAGGGTTTAGCTAAATTAGCGAGTTCCTGGGCAAGGATCTGAATTGACTGCTCTTTCCATTCTTGAAAGGCTGCTTCTGGATTCTATTCAAAAGGATCATCATCTTTTCGTGTCAGTGTTTCATGTAGAGGCCCAGCTATTAGACTGTAGTTAGGGATCCAGATGCAGAAAACCTTGTCCTCCCCAGGAACCCTTAAGCTGTCTTCTAGTTTTAGAAGAATTAAGGCTGCAAAAGGCTTCTTCCCTATCCTGGGATGCGTTTCTCCAAATATCTGTGAGAATGAAGCCCAGGCAAGTCACCTGAGCCTGGGATATTTGAGACTTTTTCTTGGACACCTTCTATCCTTTCTTGGCTAGGTAGTTCCGAGGCATCTTTAGTAGGCCTGGCGATCAGAATGTCATCTGCATATTGAAGGCGGGTTCCCTTTTACAGAGGTAGAACGTTTAGGTCTTTAGAGGACATTTCCCCAATGATGGTGTGGGGATTTTTGAACCATTGGGGCAGGACGACCCAGCATTATTGGTTTTGTTGCATGTTGTGTCCTGCCACTCACAAGCCAAAAATTCTTGTGACTCTGAGATGAATGGAATACAGAAGAAGGCATCATTGAAGTGTAATACAGAATGCCATGGCCTGGTGGATGGTAGAATGAGCAGCAGGGTGTAGGAAATAGGATCTACTGGATGTGGATCCTCGGTGGCTTCACTGACTGTCCTGATATCCTTTACCAGGTCTCCAGCAGCCCATGGGGCTCTCGTGGTCAGGCCAATCCCAGGATATGGAGCTCACCTGGGCTGCATCCCGCACCCCACAGCCCACGGGGCTCTCGTGTTCAAGTCCCTCCCAGGCTATGAAGCTCACCTGTACAGCTACCCAGCAGCCCATGGGGCTCTCATAGTCAGGCCCCACCCAGGATACGGAGCTCCCCTGGGCTGGTACCCCATCAGGGCTGGACACACTGGAACTGTGCACATAGCCCACCTTGCAGAGAAACCCCAGCTCACCTGTTGCTCACAGCTGACACAGAACACCTCAGAGCAGGACTTGAACTAACAAACAGCAGCTCTGACAGGTCTGTGACCCTGGCTATCACTCTGTGCAGCCTCTCTCTGCCTGGTCTTCCAGACACTTCCACTGCAGCCAGGGCACCAGGCCTCTGTCTGCACCCACCATCACTCCTCTCCCTGACTCCTGGGTTCCTCTCATTAGGATAGGGTCTTCTTGAAGTTGTTTTCCACTCATGGACCAGATAAAATGATAAGAAAACAAGCCGCAGCTGTAGCCCCTTGTCTATCCTGACTCTCAAGGCCCACACCTGTTCCTTGGGACTGACCCGTTTAGCAAGGTTCATTTCCTGCAACTGTGAGCCCCTGAGGGGTGAGGATTGGCTGATTTGGGCAGCCTGACACTGCCTGCCAGCCCCCCCCACAGGTGTGCCTGTGTTGAGGTCAATATAAACACCTCTCCAGTCAGCAAGAGCCCCTGTAGCTGTGACTGACGCCATATTCTCTGCCCCGTCAGCAGTGTCGGGGCTGGGGTGGTGGGAGGGAGTGACGGGCCGTGGCTTTGTGGGTGGCCCAGTGTGAGTGAGGCTCTGCTGGACTTTCTGCAGGAGTTGCCAGGCTGCCACATGCTAAAGAAGAGGATGTGTCACCCATACCTGCCACTGGAATTTCTCCCCAGGCAGAGGTGAGGAAGTAAAAAAGCAGTGGGGGCTGTGGCAGGAGGGGTATCTCAGGCAGGGAAATGAAAAGCTTCCAGAAGAGCATCTGGGGCCAGGACCATCCTGGCTGGCCTGCAGGCACCAAGTCGTCCTGCGTGCTCTTGCTAGTGTGTCTCCACAGCCCTTCCTCTAGGCTTGCAAGTGCTTGTACATATTCAGGTGTTTTACCTGGAAAGGGTGGGAAGAGTTCAGCTGCAGCAGGACTGGGGCTCAGCTCACATTTACTCACAGACGCCTCGACCCAGTCCCCCAGCTTTGCAATGAGGATGCTCCTTGTGGGGGAGAGCGCTGCTGACTGCATGGGAGACGATTTCCCACCTCTGACCAACTTAAGAATTTTTTACCACTGGAGCAAGTGCCCTGATACGATTTTCCTCTGTAAAACTGGTGAGTTCTGTTTTTTTTCTTTCTTTTTTTCTTTTTGGTTCAAGTTAGATTTTATTTATTCCTCTTTTTTTTTAATTTGGAGATATAAACATGGAAATAATGTATTAATATAAAGACGTCTATGTGAAGGGAAAAACTTTTTTTCTGTTTTATTTTATTAAATGTTATTTATTTATTTTTAATTTTTTAAAATTTATTTCTTTTATACAGCAGGTTCTTATTGGATATGTATTTTATACATATAAGTGTGCACATGTGAATCCCAGTCTCCCAATTCATCCCACCACCACCCTCACATGGCGTTCCCTCCTTGGTGTCCATATGTTTGTTCTCTACATCTGTCTCTATCTCTGCCCTGCAAACTGGTTCATCTGTACCATTTTTCTAGGTCCCACATATATGCATTAATATACAATATTTGTTTTTCTCTTTCTGACTTACTTCACTCTGTATGACAGTCTCTAGATCCATCGAGGTCTCTACAAATGACCCAATTTCATTCCTATGTATGGCTGAGTAATATTCCGTTGTATATATGTACCACGTCTTTATCCATTCGTCTGTCTGTGGGCACTTAGGTTGCTTTCATTACCTGTCTATTGTAAATAGTGCTGCAGTGAACATTGTGGTGAATGTGTCTTTTTTTATTTTTTATTTTTTTTTTATTTTTTATTAGTTTCTGCTTTATAACAAAGTGAATCAGTCATACACATACATCTGTTCCCACATCCCTTCCCTCATGCATCTCCCTCCCTCCCACCCTCCCCATCCCACCCCTCCAGGCGGTCACAAAGCACTGAGCTGATCTCCCTGTGCCATGCGGCCGCTTCCCACCATCTATCTACCCCACGTTTGGTAGGGTATATATGTCCATGCCTCTCTTTCGCTTTGTCACAGCTTACCCTTCCCCCTCCCCATATCCTCAAGTCCATTCTCAAGTAGGTCTGTGTCTTTATTCCCGTTTTACCCCTAGGTTCTTCATGCCATTTTTTTTAAAATTCCGTATATGTGTGTTAGCATACGGTATTTGTCTTTCTCTTTCTGACTTACTTCACTCTGTATGACAGACTCTAGGTCTATCCACCTCATTACAAATAGCTCAGTTTCGTTTCTTTTTAGGGCTGAGTAATATTCCATTGTATATATGTGCCACATCTTCTTTATTCATTCATCCGATGATGGACACTTAGGTTTTTTCCAGCTCCGGGCTATTGTGAATAGAGCTGCAATGAACATTTTGGTACATGTCTCTTTTTGAATTATGGTTTTCTCAGGGTATATGCCTAGTAGTGGGATTGCTGGGTCATATGGTAGTTCTATTTTTAGTTTTTTAAGGAACCTCCATACTGTTCTCCATAGTGGCTGTACCAATTCACATTCCCACCAGCAGTGCAAGAGTGTTCCCTTTTCTCCACACCCTCTCCAGCATTTATTGTTTCTAGATTTCTTGATGATGGCCATTCTGACTTGTGTGAGATGATATCTCATTGTAGTTTTGATTTGCATTTCTCTGATGATTAATGATGTTGAGCATTCTTTCATGTGTTTGTTGGCAGTCTGTATATCTTCTTTGGAGAAATGTCTATTTAGGTCTTCTGCCCATTTTTGGATTGGGTTGTTTGTTTTTTTGTTATTGAGCTGCATGTGCTGCTTATAAATTTTGGAGATTAATCCTTTGTCAGTTGCTTCATTTGCAAATATTTTCTCCCATTCTGAGGGTTGTCTTTTGGTCTTATTTATGGGTTCCTTTGCTGTGCAAAAGCTTTTAAGTTTCATTAGGTCCCATGTGTTTATTTTTGTTTTTATTTCCATTTCTCTAGGAGGTGGGTCAAAAAGGATCTTGCTGTGATTTATGTCATAGAGTGTTCTACCTATGTTTTCCTCTAAGAGTTTGATAGTTTCTGGCCTTACATTTAAGTCTTTAATCCATTTTGAGCTTATTTTTGTGTATGGTGTTAGGGAATGATCTAATCTCAAACTTTTACATGTCCTTGTCCAGTTTTCCCAGCACCACTTATTGAAGAGGCTGTCCTTTCTCCACTGTACATTCCTGCCTCCTTTATCAAAGATAAGTTGGCCATATGTGCATGGGTTTATCTCTGGGCTTTCTATCCTGATCCACTGATCTATCTTTCTGTTTTTATGCCAGTACCACACTGTCTTAATTACTGTAGCTTTGTAGTATAGTCTGAAGTCAGCTAGCCTGATTCCTCCAGCTCCGTTTTTCGTTCTCAAGATTGCTTTGGCTATTCGGGGTCTTTTGTTTTTCCAAACAAATTTTGAAATTTTTTGTTCTAGTTCTGTGAAAAATGCCAGTGGTAGTTTGATAGGGATTGCATTGAATCTGTAGATTGCTTTGGGTAGTACAGTCATTTTCACAATATTGATTCTTCCAATCCAGGAGCATGGTATATCTCTCCATCTATTTGTATCTTCTTTAATTTCTTTCATCAGTGTCTTATAATTTTCTGCATACAGGTCTTTTGTCTCCTTAGGTAGGTTTATTCCTAGATATTTTATTCTTTTTGTTGCAATGGTAAATGGGAGTGTTTTCTTGATTTCATTTTCATATTTTTCATCATTAGTGTACAGGAATGCCAGAGATTTCTGTACATTAATTTTGTATCCTGCTACTTTACCAAATTCATTGATTAGCTCTAGTAGTTTTTCGGTAGCATCTTTAGGATTCTCTATGTACAGTATCATGTCATCTGCAAACAGTGACAGCTTTACTTCTTCTTTTCTGATTTGGATTCCTTTTATTTCCTTTTCTTCTCTGATTGCTGTGGCTAAAACTTCCAAAACTATGTTGAATAAGAGTGGTGAGAGTGGGCAACCTTGTCTTGTTCCTGATCTTAGTGGAAATGGTTTCAGTGTTTCACCATTGAGGACAATGTTGGCTGTGGGTTTGTCATATATGGCCTTTATTATGTTGAGGAAAGATCCCTCTATGCCTACTTTCTGCAGGGTTTTTATCATAAATGGGTGTTGAATTTTGTCGAAAGCTTTCTCTGCATCTATTGAGATGATCATATGGTTTTTCTCCTTCAACTTGTTAATATGGTGTATCACATTGATTGATTTGCGTATATTGAAGAATCCTTGCATTCCTGGAATAAACCCCACTTGATCATGGTGTATGATCCTTTTAATATGCTGTTGGATTCTGTTTGCTAGTATTTTATTGAGGATTTTTGCATCTATGTTCATCAGTGATATTGGCCTGTAGTTTTCTTTCTTTGTGACATCCTTGCCTGGTTTTGGTATCAAGGTGATGGTGGCCTCGTAGAATGAGTTTGGGAGTGTTCCTTCCTCTGATATTGTTTGGAAGAGTTTGAAAAGGATAGGTGTTAGCTCTTCTCTAAATGTTTGATAGAATTCGCCTGTGAAGCCATCTGGTCCTGGGCTTTTGTTTGATGGAAGATTTTTAATCACAGTTTCAATTTCAGTGCTTGTGATTGGTCTATTCATATTTTCTATTTCTTCCTGAGTCAGTCTTGGCAGGTTGTGCATTTCTAAGAATTTGTCCATTTCTTCCAGGTTGTCCATTTTATTGGCATAGAGTTGCTTATAGTAATCTCTCATGATCTTTTGTATTTCTGCAGTGTCAGTTGTTACTTCTCCTTTTTCATTTCTAATTCTATTGATTTGTGTCTTCTCCCTTCTTTTCTTGATGAGTGTGGCTAATGGTTTGTCAGTTTTGTTTATCTTCTCAAAGAACCAGCTTGTAGTTTGGTTGATCTTTGCTATCGTTTCCTTCATTTCTTTTTCATTTATTTCTGATCTGATCTTTATGATTTCTTTCCTTCTGCTAGCTTTGGGGGTTTTTTGTTCTTCTTTCTCTAATTGCTTTAGGTGCAGGGTCAGGTTGTTTACTCGAAATGTTTCCTGTTTCTTAAGGTGGGATTGTATTCCTATAAACTTCCCCCTTAGAACTGCTTTTGCTGCGTCCCATAGGTTTTGGGTCGTCGTGTCTCCATTGTCATTTGTTTCTAGGAATTTTTTAATTTCCTCTTTGATTTCTTCAGTGATCACTTCGTTATTGAGTAGTGTATTGTTTAGCCTCCATGTGTTTGTATTTTTTACAGATCTTTTCCTGTAATTGATGTCTAGTCTCATAGCATTGTGGTCGGAAAAGATACTTGATACAATTTCAATTTTCTTAAATTTACCAAGGCTTGATTTGTGACCCAAGATATGATCTATCCTGGAGAATGTTCCATGAGCACTTGAGAAAAA
Source organism: Mesoplodon mirus (assembly GCF_964341445.2). Lineage (NCBI taxonomy): Eukaryota > Metazoa > Chordata > Mammalia > Artiodactyla > Ziphiidae > Mesoplodon > Mesoplodon mirus. The sequence continues at coordinate 163,298 of NW_028295599.1, forward strand.
TGTGTATTCTGTTGTTTTTGGATGGAATGTCCTCTAAATATCAACTAAGTCCATCTTGTTTAATGTATCATTTAAAGCTTGTGTTTCCTTATTTATTTTCATTTTGGATGATCTGTCCATTGGTGAAAGTGGGGTGTTAAAGTCCCCTACTATGATTGTGTTACTGTCGATTTCCCCTTTTATGGCTGTTAGTATTTGCCGTATGTATTGAGGTGCTCCTATGTTGGGTGCATAAATATTTACAATTGTTATATCTTCTTCTTGGATCGATCCCTTTATCGTTATGTAGTGTCCTTCTTTGTCTCTTCTAATAGTCTTTATTTTAAAGTCTATTTTGTCTGATATGAGAATTGCTACTCCAGCTTTCTTTTGATTTCCATTTGCATGGAATATCTTTTTCCATCCCCTTACTTTCAATCTGTATGTGTCTCGAGGTCTGAAGTGGGTCTCTTGTAGACAGCATATATATGGGTCTTGTTTTTGTATCCATTCAGCCACTCTGTGTCTTTTGGTGGGAGCATTTAGTCCATTTACGTTTAAGGTAATTATTGATATGTATGTTCCTATTCCCATTTCCTTAATTGCTTTGGGATGTTATTGTAGGTATATTCCTTCTGTTGTGCTTCTTGCCTAGAGAAGTTCCTTTAGCATTTGTTGTAGAGCTGGTTTGGTGGTGCTGAACTCTCTCAGCTTTTGCTTGTCTGTAAACGTTTTAATTTCTCCATCAAATCTGAATGAGATCCTTGCTGGGTAGAGTAATCTTGGTTGCAGGTTTCTCTCCTTCATCACTTTAATTATGTCCTGCCACTCCCTTCTGGCTTGTAGAGTTTCTGCTGAGAGATCAGCTGTTATCCTGATGGGGATTCCCTTGTGTGTTATTTGTTGTTTTTGCCTTGCTGCTTTTAATATGATTTCTTTGTGTTTAATTTTTGACAGTTTGATTAATATGTGTCTTGGTGTATTTCTCCTTGGATTTATTCTGTATGGGACTCTCTGTGCCTCCTGGACTTGATTAACTATTTCCTTTCCCATATTGGGGAAGTTTTCAACTATAATCTCTTCAAATATTTTCTCAGTCCCTTTCTTTTTCTCTTCTTCTTCTGGAACCCCTATAATTCGAATGTTGGTGCGTTTAATGTTGTCCCAGAGGTCTCTGAGACTGTCCTCTGTTCTTTTCATTCTTTTTTCTTTATTTTGCTCTGCATCAGTTATTTCCACTATTTTATCTTCCACCTCACTTATCCGTTCTTCTGCCTCAGTTATTCTTCTATTGATCCCATCTAGAGTATTTTTCATTTCATTTATTGTGTTTTTAATCGATGCTTGATTCATCTTTAGTTCTTCTAGGTCCTTGTTAACTGTTTCTTGCATTTTGTCTATTCTATTTCCAAGATTATGGATCTTGGAAATAGAATCTTGGATCAGCTTTACTATCATTATTCTGAATTATTTTTCAGGTAGACTTCCTATTACCTCTTCATTTGTTAGGTCTGGTAGGTTTTTATCTTGCTCCTTCACCTGCTGTGTGTTTTTCTGTCTTCTCATTTTGCTTATGTTACTGTGTTTGGGGTCTCCTTTTTGCAGGCTGTAGATTCGTAGTTCCCGTTGTTTTTGGTGTCTGACCCCAGTGGCTAAGGTTGTTTCAGTAGGTTGTGTAGGCTTCCTGGTGGGGGGGACTAATGCCTGTGTTGTGGTGGTTGAGGCTCGATCTTGTCTTTCTGGGGGACAGGTCCACGTCTGGTGGTGTGTTTTGGGGTGCCTATTGCCTTATTATGTTTTTAGGTAGCCTCTCTGCTAATGGGTGGGGTTGTGTTCCTGCCTTGCTAGTTGCTTTGCATAGGGTGACCAGCACTGTAGCTTGCTGGTCGTTGACTGAAGCTGGGTGCTGGTGTTGGGTTGGAGATCTCTGGGAGATTTTCGCTGCTTGATGTTATGTGGAGCTGGGAGGTCTCTTGTGGACCCGTGTCCTGAAGTTGGCTCTCCCACTTCAGAGGCACAGCACTGGCTCCTGGCTGCAGCACCAAGAGCCTTTCATCCACCCGGCTCAGAATAACAGGGAGAAAAGGTAGAGAGAAAGAATTAGTAGAAGAAAGAAAGAGAGAGGGAAAGAAAGGAAGAAGGGAAGAAAGGAAGGAAGGAAGGAAGAAAGAAAGGAGGGAGGGAGGAAGGATGGAAAGAAAGTAGGAAAGAAAGGAGGAAGGGAGGGAGGAATGAAAGCAAAAGGAAGAGTGAATGGAAGAAGGGAGGGAGGGAGGGAGGAAGGAAAGAAAGAAAGAAAGACAGGAGGGAGGGAGGGAGGAAGGAAAGAAAAAGAAAGTGGAAAGAAGAAGGGTGGGAGGGAGGGAGGGAGGAAAGAAGAAAGAAGGCAAGGAGGAGCAGAGGGAGGGAGGGAGGAAGGGAAGGTAGGAAAAAAAGAAAGAGCAGGTAAAGTAAATTAGAATAAAGTATGAAATATAGTAGCGTTATTAAAATTAGAAAGTAATTATTGAAAAAAAAAAAAAAACGGACCGATAGAACCCTGGGACATATGGTGGAAGCAAAGCTATACAGAGAGAATCTTACACAGAAGATTACACATACACATTCACAAAAAGAGAGCAGGAGGGGGAAAAATCAAAAATCTTGCTCTCCAAGTCCACCTCCTCAATTTGGAATAATTCGTTGTAAAAAGAGGAAAAGGGGGGAAAGTCTTAAATCTTGTCCTCAAAGTCCACTTCCTCAATTTGGGATGATTCGCTGTCCATTCATGCACTCCACAGACGCAGGGCACATCAAATGGACCGTGGAGCTTTAATCCGCTGCCTCCGAGACTGCACAGAGAGATTTCCCTGTCTCTGCTCTCACAGCTCCCGGGTCTCAGCCTTGGACCCGGCCCCGCCTCTGTGCGTAGGTCGCCGGAGGGCGTCCGTGCTTCGCTCAGACAGGACGGGTTTAAAGGAGCCGCTGATTCGGGGGCTCTGGCTCACTCAGGCAGAGGGGAGGGAGGGGCGCGCAGTGTGGGACGGGCCTGCGGTGGCAGAGGCCGGCATGACATTGCAGCAGCCCGTGGCGCTCCGTGCGCTTTACCGGGAAAGCCGTCCCCGGGTCTCGGAACCCCGGCAGTGGCGGGGTGCACAGGCCCCCTGGAAGGCGGGGCAGACAGCGACCCGCACCCGCACACAGGCCCCGCGGCGGCGGGCAGCGGCGGCGGCGTCGGCGGCGTCGGCGGCGGGCCGCAGCGTCGGCGGTGGCGGGCCGCGTCGGCAGCGGCGTCGGCGGCAGGCCACGTCAGCGGCGGCGTCGGCGGCGCGCCGCAGCATCGGCGGCGTCGGCGGCGGGCCGCGGCGTCGGCGGCGGGCCGCGGCGTCGGCGGCGGGCCATGGCGTCAGGCCGCGGCGACGGCGGCGGCGGGCCGCGGGCGGCGGCGGCGGCGGGCCGCGGGCGGCGGCGGCGGCGGCGGGCTGCGGGCGGCGGCGGCGGCGGCAGCGGCGGCAGCCCACGCCCGTCTCCGAGGTCCGCGCCTTACCCGCGGCTCGCGCCTGTCTCCGGCGCTTCCCTAAGCAGCCTTCTTAATGCCCTCTCCTCGCGCACCAGGAAACAAAAGGGAAAAAACTCTCTTGCCTCTTCGGCAGCTCCAGACCCTTTCCCCGGACTCCCTCCGGGCTAGCCGTGGTGCACTAACCCCTTCAGGCTCTCTTCCTGCCGCCAGCCCCAGTCCTCTCCCTGCGCTCTGACTGAAAGCCGATACCCGAGCCTCAGCTCCCAGCCCCACCGCCACGGCGGCCGAGCAGACAAGCCTCTCGGGATGGTGAGTGCCTGAGGGCACCGATCCTTTGTGGCGGAATCTCTCCGCTTTGCCCTCCACACCCCTGTTGCTGTGCTCTCCTCCGCTACTCCGAAGCTTTCCCCCTCCGCCACCTGCAGTCTCCGCCCGCAAAGGGGCTTGTAGTGTGTAGAAACCTTCCCTCCTTCACGGCTCCCTCCCACTGGTGCAGGTCCCGTCCCTATCCTTTTGTCTCTGTTTATTCTTTTTTCTTTTGTCCTACCCAGGTATATGGGGGAGTTTCTTGCCTTTTGAGGGGTCTGAGGTCTTCTGTCAGCGTTCAGTAGGTGTTCTGTAGGAGTTGTTCCACGTGTAGATGAATTACTGATGTATCTGTGGGGAGGAAGGTGATTTCCGCGTCTTACTCTTCCGCCATCTTCCTCCCTTTGCCGTGAATGTGTCTTTTTGATTTATGGTTTTCTCTGGGTATATGCCCAGTAGTGGGATTGCTGGATTATATGGTAATTCTATTTTTGTTTTTTAAGGAACCTCCATACTGTTCTCCATAGAGACTGTATCGATTTACATTCCCAACAATAGTGGAAGAAGGTTCCTTTTCTCCACACCCTCTCCAGTATTTGTTGTTTGTAGATTTTCTGATGATGCCCATTCTAACAGGTGTGACGTGATACCTCATTGTAGTTTCGATTTCCATTTCTCTAATAATTAGTGATGTTGAGCAGATTTTCATGTGCGTACTGGCCATCTCTATGTCTTCTTGGAAGAAATGTCTATTTAGATCTTCCATTTTTGTATTGGGTTGTTTGTTTTATTAATATTGAGCTACATGAGCTGTTTATATATATTGGAGATTAATCATTTGTCCATTGATTCGTTTGCAAATATTTTCTGCCATTCTGAGGGTTGTCTTTTCGTCTTGTTTGTAGTTTCCTTTACTTTGCAAAAGCTTTTACGTTTCATTAGTCCCATCTGTATAGTTTTCTTTTTTATTTCATTACTATAGGAGGTGGATCAAAAAAGATCTTGCTGGGCTTCCCTGGTGGCGCAGTGGTTGAGAGTCCACCTGCCGATGCAGGGGACGCCGGTTCGTGCCCCGGTCCGGGAGGATCCCGCATGCCGCGGAACGGCTGGGACCGTGAGCCATGGCCGCTGAGCCTGCGCGTCCAGAGCCTGTGCTCCGCAACGGGAGAGGCCACAACAGTGAGAGGCCCACGTACCGCAAAAAAAAAAAAATCTTGCTGTGATTTACGTCAGAGTATCCTTCGTAAGTTTTCCTCTCAGAGTTTTATATTGTCTGGTCTTACATTAAGGTCTCTAATTCATTTTGAATATATTTTTATGTATGGTGTTGGGGAGTGTTCTAATTTCATTCTTTTACATGTAGCTCTCCATATTTCCCAGCACCAATGATTGAAGAGACTGACTTATCTCCATTGTATAGTCTTGCCTCCTTTGTCATAGATTAGTTGACCATAAGTGTGTAGATTTATCCTAGGGCTTTTTTTTTATTTGTTTTCCTTTTACACGTTTATTGAAGTATAATTGCTTTACAATGGAGTGTTCGTTTCTGCTGTATAACAAAGTGAATCAGTTATACATCTACAAATATCACCAGATCCCCTCCCTCTTGCATCTCCCTCCCACACTCCATATCCCACCCCTTTATGTGGTCACAAAGCACCGAGCTGATCTCCCTGTTCTATGTGGCTGTTTCCCAGTAGCTATCGGTGTTACATTTGGTAATGTATTTATGTCCATGCCACTCTCTCACTTCGTCCCAGCTTACCCATCCCCCTTCTGGTGTCCTCCAGTCCTTTCTCTATATCTGTGTCCTTAATCCTGTCCTGCCACTAGGTTCTTCAAAATCTTTTTTTTTCTTCATTAGATTCCATATATCTCTGTTAACATACAGTATTTGTTTTTCCCTTTCAGACTTACTTCACTGTGTAGGACAGATTCTAAGTCCATCCACCTCAGTACAAATAACTCAGTTTTGCTTCTTTTTATGGTTGAGTAATATTTGATGGTATATATGTGCCAGATCTTCTTTATCCATTCATCTGTCGATGGACACTTAGGTTGCTTCCATGTCCTGGCTAATGCAAATAGAGCTGCAATGAACATTTTTGTACATAACTCTTTTTGAATTATGGTTTTCGCAAGGCAAATGCCCAGTAGTTGGATTGTTGAGTCGTATGGTACTTCTATTGTTAGTTATTTAAAGGAACCTCCGTACTGTTCTCCCTAGTGCTCATATCAATTTACATTCCCACCCACAGTGCAAGTGTGTTCCCTTTTCTCCAATAAAGGCCTCTCCAGCATTTATTGTTTTGTAGATTTTTTTGATGATTGCCACTCTGACTGCTGTGAGGTGATACCTCACGGTAGTTTTGATTTGCATTTCTCTAATGATTAGTGATGTACAGCATCCTTTCATGTGTTTCTTGGTAATCTGTATATCTTCTTTGGAGAAATGTCTATTTAGGTCTTCTGCCCGTTTTTGGATTGGGTTGTTTGTTTTTGTGATATTGAGCTACATGTGGTGCTTGTAAAGTTTGGAGATTAATCCTTTGTCAATTGCTTCATTTGAAAATATTTTCTCCCATTCTGAGGGTTGTTTTTGCATCTTGTTTATGTTTTCCTGTACTGTGTAAAAGCTTTTAAGTTTCATTAGGTCCCATTTGTTGATTTCTGTTTTTATTTCCATTTCTCTAGGAGGTGGGTCCAAAAGGATCTTGCTGTGATTTATGTCATAGAGTGTTCTGCCTATGGTTTCCTCTAAGTGTTTTATAGTGTCTGGTCTTATATTTAGATCTCTAATCAATTTAGAGTCTATTTTTGTGTATGGTGTTATGGAGTGTTCTAATTTCATTCTTTTTTGTGTAGGGGTCCAGTTTTTCCAGCACCAATTACTGAAGAGACAGTCTTTTCTCCATTGTATATCCTTAGCTCCTTTGTCATAGATGAGATAGCCATAGGTATGTAGGTTTATCTCTGGGCTTCCTGTCCTGTTCCATTGATCTGTGTTTATGCCAATCTACATACACTTGATTCCATTATGGAGACATATAAATACATAGGTTTCAAGGTTATTACCAGTCAGATATATTCCTCTTCAGTGAATAGGGTGTGTTGTGTCCAGTTCATTGAGAAAGGAGTAGGTCTTGTCTATTAACTATTTGGTATATGGAATAGGATCTGTGCTAATTTCAAACTCTTCTTTTACACATCACCCCACGTCACCTTTCCCCTTAAGGAGGCATAAGTGTGTTTTCTAAATGTGTAACTCTGTTCTCTTTTGAAATTCAGTTCATGTGTAGCTATGTTTACATTTCCTCTATAAGTGACATATTACAATAAGTTTCTTTTTCTTTGTGGCTCATTTCACTTAGCATCATCGTACCTAAAGCCACTCATTATGCTGCTATTGGCCTTATGACATTGATTTTATGTCTGAGTGACATTCCTTTGTATATAAGTACCACAACATCTATATCCATTTTTTTTTTCCTTTCCTGGGATATATAAAGTGTACCGAAGTCGAGGTTCTTGTAAACAGAGCAGCCCTAAATTTCGGGCTGGCTGTGTGTTGTGGATTTTTAGTTTTCCCAAAATACACGCCCATGAGTGGAAGTGTGCTATACTCTGTAGCTCTGTTTTAGAAAACAACATACAGTTCTCCAGAGAGGCTGTTGGCAATTTACATCCTGTCCATCGGCGTAACCAGGCTCCCTTTTCTCCATGGCCTGTCCTGCATTTGTGGATTTTACACTATTTGTGGATGGCCCTTTTGACTGGAGGTAAGGGACACTTCTCTGTAGTGTGGATTTGCAATGCCTGATGGCTTGCTTAGCCAAAAAGTTCATATGCATTTTTTCCCGAATATATTCAAGAAAATACACATAATCCCTTTTCAGCCAAGGGCAACATTGTCGAAATTCTGTCGCTTTTCATGTGCTTTAAAGATGACTCCAATCTACCTCTTGAAATCTGTTTCCTTCAATTCTGCCTTGCATTCAAATCCTCTTCACTGCCTTTCCTCAATATATTTCTGGATGATAGTTGTCCTTTATAATTCTGCAAGTTTGTGAATTGCTGTGCCCCTGATTTCCATGTTTCAACTCGCCTCTTTGTGAGCTGGCTGCAATACCGCAGGATGGCTTTAGGCCCTAGTCCTGTTCCGGGGCTTCAGGCTGAGCCTTTGCTTAATTATTCTTCCTGATGGGAAACTAGAGTGACATGTACCCATCCAAACACCTACAGCTAATCTCTCATTTATTTCCCCTCTTCCTGTTAATCCTCTGCACAGTTTGCAAACTGTGCATAATGGGAGGGTAAAGGCACTGACACTCCAAGTGTGGAGATTTTGAGTAATGCAGATGGAATGGCGAAGCCGAGCACGACAAAAGGAAAAATGAGGTACCTTTTAGAAAACTTTCCCAATTACACAGTGTACCATCCACTGGGTTTCCCATGCATGTATTAACTGGAGGAAGATTCCCTTAAACCTGGAGAGTTGGGACCACTAGAATGGGTAGCACACAGTATTGCTCTAAGTGGTGTTCTTTTGTTCACACAACCTCAGTAATCTTGTCAGCCCCAAGAGTCCAGTCTTATGTCTCATTCAGCTGTGGGTGTAAAGGTGGTCAATCTAGCTTGCATCACAGGCCCTGAACGTAATTTTTAAGACTTTCTATCTGTTTTTGCATTTTGCTTTTGAAATTTATTTTTATAAGTGGGTTTAACTGAATTTCAGTGCTCTGTTCATGCCGATATACACACACATGATTCCTTTATGGAGACATGAGAATACATATGTTTTAAAATACGTAGAGTCAGAAATATTCCTCTGCAATGAATAGGGGTTGTTGAGTCCAGTTCATTGTGCCGGGAGTAGGTGTTGTCTATTACATACATGGTTTATATAACGGAATCTGTGCTAATTTAAAACTGTGGTTTTATGCATCACCCCACCTCGGCTTTCCCATTAAGCAGGCAGAAGATGTTTTCTAAATGTGTGACTCTGTTGTGTTTGTAATTCAGTTCATGTGTAGTCATGTGTACATTCCCGCTATGAGTGATAACTTATGATAAGATTAGTTACTCTGTAATCTTTCCTAACTCAGTTGATGTGTAGCCATGTTTACAGGACCTTCATAAGTGATATCTTATGATAAGTTTCTTTTTTCTGTGTGACTTATTTCACTTAGAATCATCGTACCTGAATCCACTCATTTTGCTGCTACTGGTCTTATGACATTGACGTCATGGCTGAGCGATATTCCATCGTACGTAATTACCACAATATCTTGAACCATTTTTGTCTTTCCTGGGATACTTAAGGTGTACCCAAGTTGAGGTTCTTGTAAGCAGTGCAGCGCTAAATTTTGTGGTGGCTCTGTCTTATTGATTTTCAGTTTTCCCAAGGTATATTCCCTAGACTGGAACTGCCCTTGGCTGTGTAGCTCTGTTGTTTACTTGTTTTAGGGAACACAATGTACTCCTCCAGAGAGGCATTTGGCAACTTACATCCCGCCCATCAGCATAACAAGGCTCCCTGTTCTCCAGGGCCTCTCTTGCCTTTCTGGTTTTTACCCATTTTGTGGATGTCCCTTTTGACCGGTGGGAAGTGATACTTCTTTGTAGTGCAGATTTACATTGCCCACTTGCTTGCTTGGCCAAAAATGTCGTATGCGTTTTCTGCTGAATATATTCAGGAGAAAACGCATACGCTCTTTTTGGCCAAGTGCATCATTGTCGAAATTGTGCCCCTCTTCCTGTGCTTTAAAGGTGATTCCATTGTACCTCTTGAAATCTGTTTCCTATTATTCTGCCTCGCTTTCAAGTCCGCCTCGTTTCCTTCCCTCAAAAGATTTTTGGACGATAGTTGTCCTTTATTACTCTGCCTGATTGTGACTTGCTGTGCCCCTGGGCTACATTATTTAACTCGTTTTTTTCTGAGCTGAACGCATGTTTAATATTTTGGTTCAGGACCTATACTGGTTCTCAGTGGGTGGCTGAGACTGTGGTTAATTCATCTTCCTCCTGGGAAATAAGAGTGACATATGCCCGTCCAAATGCATAACAGCTACTCTCTCATTGGTTCTCCCTCTTCCCTTTCATCCTCTGTCAAATTGGCAACCTGTGCGAACGAGGAGGTTAAAGGTGCTGTCTCTCCAAGTTGGGAGATTGATAGTAAAGCAGTTTGAATGTCAAACCGGAGCACCAGGAGAGGGACTATTCATTGAGTTTTAGAGACCTTTCGTATTCACAGAGTGTCCATTCTCAAGGATTCCCGTACATGTTATAGCTGCTGTAATATTCCCTTCAACTTGGAGACATGGGACCCATGGAATGGGTGCCATGCATTATTGCTTTAAAGGGTCTGCATTTGCTCACCCAATCTCACCAATCCTCTCAGTCCCATGTGTCCAGCCTTATGCCACATACAGCAGTCATTGTAGATAGGGTCATTCCAGGTTTCATCAGAATTCCTGAAGGAATTGTAAAGAATTTCCCATTATTATTTTTTTTTCAAATTCCTTTTTATAATGGGTTTGAGCTGATTCTCGCTGCCATGTTTATGCCAGTCTAGAAACACTTGATTCTTTTATGGAGACATATCAATACATAGGTTTTAAGATTCTTACTAATCAGACATATTCCTCTGCAGGAAATATGGGGTTTTGAGTCCCTTTCACTGAGGAAGGTGTAGGTCTTGTCTATTCCATAGTTTGTTTTTGGAACGGTACCTGTGCTTAGATCAAACTCTGGTTTTATGCATCACCCCACCTCTCCTTCCCCCTTAAGCAGGCATAAGAGTGTTTTTTAAATGTGAGACACCGTTCTCTTTCCTAACTCAGTTCATGTGTAGCCATGTTTACAGGATCTTCAAAAGTGATATCTTATGATAAGTTTCTTTTACTGTGTGACTTATTTCACTTAGAATCATCGTACCTGAATCCACTCATTTTGCTGCTACTGGTCTTATGACATTGATTTCATGCCTGAGGCATATTCCATCATACGTAAGTACCACAATTTTTGAACCATTTTTATATTTCCTGGGATATTTAAGGTGTACCGAAGTTGAGGTTCTTGTAAGCAGTGCAGCCCTAAATTTTGCGGTGGCTGTGTCTTATTGATTTTCAGTTTTCCCAAGGTATATGCCCTAGACTGGAAGTGTCCTTGGCTCTGTAGCTCTGTTCTTTACTTGTTTTAGGGAACACAAAGCACTCCTCCAGAGAGGCAGTTGGCAATTTACATCCCACCCATCAGCATAACAAGGCTCCATGTTCTCCAGGGCCTGCCTTGAATTTCTGGTTTTTACCCGTTTTGTGGATATCCCTTTGGACCGGTGGGAAGTGATAGTTCTTTGTAGTGCAGACTTGCATTGTCCGCGTGCTTGCTTGGCCAAAAAGAGTTTATGCGTTTTCTCCTGAATATACTCAGGAGAAAATGCATACGCCCTTTTTGGCCAAGTGCATCATTGTCGAAGTGGTGCCTCACTTCCTGTGCTTTAAAGGCGATTCCAATGTACCTCTTGAAATCCCTTTCCAGCTATTCTGCCTGGCTTTCAAGTGCGCCTCGTGGCCTTCCCTCAACAGATTTTTGGACGATAGTTGTCCTTTATTACTCTGCCAGTTTGTGAATTTCTGTGCCCCTGAGCTCCGTTTTTTAACTCTTTTTTTCTGAGCTGTACACAAGTCCAATATTTTGGTTCAGAACATATACTGGTTTCCAGTGGGTGGCTGAGACTTTGGTCAATTCTTCTTCCTCTCGGAAAATAAGAGTGACATATGGCCGTCCAAATGCCTAACAGCTACTCTCTCATTGGTTCTCCCTCTTCCCATTCATCCTCTGCGAAATTGGAAACCTGTGAGAAACAGGAGGTTAAAGGGGCTGTCTCTCTTAGTTGGGAGATTGATAGTAAAGCAGTTGGAAAGTCAAACCGGAGCACCAGGAGTGGGACTATTAGTTGAGTTTTAGAGACCTTTCGTGTTCACAGTGTGTCCATTCTCTAGGTTTCCCGTACCTGTAATAGCTGTAGTAATATTCCCTTCAACCTGGAGAGTTGGGACCCATGGAATGGGTGCCCCTCATTATTGCTTTAAAGGGTCTGCATTTGCTCACCCAATCTCACCAATCCTCTCAGTCCCAAGTGTCCAGCCTTATGCCACATCCAGCTGTCATTGTAGATAGGGTCATTCCAGGTTTCATCAGAGACCCTGAAGGAATTGAAAGAAATTTCCCTTTTTTTTTGTTTTGTTTTTGAAATTCCTTTTTATAGTGGGTTTGTGCTGATTCTCACTGTCATGTTTATGCCAGTCTAGACACACTTGATTCCCTTATGGAGACATATCAATACATAGGTTTTAAGATTCATACTTTTAAGATATATTACTCTGTGTTGAATATGGGGTGTTGAGTCCCTTTCACTGAGGAAGGTGTAGGTTTTGTCTATTTCGTATTTGGTTTTTGGAACGGTACCTGTACTAATATCAAACTCTGATTTTATGCATCACCCCACCTCTCCTTCCCCCTTAAGCAAGCATAAGCGTTTTTTTTTATATGTGAGTCTCTCTTTTCTTTCCTAACTCAGTTCATGTGTAGCCATGTTTAAAGGATCTTCATAAGTGATATCTTATGATAAGTTTCTTTTTCTGTGTGACTTATTTCACTTAGAATTATCGTACCTGAATCCACTCATTTTGCTGCTACTGGCCTTATGACATTGATTTCATGGCTGAGGGATATTCCATCGTATGTAAGTACCACAATTTCTTGAACCATTTTTGTCTTTCCTGGGATATTTAATGTGTACCCAAGTTGAGGTTTTTGTAAGCAGTGCAGCCCTGAATTTTGGTGTGGATCTGTCTTATTTATTTTCAGTTTTCCCAAGGTATATTCCCTAGACTGGAAGTGCCCTTGGCTCTGTAGCTCTGTTGTTTACTTGTTTTAGGGAACACAATGCACTGCTCCAGAGAGGCCGTTGGCAGTTTGCCTCCCACCCATCAGCATATCAAGGCTCCGAGTTCACCAGGTCCTGTCTTGCCTTTCTGGTTTTTACCCATTTTGTGGATATCCCTTTTGGCTGGTGGAAAGTTATACTTCTTTGTAGTGCAGATTTGCATTGCCCGCTTGCTTGCTTGGCCGAAAAGGGCATATGCGTTTTCTCCTGTATATATTCACGTGAAAACCCACATGCCCTTTATGACCATTTCCATTATTTTCGAAGTTGTGATGCTTTTCCTGTGTTTAAAGGCGATTCCAATGTACCTCTTGAAATCTGTTTCATGCCACTCTGCCTCATTTCCACTTCCGCCTCGTGGCTTTCCCTCAACAGATTTTTGGAAGAGAGTAGTCCTTTATAACTCTGCAGGTTAGTGAATTGCTGTGGCCCTGAGTTCCATTTTTCAACTCGCGTTTTTGTGAGCTGACCGCAAATCCACACTTTTGCTTCTGGACCTATACTGGTTCTGGGGGGGGGCAGGCTGAGTCTTTGGTTAATTCCTCTTTGTGATGGGTAATTAGAGTGAAATGTGGCCGTCCATATGCCTACAGCTACTCTCTCATTGGTTCTCTCTGTTCCCTTATATCCTCTGCACAATTTGCCAACTGTGCGAACCAGGAGGTTATAGGGCCTGACTCTCCAAGTTGGGAGATTGATAGTAAAGCAGTTGGAATGTCAAACTGGAGCACAAGGAGAGAAAAAAGTAGTAGAGTTTTAGAAACCTTTCACCATCAGATGGTTTCCATTCTCTAGGTTCCCATACATGTTATAACTGTAGTGATATTCCCTTCTACTTGGAGAGTTGGGAACCATGGAATGCGTGGCAGGCATTATTGCTTTAAAGGGTCTGCATTTTTTCACCCAATCTCACCAATCCTCTCAGTCCCAAGTGACCTGCGTTATGCCACATCCAGCTGTCATTGTAGATAGGGTCATTCCAGGTTTCATCAGAACCCCTGAAGGTATTGTGTAAGAATTTTACTGTTTTTATGTTTTGTTTTGAAATTCATTTTTATAGTGGGTTTGAGCTTATTCTCACTTCCATGTTTATGTCGTTCTAGACACACTTAGTTCCCTTACGGAGACATATCAATACATAGGTTTTAAGATTCTTACTAGTCAGATATATTTCTCTGCGGGGAATAAGGATGTTGAGTTCCGTTCATTGAGGAAGGAGTAGGGCTTGTCTCTTCTGTTTTTGGATTATGGAACGGTACCTGTGCTAATATCAAACTTTTTTTTGTTCATCTCCCCACCTGTCTTTCCCCTTAAGCAAGTGTTAGAGTGTTTTCTATATCTGAGACTCTGTTCTCTTCCCTAATTCAGTTCATATGTAGCCATGATTACATTCCGTTCATAAGTGATATCTTATGTCAGAATGCACCATGGCCTTGTCATAATAATGCTCCATGGCCCCTGTCATCACAATGCTCCATGCCCTGGTTATCACAATGCTCCATGTCCCTTGTCATCACAATTCTCCACGTCCTTGTCATCACAATGCTACATGACACTTCTCATCAAAATATCACATGCTCTTGTCATCACAATTCTCCATACACTTGAAATTGCAATGCTCCATGCACTTGTCATCACAATGCTCAATGCACTTGTCATCACAATGTTCCATGCCCTTGTCATCAGATTGCTGCATGACACCTGTCATCAAAATGCTCCCTGACACCTGTCATCACAATGCTTCATGCCCCTTGTCATTGCAGTGCTTCATGATGCTCGACACCACAATTACCCAAGGTCTTCTCATCACAATGCTCCACAGTCTTGCCATCACCATGCTCCATGCCTTGTCATCTCAAAGCTCAATGTCCCTTGTCCTCAGAATTCTCCACGACCTTATCATTACAATGCTCCATGGCACTTCACATCAAAATGTTATATGCTCTTGTCATCACAATACTCCATGCACTTGTCATCGCAATGCTCCATGACCCCTCTCATAGGAAGCTCCATGCGCTGTTCATCACAATGTTTCACGACCTGGATATTAAAATGATCATTGGCCCTTGATATCACAATGCTCCATGCCCTTGTCATCACAATGCTCCCTGACAACTTTCTTCACAATAATCCATGACCTTGTCATCACAGTGCTCCATGCCCTTGTCATCACAATGTGCCATGGCCACTCTTATCACAATAATGCATGAAACTTGTCAGACCAATGCTCCATGCCACTTTTCATCACAATGCTCCATGAACGCTGTCATCAAAATGCACTTGCCCATCATCATAATGCTTCATGCTATTGTCATCACAATGAAATCAAAATGCTCCATGACCTCTGTCCTCACAATGCTGCAAACTCTTGTGACCACAATGTTCCATAACACTTGTAATCACAATGCCCCATGAGGCTGGTCAGCACAATTATCCATGGTCTTCTCATCACAATGCACCATGATTTTGTCATCACAATGCTCTCTGACTATTGCCCTCAGTATGCACCTTGAACTCTTTCATGACAAGGCTCTTTGCCTATTTCATCACAATGATCCATGCCCTTTTCATCACAATGCTCCAAGACACCTTTGATCACAATGCTCCTTGCACTTGTCATCACAATGCTCCATGACGCATGTCATCAGAATGCTCCATGGTCTTCTTATCATAATTTTCGATGCCCTTGTCATCACAATGCTCCAATACCCCTGTAATCACAATGTTCCCTATGCCTTTTCATCAGAATGCTCCATGAGAATTGTCATCACAAGGTTCCATGGTCTTCACATAACAGTGCTCCAGGACATTGTCATCACAGTGCTCCATTCCCTTGTCATCACAATGGGCCATTACATATGTCATCACAATGCTCCCTGACATATGTCTTCAAAATACTGCTTGACCTGGTCATCAAAATGCTCCATGACCTTGTCATCACAATACGCCATTCGAACTGTCATCGCAATAATCCATGAAACTTATTAGACCAATGCTCCATGCCCTTGACATCACAATGCTCCATGCCCATGTTATCAAAATGCTCCATGACCCCTGTCATCACAATGTTCCATGACTACAGTCATCACAATATTTCATGACGTTTGTCATCACAATGATCCATGCCCTCATCATCAACAGTCTCTGTGACCTTTTTAACCACAATGCTCCATGAACTTTTCATCACAATGCTCTTTGACCCGTGTCATCACAATGCTCTAGGCCTTTCTCAGCACAATGCTCCATGACCCTTGTCATCACAATGCTCCATGCGCTTGTCAGCACAATGCTCCATGACACATGTCATCACATTGCTCCATGACCCCTGTCATCACAATGCTCCGTGACTCCAGTCATCAAAATGCTTCATAACCTTTGTCATCACAGTGGTCCATGCCCGCGTCATCACAAGGCTCTTTGACATTTGTAACCACAATGCTCCATGAACTTTTCTTCACAATTCTCTGTGACCCTTGTCATCACAATGCTCCATGTCTTTGTCAGAACAGTGCTCCATGACAATTATCATCACAATGTTCCACGTGCATTTCATCACAACGGTCCACAACCTTGGCATTGCAATGCTCCATAAAGCTTGGAATCACAATGCTCCATGCTCTTCTCATCAAAATGCTCTCTCACCAGAGATATCACAGTGTTCCATCACTAGTCATCACAATACTCCATCACCCCTGTAATCACAATGTTCCATGACCCTGTCATCACACTGCTACATCCCCTTATAATCACAATGTTCCATGACCCCTGACATCACAATGTTCCATAACCCCTGTCATCAAAATGCTCCATGACCCTTTTCATCCCAAAGATCCAAGATCCCTGACATCACAATGTTCTATAACCCCTGCCATAAAAATGTTCCATTACACTTTTCATCAAATTGCTGCATGACACTCTCATCAAAATGCTCCCTGCCCTTCTCATCACAATGCACAACACACATGTCATCAAAATGATCCATGACTTTTGTCATCACAAAGCTCCATGACCCTTGGCATCACAATGCTCCATGTCATTGTCATCACAATGCTCCATGAACCCTCTCATAACGTTGCTCAATGCCCTTGTCATCACAAATCTCCATGACACTTTTCATCACAATGCTTGATGCCCTTCTCATCACAATGCTCCATGCCTTTGTCATTACAATCCTGCATGACCCATGTATCATAGTGTTCTGTACCCTTGTCATCACAATGCTCCATGTCCACTCTCATCACAATAATCCATGAAACATTTCAGACCAATGTTCCAAGCCCTTCTCATCACAATGCTTCATTACCTCTGTCATAACAATGCACTATGACCACTGCCATCACAATGTTCCAACGCCTAGTCATCACAAGGATCCATGACACTTGTCATCACAATGCTGAAGACCCCTGTAATCGCAATGCTCCATGCACGTGTCATCACAAAGCTCCATGATGCATGTCATCAGAATTCGCCATGGCCTTCTCCTCACAATGCTCCATGACCTTGTCATCACAATGCTAAAAGACCCCTGTAAACACAATGCTCCATGCCAATTTTCATCTCAATGCTCCATGAATCCTGTCATCACAATGCACCATGCCCATCATCATAATGCTTCAGGCTATTGTCATCACAATGAAATCAATATTCTCCATGACCTCTGTCATCATAATGCACCAAACCCTTGTAATCACAATGTTCCATAACACACATCATCACAACACTCCATGACGCTCATCATCACAATTAGCCATGGCATTCTCATCGCAATGCTTCAACATCTTTATCATCACAATGCTCAATAAACTTGTCATCACAATGCTCCCTTACACTTGTCGTCAGTATGCTCCTTGAACCCTTTCATGACAAGGCTCCATGCCTTTTTCATCTCAATGATCAGTGCCCTTTTCATCACAATGCTCCAAATCCCTGTGATCACAATGTTCCATAACACTTGTCATCACAACGCTCCATGATGCCTGTCATCACAATACTCCATGCACTTTTCATCACAATACTCCATGAACATTGTCATCACAATTCTCAATACACTTGGCATCACAATGCTCCCTGACAGTTGTCATCAGAATGCTCCTTGAACCCTGTCACGAAAAGGCTCCAAGTATTTTTCATCACAATACCCCATGCCGTTTTCATCACAATGCTCCATGCCATTGTCATCAAAATACTCCACAAGCTTGTCATCAGAATTCTCCATGACCCTTGTCATCACAATTTTCCATGCACTTGTCAGCACAATGCTCCGTGACCCTTGTCATCACAGTGTTCCAAGCCATTGTCATCACAATGCTCCATTACTTTTGTCATCAGAATCCTCCATGACACTTGGCATCACAATGCTCCATGCCATTGTCATCAAAATGGGCCATTACATATGTCATCACAAGGCTCCCTGACACATGTCTTCACAATACTGCATGACCTGGTCATCACAATGATCCATGCCCTTGTCATCCCAATGCGCCATTCCAACTGTCATTGCAACAATCCATGAAATTTTTAGACCAATGTTCCATGCCCTTGTCATCACAATGCTCCATGCCCTTGTTATCACAATGCTCCATGACCCCTGTCATCAGTATGCTCCGTGACTCCAGTCATCCCAATGCTTCATGTCCTTTGTCATCACAATGGTCCATGCCCTCTTCATCAACAGTCTCTGTGACCATTTTAACCACAATGTTCCGTGAACTTTTCATCACAATGCTCTTTGACCCTTGTCATCACAATGCTCTATGCCTTTCTCAGCACAATGCTCCATAACCCTTGGTATCACAATGCTCCATGCGCTTGTCACCACAATGCTCCACGACACATGTCATCACAATGCACCATGTGCTTATCATCACAGTGTTCCACAAACTTGTCATCACAGTGCTCCATAAACATTTTCATCATAATGCTCCATGCACTTCTCATCAAAATGCTCTCTCACCACTGATATCACAATGCTACATCACTATGCGTCACAATACTCCCTCACCCCTGTCATCACAATGTTCCATGACTCCTGTCATCACAATGCTACATGCACTTATCATCACAGTGTTCGATGACCCCCGACCTCACAATGTTCCATAACACCTGTCATTAAAATGTTCCATGACAGTTTTCATCCAATTGCTCCATGACCCTGTCATCACAGTTCTCCCTGCCCTTCTCATCACAATGCACAACGCCCGTGCCATCAAAATGTTCCATGACTTTTGTCATCACAAAGATCCATGAGCCTTGGCATCACAATGCTCCATGTCCTTGTCATCACAATGCTCCATGAACGCTCTCATCACATTGCTCCATGCCCTTGTCTTCACAAAGCTCCATGACACATGTCATCAGAATGCTCCATGGACTTCTCATCAAAATGCTCCATGCCCTTGCCATCACAAATATCCATTACACCTGTCATAAAAATGCTCCATGACCCTGCCATCAAGATGTTCCATGGCCTTGTCATCAAAAGGCTCCATGACCCTTCTCATCACAACACTCCAAGAACCCTGTAATCACAATGCTCCATGCCCCTTTTCATCTCAATGATCCACAAACCCTGTCATCACAATGCACCATGCCCATCACCATAATGCTTCATGCTATTTTCATCACAATGAAATCAAAATGCTCCATGACCTCTGTCATAACAATGCTCCAAACCCTTGTGATCACAATATTCCATAACACTTGTCATCACAATGCCTCCTGAGGCTCGTCATCACAGTTATCTATGGTCTTCTCATTACAGTGCTCAATGACCTTTGTCATCACAATGATCCATGCCCTTTTCATCACAATGCTCCAAGACCCATGTAATCACAATGCTCCATGCCCTTGTCATCACAAAGCTCAATGACACATGCCATCACAATGCTTCTTGGTCTTCTCCTCACAATGTTCCATGCCCTTGTCATCACAATGTTCCAAGACCCCTGTAATCACAATGCTCCATGCCCCTTTTCATCAGTATGCTCCATGAGACTTGTCATCACAAGGCTCCATAGATTTGTTATCACAATGCTCCAGGACCTTGTCATCACAATGCTTCACGACTTTGTCATGAAAATTCTCAATGGCCCTTGTCATCATAATGCTCCAAGCCCTAGTCATCACAATGCTCCATTTTATTTGTCATCACAGTCCTCCATTACATTCGGCCTCACAATGTTCCATGCCATTGTCATCACAATGGACCATGACATATATCATCACAATGCTCCCTGACAATTTTCTTCACAATACTCCATGACCTTCTCATCACAATGCTCCATGCCCTTGTCATCACAATGCACCATGCCCACTGTCATCACAATAATCTATGAAATTTTTTAGACGAATGCTCCATTCTCCTGTCATAACAATGCTCCATGCTCTTGTCATTACAATGCTCCATGACCCCTGTCATCACAATGCTCCGTGACTCCAGTCATCACAATGCTTCATAACGTTTGTCATTACAATGATCCATGCCAGCATCATCACAAGGCTCTGTGACCTTTGTAACCACAATGCTCTATGAACATTTCATCACAATTCTCTGTGACCCTTGTCATCACAATGCTCCATGTCTTTGTCAGAACTATGCTCCATGACCTTTGTCATCACAATGTGCCACGCGCATTTCATCACAACGGTCCACAACCTTGTCATTGCAAGGCTCCATAAACGTTGTAATCACAATGGTCCATGCACTTCTCATCAAAATGATCTCTCACCAGAGATATCACAATGTTCCATCACTAGTCATCACAATACTCCCTCACCCCTGTAATAACAAGGTTTCATGACCCTGTCATCACAATGCTACATCCCCTTATCATCACAATGTTCCATGACACCTGACATCACAATGTTCCATAACCGCAGTCATCAAAATGCTCCATGATCATTGTCAACACAATTCTCCATGCACTTGCCAGCACAATGCTCCGTGACCCTTGTAATCACGATGCTCCAAGCCATTGTCATCACAATGCTCCATTACCTTTGTCATCAGATTCCTCCATGACGCTTGTCATCACAGTGCTCCATGACACCTGTCATCACAATGCTCCATGGCTTTGTCATCACAATACTCAATACACTTGTCATCAAAATGCTCCCTGAAACTTGTTGTCTGTATGCTCCTTGAACCCTGTCATGACAAGGTTCCATGCCATTTTCATCACAATGATCCATGCTCTTTTCATCACAATGCTCCAAGACCCATGTAATCACAATGCTCTATGCCCTTGTCATCACCAAGCTCAATGACGCATGCCATCAGAATGCTCCTTGGACTTCTCCTCACAATGTTCCATGCCCTTGTCATCACAATGTTCCATGACCCCTGTAATCACAATGCTCCATGCCCCTTTTCATCAGTATGCTCCATGAGAATTCTCATCACAAGGATCCATGGTTTTGTCATCACAATGCTCCAAGACCTTGTCATCACAATGCTTCAAGACCTTGTCATGAAAATTTTCAATGGCCCTTGTCCTCATAATGCTCTAAGCCCTAGTCATCACAATGCTCCATTATATTTGTCATCACAATCCTCCATTATATTTGGCATCACAATGTCCATGCCATTGTCATCACAATGGACCATGACATATGTCATCACAATGCTCCCTGACAACTGTCTTCACAATACTCAATGACATTCTCATCACAATGCTCCATGCCCTTGTCATCACAATGCACCATGCCCACTCTCATCACAATAATCTATGAAACTTTTCAGACCAATGCTCCATGCCCCTGTCATCACAATGGTCCATGCCCTTGTCCTCACAATGTTCCATGACCCCTGTCATCACAATGCTTCATAACGTTTGTCATCAAAATGTTCCATGCCCGACTCATCACAAGGCTCTGTGACCTTTGTAACCACAATGCTCCATGAACTTTTCATCACAATTCTCTGTGACCCTTCTCATCAAAATGCTCCATGTCTTTGTCAGAACAATGCTCCATGGCCATTGTCATCACAATGTGCCATGCACATTTCATCACAACGGTCCAAAACCTTTTCATTGCAATGCTCCATAAACATTGTAATCACAATGGTCCATTCACTTCTCATCAAAATGCTCTCTCACAAGATATATCACAGTGTTCCATCACTAGTCATCACAATACTCCCTCACCCCTGTAATCACAATGTTCCATGACACTGTCATCACAATGCTACATCCGCTTACCATCACAATGTTCCATGACCCCTGACATCACAATGTTCCATAACCGCTGTCATCAAAATGCTCCATGACCCTCTTTATCCCAAAGCTCCAAGACCCCTGACATCACAATGTTCTATACCCCATGCCATCAAAATGTTCCATTACACATTTCATCAAATTGATGCATGAACCGGTCATCAAAATGCTCCCTGCCCTTCTCATCACAATGCGCCATGCCCTTGTCATCAAAATGCTCCATGACTTGTCATCACAAAGCTCCATGACCCTTGGCATCACAATGCTCCATGTCATTGTCATCACAATGCTCCATGAACTCTCTCATAACATTGCTCCATGCCCTTGTCATCACAAAGCTCCATGACACATGTCATTACAATGCTCGTTGCCCTTCTCATCACAATGCTCCATGCCCTGTTATTACATTCCTGCATGACCCATGTATTGTAGTGTTCCGTACCCTTGTCATCACAATGCTCCATGCCCACTCTCATCACAATAATTCATGAAACATTTCAGACCAATATTCCATGTCCTTCTCATCACAATGCTCCATTACCCCTTTCATAACAATGCACCATGACCCACGCCATCACAGTGTTCCATGGCCTAGTCATCACATGGTTCAATGACAATTGACATCACCATGCTCAAGACGCCTGAAATCACAATGCTCCATGCCCTTGTCATCACAAAGCTCCATGACGCATGTCATCAGAATGTTCCATGGCCTTCTCATCTCAATTCTCCATGCCCTTGTCATCACAATGCTCCAAGACCATTGTAATCACAATGCTCCATGCCCCTTTTCATATCAATGCTCCATGAACCCTGTCATCACAATGCACCATGCCCATCATCATAATGCTTCAGGCTATTGTCATCACAATGAAATCAAAATGCTCCATGACCTCTGTCATCATAATACTCCGAACCCTTGTGATCACAATGTTCCATAACACGTATCATCACAACACCCCATGACGCTCATCATCACAATTATCCATGGCCTTCTCATCACAGTGCTCTATGATTTTTGTCATCACAATGCTCAATACACTTGTCATCACTATGCTCCCTGACACTTGTCTTCAGTATTCTCCTTGAACCCTGTCATGACAAGGCTCCATGCCTTTTTCATCACAATGATCCATGCCCTTTTCATCACAATGCTCGAAGACCACTTTAATCAAAATGCTCCATGCCCTTGTCATCACAAAGCTCCTGGACGCATGTCATCAGAATGCTCCATGGCCTTCTCATCACCATGATCCATGCCCTTGTCATCACAATGCTCCAAGACCCCTGTAATCACAATGCTCCATGCCTCTTTTCAACAGAATGCTCCATGAGACTTCTCATAAGAAGTCTCCATGGTCTTCTCATCAAAAGGTTCCAGGACATTGTCAACACCATGCTCCATTCGCTTGTCATCGCAATGCTCCATGACCAATATCATCACAATTCTCCATGACCACTGTCATCACAACACTCCATGACACCTGACAGCACAATGATCCGGGACTCTTTTCATCACAATGTTCCATTCCCTAGTCATCAAAATGCTCCAGGACATTTGTCATCACAATGCTCCATGCCCTTTTTATCACAATGCTCCATGACCCCGGTCATCACAATGCTCCGTGACTCCAGTCATCACAATGCTTCATAACGTTTGTCATCACAATGGTCCATGCCCGTGTCATCACAAGGCTCTGTGACCTTTGTAACCACAATGCTCCATGAAATTTTCATCACAATTCTCTGTGACACTTGTCATCACAGTGCTTCATGTCTTTGTCAGAACAATGCTCCATGACCATTTTCATCACAATGTGCCACGCGCATTTCATCACAACGGTCCACAAACTTGTCATTGCAATGCTCCATAAACGTTGTAATAACAATGGTCCATGCACTTCTCATCAAAATGCTCTCTCACCAGAGATATCACAATGTTCCATCACTAGTCATTACAATACTCACTCACCTCTGTAATCACAAGGTTCCATGACACTGTCATCACAATGCTACATCCCCTTATCATCACAAAGTTCCATGACCCCTGCCATCACAATGTTCTATAACCCCTGTCATCAAAATGCTCCCTGACCCTTTCCATCCCAAAACTCCAAGTCCCCTGACATCACAATGGTCTATAAACCCTGCCATCAAAATGTTCCATTACACTTTTTATCAAATTGCTGCATGACCCGGTCATCAAAATGCTCCCTGACCTTCTCATTACAATGCACCATGCCCTTGTCATCAAAATGCTCCATGACTTGTCATCACAAGGCTCCATAACCCTTGGCATCACAATGCTCCATGTCATTGTCATCACAATGCTCCATGAACTCTCTCATCACATTGCTCCATGCCCTTGTCATCACAAAGCTCCATGACACTTGTCATCACAATGCTCGATGCCATTCTCATCACAATGCTCCATGCCCTTGTCATTACAATCTTGCATGACCCATGTATCACAGTGTTCCTTGCCCTTGTCATCACAATGCTCCATGCCCACTCTCATCACACTAATCCATGAAATATTTCAGACCAAAGTTCCATACCCTTCTCATCACAATGCTCCATTACTCCTGTCATAACAATGCACCATGACCCCTGCCATCACAATCTTCCATGGCCTAGTCATCACAAGGTTCCATGACACTTCTCAACACAATGCTCAAGACCCCTGAAATCACAATGCTCCATGCCCTTGTCATCACAAAGCTCCATGACGCATGTCATCAGAATATTCCATGGCCTTCTCATCACAATGTTCCATGCCCTTGTCAGCACAATGCTCCAAGACCCTTGTAATCACAATGCTCCATGCCACTTTTCATCTCAATGCCCCATGTACCCTGTCATCACAATGCACCATGCCCATCATCATAAGGCTTCAGGCTATTGTCATCACAATGAAATCAATATTCTGTATGTCCTCTGTCATCATAAAGCTCCAAACCCTTGTGATCACAATTTTGCATAACACAAATCATCACAACACCCCATGATGCTCATCATCACAATTATCCATGGTCTTCTCATCACAATGCTCCATGATCTTTGTCATCACAATGCTCAATACACTTGTCATCACAATGCTCCCTGACACTTGTTGTCAGTATGCTCCTTGAACCCTGTCATGACAAGGCTCCATGCCTTTTTCATCACAATGATCCATGCCCTTTTCATCACAATGCTCCAAGATCCCTCTAATCACAATGCTCCATGCCCTTGTCATCACAAAACGCCAGGACACATGTCATCAGAATGCTCCATGGCCTTCTCATCACAATGCTCCATGCCCTAGTCTTCACAATGCTCCAAGACCCCTGTAATCACAATGCTCCACGCCCCTTTTCATCAGAATGCTCCATAAGACTTGTCATCACAAGTCTCCATGGTCTTCTCATCACAATACTCCAGGACATTGTCATCACGATGCTTCATTTACTTGTCATCACAATGCTCCAGGACCCCTATCATCACAATACTCCATGCATATTTTCATCCCAATGCTCCACGACCTACTCATCACAATGCTCCATGGCCAATATCATCACAATGCTCCATGACCACTGTCATCACAACATTCCATGACACCTCACAACACAATGATCCGGGATTCTTGTCATCACAATGATCCATGCCCTTATCATCCCAATGCTCCATGACCCCTGTATTCACAATGCTCCGTGACGCCTGTCATCACAGTGCTCCATGACACATGTCATCACAATGCTCCATGCCTTTGTCAGCAAAATGCTACATGACCTTGTCATTACAATGCTTTGTGCACTTGTCATCACAATACTCCATTTCCATTGTCATCACAATCCTCCATGAACCTTGGGATCACATTGCTTCATTCCTTTGTCATCACAATGCTCCATGCTCCTTGAAATCAAAATGATCCATGACCTCTGTCATCACAATGCTCCAAATCCTTGTGATCACATTGTTCCATAACACGTGTCATCACAACGCTCCATGATGCCTGTCATCACAATATTCCATGGACTTTACATCAAAATGCTCCATGACTTTTGTCATCACAATTCTCAATATACATGTCATCACAATGCTCCCTGACACTTGTCATCAGAATGTTCCTTGAACCCTGTCACGAAAAGTCTCCATGCCTTTTTCATCACAAAGCCCCATACCGTTTTCATCACAATGTTCCATGCCATTGTCATCAAAATACTCCGAAAGCTTGTCATCAGAATGCTCCATGACCCTTGTCATCAAAATTCTCCATGAACTTGTCAGCTCAATGCTCCCTGACCCTTGTCATGACAATGCTCCAAGCCATTGTCATCACAATGCTCCATTACCTTTGTCATCAGAATCCTCCATGACACTTGGCATCACAATGCTCCATGCCATTGTCATCACAATGGGCCATTACATATGTCATCACAATGCTCCCTGACACCTCTCTTCACAATACTGCATGACCTGGTCATCACAATGCTCCATGCCCTTGTCATCACAATGCGCCATTCCATCTGTCATCACAATAATCCATGAAACGTATTAGACCAATGCTCCTTGCCTTTGTCATCACAATGCTCCATGCACTTGTTTTCACAATGTTTCAAGACCCCTATAATCAGAATGTCCCATGCCCCTTTTCATCAGTATGCTCCATGAGACTTGTCTTCACAAGGCTCCATGGTTTTCTAATCACAAATCTCCAGGACCTTGTCATCACAATGCTCTTCGACCTTGTCATGAAAATTCTCAATGGCCCTTGTCATCATAATGCTCCAAGCCCTAGTCATCACAAGGCTCCATTATATTTGTCATCACAATCCTACATTACATTTGGCATCTCAATGCTCCCTGACATTGTCATCGCAGTGGATCATGACATATGTCATCACAATGCTCCCTGACACCTGTCTTTACAATACTCCATGACCTTCTCATCACAATGATCCATGCCCTTGTCATCCCAATGCTCCATGACCCGTGTATTCACAATGCTCCATGACCATTGTCATCACAGTGCTCCATGACACCTGTCTTCACAATAATCCATGACCTTCTCATCACAATGCTCCATGCCCTTGTCATCACAATGCACCATGTCCACTGTCATCACAGTAATCTATGAAATTGTCAGACCAATGCTCCATGTCCCTGTCAACGCAATGCTCCATTACCCCTGTCATCACAATGCTCCCTGAATCCAGTCATCACAATTCTTCATAACGTTTGTCAACACAACGGTCCATGCTCGCGTCCTCAAAAGGCTCTGTGTCCTTTGTAACCTCAATGCTCCATGAAATTTTCATCACAATGCTCCGTGACCCTTGTCATCACAATGCTCCATGCCTTTTTCAGAACAATACTCCATGACCCTTGTCATCACAATGTGCCACGCGCTTTTCATCACAATGATCCACAACCTTCTCATCGCTATCCGCCATACTCCTTGTAATCACAATGCTCCATGCACTTCTCATCCAAATGCTCTCTCACCTGAGATATCACAATGTTCCGTCACCAGTTATCACAATCCTCCCTCACCCCGGTAATCACAATGTTCCATGACCCCAGTCATCACAATGCTACATCCCCTTATCAGCACAATGTTCCATAACCCCTGACATCACAATCTTCCATAACCCCTGTCATCAAAATGCTCCATGACCCTTTTCATCCCAAAGCTCCATGACCCCTGGCATCAAAATGTTCTATAACCCCTGTCATCAAAATGTTCCATTACACTTTTCATCAAATTGCTGCATGACCCTCTCATCAAAATGCTCCCTGCCCTTCTCATCACAATGCACCACACTCTTGTCATCAAAATGTTCTATGACCTTTGTCATCACAAAGCTCCATGACCATTGGCATCACAGTGCTCCATGTCATTGTCATCACAGTGCTCCATAAACGCTCTCATCACATTGCTCCATGCCCTTGTCATTACAAAGCTCCATGACACTTGTCATCACAATGCTCGATGCCCTTCTCATCACAATGCTCCATGCTCTTGTCATTACAATCCTCCATGACCCATGTATCACAGTGTTCCGTGCCCTTGTCATCACAATTCTCCATGCCCACTCTCATCCCAATAATCCTTGTAACATTTCAGACAAATGCTCAATGCCCTTCTCATCAAAATGCTCCATTACCTCTGTCATAACAATGCTCCATGACCACTGCCATCACAATGTTCCATTACACTTTTCATCAAATTGCTGCATGACCCAGTCATCAAAATGCTTCCTGCCCTTGTCATCACAATGCACCATGCCCTTGTCATCAAAATGCTCCATGACTTGTCATCACAAAGCTCCATGACACCTGTCATCACAATGCTCCATGCATTTGTCAGCAAAATTCTACATGACCTTGTCATTAGAAAGCTCTATGCACTTGTCATTGCAATGCTCCAAGAACTCTGTAATCACAATGCTCCATGCCCTTTTTCATCTCAATGCTCCATGAACCGTGTCATCACAATGCACCATGCCCATTATCCTAATGCTTCAGGCTATTGTCATCACAATGAAATCAAAATTCTCCATGACCTCTGTCATCATAATGCTCCAAACCCTTGTGATCACAATGTTTCATAACACTTATCATCACAACACCGCATGACGATCATCATCACAATTATCCATGGTCTTCTCATCACAATGCTCCATGATCTTTGTCATCACAATGTTCAATACACTTGTCATCACAATGCTCCCTGACACTTGTCGTCAGTATGCTCCTTGAACCCTGTCATGACAAGGCTCCATGCCTTTTTCATCACAGTGATCCATTCCCTTTTCATCACAATGCTCCAAGACACCTGTAATCACAAAGCTCTATGCCCTTGTCATCACAAAGCTCCATGACGCAAGACATCAGAATGCTCCATGGCCTTCTCCTCACAACGCTCGATGTCATTGTCATCACAGTGCTCCATGAACCCTCTCATCACATTGCTTCCTGCCCTTGACATTACAATCCTCCATGACCCATGTATCACAGTGTTCCGTGCCCTTTTCATCACAATGCTCCATGCCCAATCTCATCACAATAATCCATGAAATATTTCAGACCACTGCTCAATTCCCTTCTCATAAAAATGCTCCATTACCTCTGTCATAACAATGCTCCATGACCATTGCCATCACAATGTACCCCGGCCTTGTCATCACAAGGCTCCATTACCCATGTCTTTGCAATGCTCCAAGACACCTGTAATAAAAATGCTCCATGCCCTTGTCATCACAATGCGCCATTCCAACTGTCATCGCAATAATCCATGAAACTTATTAGACCAATGTTCCATGCCCTTGTCATCACAATGCTCCATGCCCTTTTTATCACAATGCTCCATGACCCCTGTCATCACAATGCTCGGTGACTCCAGTCATCACAATGATTCATAACATTTGTCATCACAATGGTCCATGCCCGCGTCATCACAAGGCTCTGTGACCTTTATAACCACAATGCTCCATGAACTTTTCATCACAATGCTCCGTGACCCTTGTCATCAAAATGCTCCATGCGTTTGTCAGAAAAATGCTCCATGACCCTTGTCATCACAAGGTGCTACGCAAATTTCATCACAACGGTCCACAAATTTGTCATTGTAATGCTCCATAAACCTTGTAATCACAATGCTACATGCACTTCTCATCACAATGCTCCATTTCCCCTGTCATAACAATGCTCCATGACCCCTGCCATCACAATATTCCACGGCTTTGTCATCACAAGGCTCCATGACACTTGTCATCACAATGCTCCAAAACCCCTGTAATCACAATGCTCCATGCCCTTGTCATCACAAAACTCCATGACACATGCCATCAGAATGTTCCATGTCCTTCTCATCAAAATGCTCCATGTCCTTGTCATCACAGTGCTCCCAGACACCTGTAATCACAATTCTCCATTCCCCTTTTCATCTCAATGCTCCATGAACCCTGTCATCACAATGCACCATGCCCATCATCATAATGCTTCCGGCTATTGTCAGCACAATGAAATCAAAATTCTCCATGACCTCTGTCATCACAATGCTCCATGACCCCTGTCATCACAATACTCCATGAACATTTTAAGCCCAATGCTCCATGACACTTGTCATCACAGTGATCCATGACCTTGTCATCCCAATGCTCCATGACCCCTTTATTCACAATGCTCCGTGACGCTTGTCATCTCAGTGCTCCATGACACCTGTCATCACAATGCTCCATGCTTTTGTCAGCAAAATGCTACATGAACTTTTCATTACAATGCTCTATGCGCTTGTCATCACAATACTCCATTACCATTGTCATAGCAATCCTCCATGAACCTTGGGATCACATTGCTTCATGCCCTTGTAATCACAATGCTCCATGCTCCTTGAAATCAAAATGATCCATGACCTCTGTCCTCACAATGCTCCAAACCCTTGTGATCAAAATGTTCCATAACACTTGTCATCACAACGCTCCATGATGCCTGTCATCACAATACCCCATGCACTTTTATCAGAATGCTCCATGACCTTTGTCATCACAATTCTCAATACACATGTCATCACAATGCTCCCTGACACTTGTCATCAAAATGCTCCTTGAACCCTGTCACGAAAATGCTCCATGACTTTTTCATCACAATGCCCTATGCCGTTTTCATCACAATGCTCCACGCCACTGTAATCAAAATACTCCACAAGCTTGTCATGAGAATGCTCCATGACCCTTGTCATCACAATTCGCCATGCACTTGTCATCACAAGCCTCCATGACCCTTCTCATCACAATGATCCAAGACCCCGTAATCACAATGCTCCATGCCCATTTTTCATCTCAGTGATCCATGAACCCTGTCATCACAATGCACCATGCCCATCATCATAATGCTTCATGCTGTTGTCATCACAATGAAATCAAAATGCTCCATGACCTCTGTCATAACAATGCTCCAAACCCTTGTGATCACAATATTCCATAACACTTGTCATCACAGTGCCCCATGACACTCGTCATCACAATTATCCATGGTCTTCTCATCACAATGCTCCATGACCTTTGTCATCACAATGCTCAATACACTTGTCATCAAAATGCTCCCTGACACTTGTTGTCTGTATGCTCCTTGAACCCTGTCATGACAAGGCTCCATGCCTTTTTCATCACAATGATCCATGCCCTTTTCCTCACAATGCTCCAAGACCCCTTTAAACACAATGCTCCATGCCCTTGTCATCACAAAGCTCAATGAAACATGCCTTCAGAATGCTCCTTGGCCTTCACCTCACAGTGCACCATGCCCATGTCATCACAATGTTCCAAGACCCCTGTAATCACAATGGTCCATGCCCCTTTTCATCAGTATGCTCCATGAGATTTATCATCAAAAGTCTCTATGGATTTCTCATCACAATGATCCAGGACCTTGTCATCACAATTCTTCACGACATTGTTCTGAACATTCTCAATGGCCCTTGTCATCATAATGCTCCAAGCCCTAGTCATCACAATGCTCCATTATATTTGTCATCAAAATCCTCCATTACATTTGGCATCACAATGCTCCCTGCCATTGTCATTGCAATGGACCATGACATATGTCATCACAATGCTCACTGACACCTGTCTTCACAATACTCCATGACCTTCTCATCACAATGATCCATGCCCTTGTCATCACAATGCACCATGTCCAATGTCATCACAATACTCTATGAAACATGTCAGACCAATGCTCCATGCCCCTGTCACCACAATGCTCCATGCCCTTGTCATCACAATGCTCCATGACCCCTGTCATCACAATGCTCCGTGACTCGAGTCATCACAATGCTTCATAACATTTCTCATCACAATGCTCCATGCCCTCTCTCATCACAATAATTCATGAAACATTTCAGACCAGTGCTCAATGCCCTTCTCATCACAATGCTCCATTACCTCTGTCATAACAATGCTCCATGAACCCTGCCATAACAATGATCCACGGCCTTGTCATCACAAGGCTCCATGACCCTTGTCATCACAATGCTCCAAGACCCCTGTAATCACAATGCTCCATGCCCTTGTCATCACAAAGCTCCATGACGCATGTCATCAGAATGTTCCATGGCATTCTCATCACAATGCTCCATGCCCTTGTCATCACAATGCTCCAAAACCACTGTAATCACAGTGCTCCATGACCCTTTTCATCTCAATGCTCCATGAACCCTGTCATCACAATGCACCATGCCCATCATCATAATGCTTCAGGCTATTGTCATCACAATGAAATCAGTAATCTCCATGACCTCTGTCATCATAATGCTCCAAAACCTTTTGATCACAATGTTCCATAACACTTATCATCACAACACACCATGACACTCATCATCACAATTATCCATGGTCTTCTCATCACAATGCTCCATGACATTTGTCATCACAATGCTCAATACACTTGTCATCACAGCTCCCTGACACTTGTCGTCAGTATGCTCCTTGAACCCTGTCATGACAAGGCTCCATGCCTTTTTCATCACAATGATCCAAGCCCTTTTCATCACAATGCTCCAAGACCCCTGTAATCACAATGCTCCATGCCCTTGTCATCACAAAGCTCCATGATGCATGTCATCAGAATGCTGCATGGCCGTCTCATGACAATGCTCCTTGCCTTTGTCATCACAATGATCCATGCCCCTTTTCATTAGAATGCTCCATGAAACTTGTCATCACAAGCCTCCATGGTCTTCTCATCACAATGCTACAGGACCTTGTCATCACCAAGCTCCATGACCCTTGTCATCACAATATTCAATGAATATTATCAGCACAATGCTCCATGACATTCTCATCACAATGCTCCATGACCAATATCATCACAATGCACCATGACAACTGTCATCACAATACTCCATGAATATTATCAGCAAAATGCTCCATGACCTTCTCATCACAATGCTGCATATCCACTGTCCTCACAATGCACCATGACAACAGTCATCACAACACTCCATGACACCTGACAACACAATGATCCGGGACTCTTGTCATCACTATGCTCCATTCCCTAGTCATCACCTTTATCGATGACCCCTGTCATCACAATGCTTCATAACGTTTGTCATCACAATGGTCCATGCCCACGTTATCCCAAGTCTCTGTGACCTTTATAACCACAATTCTCAATGAACTTTTCATCACAATGAACCGTGACCCTTTTCATCACAATGCTCCATGACTCCAGTCATCACAATGCTTCATGACATTTGTCATCCCAATGCTCCATGCCCTTGTCATTACAATCCTGCATGACTCATGCATCATAGTGTTCCGTACCCTTGTCGTCACAATGCTCCATGCCCACTCTCATCTCAATAATCCATGAAACATTTAAGACCAATGTTCCATGCCATTCTCATCACAATGCTCCATTACCTCTGTCATAACAATACACCATGACCCCTGCCATCACAATGTTCCACGGCCTAGTCATCACAAGGTTCCATGACACTTCTCAACACAATGCTCAAGACCCCTGAAATCACAATGCTCCATGCCCTTGTCATCACAAAGCTCCATGACGCATGTCATCAGAATATTCCATGGCCTTCTCATCACAATGTTCCATGCCCTTGTCAGCACAATGCTCCAAGACCCTTGTAATCACAATGCTCCATGCCACTTTTCATCTCAATGCCCCATGAACCCTGTCATCACAATGCACCATGCCCATCATCATAAGGCTTCAGGCTATTGTCATCACAATGAAATCAATATTCTGTATGTCCTCTGTCATCATAAAGCTCCAAACCCTTGTGATCACAATTTTGCATAACACAAATCATCACAACACCCCATGATGCTCATCATCACAATTATCCATGGTCTTCTCATCACAATGCTCCATGATCTTTGTCATCACAATGCTCAATACACTTGTCATCACAATGCTCCCTGACACTTGTTGTCAGTATGCTCCTTGAACCCTGTCATGACAAGGCTCCATGCCTTTTTCATCACAATGATCCATGCCCTTTTCATCACAATGCTCCAAGATCCCTCTAATCACAATGCTCCATGCCCTTGTCATCACAAAACGCCAGGACACATGTCATCAGAATGCTCCATGGCCTTCTCATCACAATGCTCCATGCCCTAGTCTTCACAATGCTCCAAGACCCCTGTAATCACAATGCTCCACGCCCCTTTTCATCAGAATGCTCCATAAGACTTGTCATCACAAGTCTCCATGGTCTTCTCATCACAATGCTCCAGGACATTGTCATCACGATGCTTCATTTACTTGTCATCACAATGCTCCAGGACCCCTATCATCACAATACTCCATGCATATTTTCATCCCAATGCTCCACGACCTACTCATCACAATGCTCCATGGCCAATATCATCACAATGCTCCATGACCACTGTCATCACAACATTCCATGACACCTCACAACACAATGATCCGGGATTCTTGTCATCACAATGATCCATGCCCTTATCATCCCAATGCTCCATGACCCCTGTATTCACAATGCTCCGTGACGCCTGTCATCACAGTGCTCCATGACACATGTCATCACAATGCTCCATGCCTTTGTCAGCAAAATGCTACATGACCTTGTCATTACAACGCTTTGTGCACTTGTCATCACAATACTCCATTTCCATTGTCATCACAATCCTCCATGAACCTTGGGATCACATTGCTTCATTCCTTTGTCATCACAATGCTCCATGCTCCTTGAAATCAAAATGATCCATGACCTCTGTCATCACAATGCTCCAAATCCTTGTGATCACATTGTTCCATAACACGTGTCATCACAACGCTCCATGATGCCTGTCATCACAATATTCCATGGACTTTACATCAAAATGCTCCATGACTTTTGTCATCACAATTCTCAATATACATGTCATCACAATGCTCCCTGACACTTGTCATCAGAATGTTCCTTGAACCCTGTCACGAAAAGTCTCCATGCCTTTTTCATCACAAAGCCCCATACCGTTTTCATCACAATGCTCCATGCCATTGTCATCAAAATACTCCGAAAGCTTGTCATCAGAATGCTCCATGACCCTTGTCATTACAATTCTCCATGCACTTGTCAGCTCAATGCTCCCTGACCCTTGTCATCACAATGCTCCAAGCCATTGTCATCACAATGCTCCATTACCTTTGTCATCAGAATCCTCCATGACACTTGGCATCACAATGCTCCATGCCATTGTCATCACAATGGGCCATTACATATGTCATCACAATGCTCCCTGACACCTCTCTTCACAATACTGCATGACCTGGTCATCACAATGCTCCATGCCCTTGTCATCACAATGCGCCATTCCATCTGTCATCACAATAATCCATGAAACGTATTAGACCAATGCTCCTTGCCTTTGTCATCACAATGCTCCATGCACTTGTTATCACAATGTTTCAAGACCCCTATAATCAGAATGTTCCATGCCCCTTTTCATCAGTATGCTCCATGAGACTTGTCTTCACAAGGCTCCATGGTTTTCTAATCACAAATCTCCAGGACCTTGTCATCACAATGCTCTTCGACCTTGTCATGAAAATTCTCAATGGCCCTTGTCATCATAATGCTCCAAGCCCTAGTCATCACAAGGCTCCATTATATTTGTCATCACAATCCTACATTACATTTGGCATCTCAATGCTCCCTGACATTGTCATCGCAGTGGATCATGACATATGTCATCACAATGCTCCCTGACACCTGTCTTTACAATACTCCATGACCTTCTCATCACAATGATCCATGCCCTTGTCATCCCAATGCTCCATGACCCGTGTATTCACAATGCTCCATGACCATTGTCATCACAGTGCTCCATGACACCTGTCTTCACAATAATCCATGACCTTCTCATCACAATGCTCCATGCCCTTGTCATCACAATGCACCATGTCCACTGTCATCACAGTAATCTATGAAATTGTCAGACCAATGCTCCATGTCCCTGTCAACGCAATGCTCCATTACCCCTGTCATCACAATGCTCCCTGAATCCAGTCATCACAATTCTTCATAACGTTTGTCAACACAACGGTCCATGCTCGCGTCCTCAAAAGGCTCTGTGTCCTTTGTAACCTCAATGCTCCATGAAATTTTCATCACAATGCTCCGTGACCCTTGTCATCACAATGCTCCATGCCTTTTTCAGAACAATACTCCATGACCCTTGTCATCACAATGTGCCACGCGCTTTTCATCACAATGATCCACAACCTTCTCATCGCTATCCGCCATACTCCTTGTAATCACAATGCTCCATGCACTTCTCATCCAAATGCTCTCTCACCTGAGATATCACAATGTTCCGTCACCAGTTATCACAATCCTCCCTCACCCCGGTAATCACAATGTTCCATGACCCCAGTCATCACAATGCTACATCCCCTTATCAGCACAATGTTCCATAACCCCTGACATCACAATCTTCCATAACCCCTGTCATCAAAATGCTCCATGACCCTTTTCATCCCAAAGCTCCATGACCCCTGGCATCAAAATGTTCTATAACCCCTGTCATCAAAATGTTCCATTACACTTTTCATCAAATTGCTGCATGACCCTCTCATCAAAATGCTCCCTGCCCTTCTCATCACAATGCACCACACTCTTGTCATCAAAATGTTCTATGACCTTTGTCATCACAAAGCTCCATGACCATTGGCATCACAGTGCTCCATGTCATTGTCATCACAGTGCTCCATAAACGCTCTCATCACATTGCTCCATGCCCTTGTCATTACAAAGCTCCATGACACTTGTCATCACAATGCTCGATGCCCTTCTCATCACAATGCTCCATGCTCTTGTCATTACAATCCTCCATGACCCATGTATCACAGTGTTCCGTGCCCTTGTCATCACAATTCTCCATGCCCACTCTCATCCCAATAATCCTTGTAACATTTCAGACAAATGCTCAATGCCCTTCTCATCAAAATGCTCCATTACCTC
The DNA here is from genome assembly GCF_964341445.2 of Mesoplodon mirus. Taxonomy (NCBI): domain Eukaryota; kingdom Metazoa; phylum Chordata; class Mammalia; order Artiodactyla; family Ziphiidae; genus Mesoplodon; species Mesoplodon mirus. The sequence continues at coordinate 200,227 of NW_028295599.1, forward strand.
TGTCATAACAATGCTCCATGACCACTGCCATCACAATGTTCCATTACACTTTTCATCAAATTGCTGCATGACCCAGTCATCAAAATGCTTCCTGCCCTTGTCATCACAATGCACCATGCCCTTGTCATCAAAATGCTCCATGACTTGTCATCACAAAGCTCCATGACACCTGTCATCACAATGCTCCATGCATTTGTCAGCAAAATTCTACATGACCTTGTCATTAGAAAGCTCTATGCACTTGTCATTGCAATGCTCCAAGAACTCTGTAATCACAATGCTCCATGCCCTTTTTCATCTCAATGCTCCATGAACCGTGTCATCACAATGCACCATGCCCATTATCCTAATGCTTCAGGCTATTGTCATCACAATGAAATCAAAATTCTCCATGACCTCTGTCATCATAATGCTCCAAACCCTTGTGATCACAATGTTTCATAACACTTATCATCACAACACCGCATGACGATCATCATCACAATTATCCATGGTCTTCTCATCACAATGCTCCATGATCTTTGTCATCACAATGTTCAATACACTTGTCATCACAATGCTCCCTGACACTTGTCGTCAGTATGCTCCTTGAACCCTGTCATGACAAGGCTCCATGCCTTTTTCATCACAGTGATCCATTCCCTTTTCATCACAATGCTCCAAGACACCTGTAATCACAAAGCTCTATGCCCTTGTCATCACAAAGCTCCATGACGCAAGACATCAGAATGCTCCATGGCCTTCTCCTCACAACGCTCGATGTCATTGTCATCACAGTGCTCCATGAACCCTCTCATCACATTGCTTCCTGCCCTTGACATTACAATCCTCCATGACCCATGTATCACAGTGTTCCGTGCCCTTTTCATCACAATGCTCCATGCCCAATCTCATCACAATAATCCATGAAATATTTCAGACCACTGCTCAATTCCCTTCTCATAAAAATGCTCCATTACCTCTGTCATAACAATGCTCCATGACCATTGCCATCACAATGTACCCCGGCCTTGTCATCACAAGGCTCCATTACCCATGTCTTTGCAATGCTCCAAGACACCTGTAATAAAAATGCTCCATGCCCTTGTCATCACAATGCGCCATTCCAACTGTCATCGCAATAATCCATGAAACTTATTAGACCAATGTTCCATGCCCTTGTCATCACAATGCTCCATGCCCTTTTTATCACAATGCTCCATGACCCCTGTCATCACAATGCTCGGTGACTCCAGTCATCACAATGATTCATAACATTTGTCATCACAATGGTCCATGCCCGCGTCATCACAAGGCTCTGTGACCTTTATAACCACAATGCTCCATGAACTTTTCATCACAATGCTCCGTGACCCTTGTCATCAAAATGCTCCATGCGTTTGTCAGAAAAATGCTCCATGACCCTTGTCATCACAAGGTGCTACGCAAATTTCATCACAACGGTCCACAAATTTGTCATTGTAATGCTCCATAAACCTTGTAATCACAATGCTACATGCACTTCTCATCACAATGCTCCATTTCCCCTGTCATAACAATGCTCCATGACCCCTGCCATCACAATATTCCACGGCTTTGTCATCACAAGGCTCCATGACACTTGTCATCACAATGCTCCAAAACCCCTGTAATCACAATGCTCCATGCCCTTGTCATCACAAAACTCCATGACACATGCCATCAGAATGTTCCATGTCCTTCTCATCAAAATGCTCCATGTCCTTGTCATCACAGTGCTCCCAGACACCTGTAATCACAATTCTCCATTCCCCTTTTCATCTCAATGCTCCATGAACCCTGTCATCACAATGCACCATGCCCATCATCATAATGCTTCCGGCTATTGTCAGCACAATGAAATCAAAATTCTCCATGACCTCTGTCATCACAATGCTCCATGACCCCTGTCATCACAATACTCCATGAACATTTTAAGCCCAATGCTCCATGACACTTGTCATCACAGTGATCCATGACCTTGTCATCCCAATGCTCCATGACCCCTTTATTCACAATGCTCCGTGACGCTTGTCATCTCAGTGCTCCATGACACCTGTCATCACAATGCTCCATGCTTTTGTCAGCAAAATGCTACATGAACTTTTCATTACAATGCTCTATGCGCTTGTCATCACAATACTCCATTACCATTGTCATAGCAATCCTCCATGAACCTTGGGATCACATTGCTTCATGCCCTTGTAATCACAATGCTCCATGCTCCTTGAAATCAAAATGATCCATGACCTCTGTCCTCACAATGCTCCAAACCCTTGTGATCAAAATGTTCCATAACACTTGTCATCACAACGCTCCATGATGCCTGTCATCACAATACCCCATGCACTTTTATCAGAATGCTCCATGACCTTTGTCATCACAATTCTCAATACACATGTCATCACAATGCTCCCTGACACTTGTCATCAAAATGCTCCTTGAACCCTGTCACGAAAATGCTCCATGACTCTTTCATCACAATGCCCTATGCCGTTTTCATCACAATGCTCCACGCCACTGTAATCAAAATACTCCACAAGCTTGTCATGAGAATGCTCCATGACCCTTGTCATCACAATTCGCCATGCACTTGTCATCACAAGCCTCCATGACCCTTCTCATCACAATGATCCAAGACCCCGTAATCACAATGCTCCATGCCCATTTTTCATCTCAGTGATCCATGAACCCTGTCATCACAATGCACCATGCCCATCATCATAATGCTTCATGCTGTTGTCATCACAATGAAATCAAAATGCTCCATGACCTCTGTCATAACAATGCTCCAAACCCTTGTGATCACAATATTCCATAACACTTGTCATCACAGTGCCCCATGACACTCGTCATCACAATTATCCATGGTCTTCTCATCACAATGCTCCATGACCTTTGTCATCACAATGCTCAATACACTTGTCATCAAAATGCTCCCTGACACTTGTTGTCTGTATGCTCCTTGAACCCTGTCATGACAAGGCTCCATGCCTTTTTCATCACAATGATCCATGCCCTTTTCCTCACAATGCTCCAAGACCCCTTTAAACACAATGCTCCATGCCCTTGTCATCACAAAGCTCAATGAAACATGCCTTCAGAATGCTCCTTGGCCTTCACCTCACAGTGCACCATGCCCATGTCATCACAATGTTCCAAGACCCCTGTAATCACAATGGTCCATGCCCCTTTTCATCAGTATGCTCCATGAGATTTATCATCAAAAGTCTCTATGGATTTCTCATCACAATGATCCAGGACCTTGTCATCACAATTCTTCACGACATTGTTCTGAACATTCTCAATGGGCCTTGTCATCATAATGCTCCAAGCCCTAGTCATCACAATGCTCCATTATATTTGTCATCAAAATCCTCCATTACATTTGGCATCACAATGCTCCCTGCCATTGTCATTGCAATGGACCATGACATATGTCATCACAATGCTCACTGACACCTGTCTTCACAATACTCCATGACCTTCTCATCACAATGATCCATGCCCTTGTCATCACAATGCACCATGTCCAATGTCATCACAATACTCTATGAAACATGTCAGACCAATGCTCCATGCCCCTGTCACCACAATGCTCCATGCCCTTGTCATCACAATGCTCCATGACCCCTGTCATCACAATGCTCCGTGACTCCAGTCATCACAATGCTTCATAACATTTCTCATCACAATGCTCCATGCCCTCTCTCATCACAATAATTCATGAAACATTTCAGACCAGTGCTCAATGCCCTTCTCATCACAATGCTCCATTACCTCTGTCATAACAATGCTCCATGAACCCTGCCATAACAATGATCCACGGCCTTGTCATCACAAGGCTCCATGACCCTTGTCATCACAATGCTCCAAGACCCTTGTAATCACAATGCTCCATGCCCTTGTCATCACAAAGCTCCATGACGCATGTCATCAGAATGTTCCATGGCATTCTCATCACAATGCTCCATGCCCTTGTCATCACAATGCTCCAAAACCACTGTAATCACAGTGCTCCATGACCCTTTTCATCTCAATGCTCCATGAACCCTGTCATCACAATGCACCATGCCCATCATCATAATGCTTCAGGCTATTGTCATCACAATGAAATCAGTAATCTCCATGACCTCTGTCATCATAATGCTCCAAAACCTTTTGATCACAATGTTCCATAACACTTATCATCACAACACACCATGACACTCATCATCACAATTATCCATGGTCTTCTCATCACAATGCTCCATGACATTTGTCATCACAATGCTCAATACACTTGTCATCACAGCTCCCTGACACTTGTCGTCAGTATGCTCCTTGAACCCTGTCATGACAAGGCTCCATGCCTTTTTCATCACAATGATCCAAGCCCTTTTCATCACAATGCTCCAAGACCCCTGTAATCACAATGCTCCATGCCCTTGTCATCACAAAGCTCCATGATGCATGTCATCAGAATGCTGCATGGCCGTCTCATGACAATGCTCCTTGCCTTTGTCATCACAATGATCCATGCCCCTTTTCATTAGAATGCTCCATGAAACTTGTCATCACAAGCCTCCATGGTCTTCTCATCACAATGCTACAGGACCTTGTCATCACCAAGCTCCATGACCCTTGTCATCACAATACTCAATGAATATTATCAGCACAATGCTCCATGACATTCTCATCACAATGCTCCATGACCAATATCATCACAATGCACCATGACAACTGTCATCACAATACTCCATGAATATTATCAGCAAAATGCTCCATGACCTTCTCATCACAATGCTGCATATCCACTGTCCTCACAATGCACCATGACAACAGTCATCACAACACTCCATGACACCTGACAACACAATGATCCGGGACTCTTGTCATCACTATGCTCCATTCCCTAGTCATCACCTTTATCGATGACCCCTGTCATCACAATGCTTCATAACGTTTGTCATCACAATGGTCCATGCCCACGTTATCCCAAGTCTCTGTGACCTTTATAACCACAATTCTCAATGAACTTTTCATCACAATGAACCGTGACCCTTTTCATCACAATGCTCCGTGACTCCAGTCATCACAATGCTTCATGACATTTGTCATCCCAATGCTCCATGCCCTTGTCATTACAATCCTGCATGACTCATGCATCATAGTGTTCCGTACCCTTGTCGTCACAATGCTCCATGCCCACTCTCATCTCAATAATCCATGAAACATTTTAGACCAATGCTCCATGCCATTCTCATCACAATGCTCCATTACCTCTGTCATAACAATACACCATGACCCCTGCCATCACAATGTTCCACGGCCTAGTCATCACAAGGTACCATGACACTTCTCAACACAATGCTCAAGACCCCTGAAATCACAATGCTCCATGCCCTTGTCATCACAAAGCTCCATGACGCATGTCATCAGAATATTCCATGGCCTTCTCATCACAATGTTCCATGCCCTTGTCAGCACAATGCTCCAAGACCCTTGTAATCACAATGCTCCATGCCACTTTTCATCTCAATGCCCCATGAACCCTGTCATCACAATGCACCATGCCCATCATCATAAGGCTTCAGGCTATTGTCATCACAATGAAATCAATATTCTGTATGTCCTCTGTCATCATAAAGCTCCAAACCCTTGTGATCACAATTTTGCATAACACAAATCATCACAACACCCCATGATGCTCATCATCACAATTATCCATGGTCTTCTCATCACAATGCTCCATGATCTTTGTCATCACAATGCTCAATACACTTGTCATCACAATGCTCCCTGACACTTGTTGTCAGTATGCTCCTTGAACCCTGTCATGACAAGGCTCCATGCCTTTTTCATCACAATGATCCATGCCCTTTTCATCACAATGCTCCAAGATCCCTCTAATCACAATGCTCCATGCCCTTGTCATCACAAAACGCCAGGACACATGTCATCAGAATGCTCCATGGCCTTCTCATCACAATGCTCCATGCCCTAGTCTTCACAATGCTCCAAGACCCCTGTAATCACAATGCTCCACGCCCCTTTTCATCAGAATGCTCCATAAGACTTGTCATCACAAGTCTCCATGGTCTTCTCATCACAATGCTCCAGGACATTGTCATCACGATGCTTCATTTACTTGTCATCACAATGCTCCAGGACCCCTATCATCACAATACTCCATGCATATTTTCATCCCAATGCTCCACGACCTACTCATCACAATGCTCCATGGCCAATATCATCACAATGCTCCATGACCACTGTCATCACAACATTCCATGACACCTCACAACACAATGATCCGGGATTCTTGTCATCACAATGATCCATGCCCTTATCATCCCAATGCTCCATGACCCCTGTATTCACAATGCTCCGTGACGCCTGTCATCACAGTGCTCCATGACACATGTCATCACAATGCTCCATGCCTTTGTCAGCAAAATGCTACATGACCTTGTCATTACAACGCTTTGTGCACTTGTCATCACAATACTCCATTTCCATTGTCATCACAATCCTCCATGAACCTTGGGATCACATTGCTTCATTCCTTTGTCATCACAATGCTCCATGCTCCTTGAAATCAAAATGATCCATGACCTCTGTCATCACAATGCTCCAAATCCTTGTGATCACATTGTTCCATAACACGTGTCATCACAACGCTCCATGATGCCTGTCATCACAATATTCCATGGACTTTACATCAAAATGCTCCATGACTTTTGTCATCACAATTCTCAATATACATGTCATCACAATGCTCCCTGACACTTGTCATCAGAATGTTCCTTGAACCCTGTCACGAAAAGTCTCCATGCCTTTTTCATCACAAAGCCCCATACCGTTTTCATCACAATGCTCCATGCCATTGTCATCAAAATACTCCGAAAGCTTGTCATCAGAATGCTCCATGACCCTTGTCATCACAATTCTCCATGCACTTGTCAGCTCAATGCTCCCTGACCCTTGTCATCACAATGCTCCAAGCCATTGTCATCACAATGCTCCATTACCTTTGTCATCAGAATCCTCCATGACACTTGGCATCACAATGCTCCATGCCATTGTCATCACAATGGGCCATTACATATGTCATCACAATGCTCCCTGACACCTCTCTTCACAATACTGCATGACCTGGTCATCACAATGCTCCATGCTCTTGTCATCACAATGCGCCATTCCATCTGTCATCACAATAATCCATGAAACGTATTAGACCAATGCTCCTTGCCTTTGTCATCACAATGCTCCATGCACTTGTTATCACAATGTTTCAAGACCCCTATAATCAGAATGTTCCATGCCCCTTTTCATCAGTATGCTCCATGAGACTTGTCTTCACAAGGCTCCATGGTTTTCTAATCACAAATCTCCAGGACCTTGTCATCACAATGCTCTTCGACCTTGTCATGAAAATTCTCAATGGCCCTTGTCATCATAATGCTCCAAGCCCTAGTCATCACAAGGCTCCATTATATTTGTCATCACAATCCTACATTACATTTGGCATCTCAATGCTCCCTGACATTGTCATCGCAGTGGATCATGACATATGTCATCACAATGCTCCCTGACACCTGTCTTTACAATACTCCATGACCTTCTCATCACAATGATCCATGCCCTTGTCATCCCAATGCTCCATGACCCGTGTATTCACAATGCTCCATGACCATTGTCATCACAGTGCTCCATGACACCTGTCTTCACAATAATCCATGACCTTCTCATCACAATGCTCCATGCCCTTGTCATCACAATGCACCATGTCCACTGTCATCACAGTAATCTATGAAATTGTCAGACCAATGCTCCATGTCCCTGTCAACGCAATGCTCCATTACCCCTGTCATCACAATGCTCCCTGAATCCAGTCATCACAATTCTTCATAACGTTTGTCAACACAACGGTCCATGCTCGCGTCCTCAAAAGGCTCTGTGTCCTTTGTAACCTCAATGCTCCATGAAATTTTCATCACAATGCTCCGTGACCCTTGTCATCACAATGCTCCATGCCTTTTTCAGAACAATACTCCATGACCCTTGTCATCACAATGTGCCACGCGCTTTTCATCACAATGATCCACAACCTTCTCATCGCTATCCGCCATACTCCTTGTAATCACAATGCTCCATGCACTTCTCATCCAAATGCTCTCTCACCTGAGATATCACAATGTTCCGTCACCAGTTATCACAATCCTCCCTCACCCCGGTAATCACAATGTTCCATGACCCCAGTCATCACAATGCTACATCCCCTTATCAGCACAATGTTCCATAACCCCTGACATCACAATCTTCCATAACCCCTGTCATCAAAATGCTCCATGACCCTTTTCATCCCAAAGCTCCATGACCCCTGGCATCAAAATGTTCTATAACCCCTGTCATCAAAATGTTCCATTACACTTTTCATCAAATTGCTGCATGACCCTCTCATCAAAATGCTCCCTGCCCTTCTCATCACAATGCACCACACTCTTGTCATCAAAATGTTCTATGACCTTTGTCATCACAAAGCTCCATGACCATTGGCATCACAGTGCTCCATGTCATTGTCATCACAGTGCTCCATAAACGCTCTCATCACATTGCTCCATGCCCTTGTCATTACAAAGCTCCATGACACTTGTCATCACAATGCTCGATGCCCTTCTCATCACAATGCTCCATGCTCTTGTCATTACAATCCTCCATGACCCATGTATCACAGTGTTCCGTGCCCTTGTCATCACAATTCTCCATGCCCACTCTCATCACAATAATCCTTGTAACATTTCAGACAAATGCTCAATGCCCTTCTCATCAAAATGCTCCATTACCTCTGTCATAACAATGCTCCATGACCACTGCCATCACAATGTTCCATTACACTTTTCATCAAATTGCTGCATGACCCAGTCATCAAAATGCTTCCTGCCCTTGTCATCACAATGCACCATGCCCTTGTCATCAAAATGCTCCATGACTTGTCATCACAAAGCTCCATGACACCTGTCATCACAATGCTCCATGCATTTGTCAGCAAAATTCTACATGACCTTGTCATTAGAAAGCTCTATGCACTTGTCATTGCAATGCTCCAAGAACTCTGTAATCACAATGCTCCATGCCCTTTTTCATCTCAATGCTCCATGAACCGTGTCATCACAATGCACCATGCCCATTATCCTAATGCTTCAGGCTATTGTCATCACAATGAAATCAAAATTCTCCATGACCTCTGTCATCATAATGCTCCAAACCCTTGTGATCACAATGTTTCATAACACTTATCATCACAACACCGCATGACGATCATCATCACAATTATCCATGGTCTTCTCATCACAATGCTCCATGATCTTTGTCATCACAATGTTCAATACACTTGTCATCACAATGCTCCCTGACACTTGTCGTCAGTATGCTCCTTGAACCCTGTCATGACAAGGCTCCATGCCTTTTTCATCACAGTGATCCATTCCCTTTTCATCACAATGCTCCAAGACACCTGTAATCACAAAGCTCTATGCCCTTGTCATCACAAAGCTCCATGACGCAAGACATCAGAATGCTCCATGGCCTTCTCCTCACAACGCTCGATGTCATTGTCATCACAGTGCTCCATGAACCCTCTCATCACATTGCTTCCTGCCCTTGACATTACAATCCTCCATGACCCATGTATCACAGTGTTCCGTGCCCTTTTCATCACAATGCTCCATGCCCAATCTCATCACAATAATCCATGAAATATTTCAGACCACTGCTCAATTCCCTTCTCATAAAAATGCTCCATTACCTCTGTCATAACAATGCTCCATGACCATTGCCATCACAATGTACCCCGGCCTTGTCATCACAAGGCTCCATTACCCATGTCTTTGCAATGCTCCAAGACACCTGTAATAAAAATGCTCCATGCCCTTGTCATCACAATGCGCCATTCCAACTGTCATCGCAATAATCCATGAAACTTATTAGACCAATGTTCCATGCCCTTGTCATCACAATGCTCCATGCCCTTTTTATCACAATGCTCCATGACCCCTGTCATCACAATGCTCGGTGACTCCAGTCATCACAATGATTCATAACATTTGTCATCACAATGGTCCATGCCCGCGTCATCACAAGGCTCTGTGACCTTTATAACCACAATGCTCCATGAACTTTTCATCACAATGCTCCGTGACCCTTGTCATCAAAATGCTCCATGCGTTTGTCAGAAAAATGCTCCATGACCCTTGTCATCACAAGGTGCTACGCAAATTTCATCACAACGGTCCACAAATTTGTCATTGTAATGCTCCATAAACCTTGTAATCACAATGCTACATGCACTTCTCATCACAATGCTCCATTTCCCCTGTCATAACAATGCTCCATGACCCCTGCCATCACAATATTCCACGGCTTTGTCATCACAAGGCTCCATGACACTTGTCATCACAATGCTCCAAAACCCCTGTAATCACAATGCTCCATGCCCTTGTCATCACAAAACTCCATGACACATGCCATCAGAATGTTCCATGTCCTTCTCATCAAAATGCTCCATGTCCTTGTCATCACAGTGCTCCCAGACACCTGTAATCACAATTCTCCATTCCCCTTTTCATCTCAATGCTCCATGAACCCTGTCATCACAATGCACCATGCCCATCATCATAATGCTTCCGGCTATTGTCAGCACAATGAAATCAAAATTCTCCATGACCTCTGTCATCACAATGCTCCATGACCCCTGTCATCACAATACTCCATGAACATTTTAAGCCCAATGCTCCATGACACTTGTCATCACAGTGATCCATGACCTTGTCATCCCAATGCTCCATGACCCCTTTATTCACAATGCTCCGTGACGCTTGTCATCTCAGTGCTCCATGACACCTGTCATCACAATGCTCCATGCTTTTGTCAGCAAAATGCTACATGAACTTTTCATTACAATGCTCTATGCGCTTGTCATCACAATACTCCATTACCATTGTCATAGCAATCCTCCATGAACCTTGGGATCACATTGCTTCATGCCCTTGTAATCACAATGCTCCATGCTCCTTGAAATCAAAATGATCCATGACCTCTGTCCTCACAATGCTCCAAACCCTTGTGATCAAAATGTTCCATAACACTTGTCATCACAACGCTCCATGATGCCTGTCATCACAATACCCCATGCACTTTTATCAGAATGCTCCATGACCTTTGTCATCACAATTCTCAATACACATGTCATCACAATGCTCTCTGACACTTGTCATCAAAATGCTCCTTGAACCCTGTCACGAAAATGCTCCATGACTCTTTCATCACAATGCCCTATGCCGTTTTCATCACAATGCTCCACGCCACTGTAATCAAAATATTCCACAAGCTTGTCATGAGAATGCTCCATGACCCTTGTCATCACAATTCGCCATGCACTTGTCATCACAAGCCTCCATGACCCTTCTCATCACAATGATCCAAGACCCCGTAATCACAATGCTCCATGCCCATTTTTCATCTCAGTGATCCATGAACCCTGTCATCACAATGCACCATGCCCATCATCATAATGCTTCATGCTGTTGTCATCACAATGAAATCAAAATGCTCCATGACCTCTGTCATAACAATGCTCCAAACCCTTGTGATCACAATATTCCATAACACTTGTCATCACAGTGCCCCATGACACTCGTCATCACAATTATCCATGGTCTTCTCATCACAATGCTCCATGACCTTTGTCATCACAATGCTCAATACACTTGTCATCAAAATGCTCCCTGACACTTGTTGTCTGTATGCTCCTTGAACCCTGTCATGACAAGGCTCCATGCCTTTTTCATCACAGTGATCCATGCCCTTTTCCTCACAATGCTCCAAGACCCCTTTAAACACAATGCTCCATGCCCTTGTCATCACAAAGCTCAATGAAACATGCCTTCAGAATGCTCCTTGGCCTTCACCTCACAGTGCACCATGCCCATGTCATCACAATGTTCCAAGACCCCTGTAATCACAATGGTCCATGCCCCTTTTCATCAGTATGCTCCATGAGATTTATCATCAAAAGTCTCTATGGATTTCTCATCACAATGATCCAGGACCTTGTCATCACAATTCTTCACGACATTGTTCTGAACATTCTCAATGGGCCTTGTCATCATAATGCTCCAAGCCCTAGTCATCACAATGCTCCATTATATTTGTCATCAAAATCCTCCATTACATTTGGCATCACAATGCTCCCTGCCATTGTCATTGCAATGGACCATGACATATGTCATCACAATGCTCACTGACACCTGTCTTCACAATACTCCATGACCTTCTCATCACAATGATCCATGCCCTTGTCATCACAATGCACCATGTCCAATGTCATCACAATACTCTATGAAACATGTCAGACCAATGCTCCATGCCCCTGTCACCACAATGCTCCATGCCCTTGTCATCACAATGCTCCATGACCCCTGTCATCACAATGCTCCGTGACTCCAGTCATCACAATGCTTCATAACATTTCTCATCACAATGCTCCATGCCCTCTCTCATCACAATAATTCATGAAACATTTCAGACCAGTGCTCAATGCCCTTCTCATCACAATGCTCCATTACCTCTGTCATAACAATGCTCCATGAACCCTGCCATAACAATGATCCACGGCCTTGTCATCACAAGGCTCCATGACCCTTGTCATCACAATGCTCCAAGACCCCTGTAATCAAAATGCTCCATGCCCTTGTCATCACAAAGCTCCATGACGCATGTCATCAGAATGTTCCATGGCATTCTCATCACAATGCTCCATGCCCTTGTCATCACAATGCTCCAAAACCACTGTAATCACAGTGCTCCATGACCCTTTTCATCTCAATGCTCCATGAACCCTGTCATCACAATGCACCATGCCCATCATCATAATGCTTCAGGCTATTGTCATCACAATGAAATCAGTAATCTCCATGACCTCTGTCATCATAATGCTCCAAAACCTTTTGATCACAATGTTCCATAACACTTATCATCACAACACACCATGACACTCATCATCACAATTATCCATGGTCTTCTCATCACAATGCTCCATGACATTTGTCATAACAATGCTCAATACACTTGTCATCACAGCTCCCTGACACTTGTCGTCAGTATGCTCCTTGAACCCTGTCATGACAAGGCTCCATGCCTTTTTCATCACAATGATCCAAGCCCTTTTCATCACAATGCTCCAAGACCCCTGTAATCACAATGCTCCATGCCCTTGTCATCACAAAGCTCCATGATGCATGTCATCAGAATGCTGCATGGCCGTCTCATGACAATGCTCCTTGCCTTTGTCATCACAATGCTCCAAGACCACTGTAATCACAATGATCCATGCCCCTTTTCATTAGAATGCTCCATGAAACTTGTCATCACAAGCCTCCATGGTCTTCTCATCACAATGCTACAGGACCTTGTCATCACCAAGCTCCATGACCCTTGTCATCACAATACTCAATGAATATTATCAGCACAATGCTCCATGACATTCTCATCACAATGCTCCATGACCAATATCATCACAATGCACCATGACAACTGTCATCACAATACTCCATGAATATTATCAGCAAAATGCTCCATGACCTTCTCATCACAATGCTGCATGTCCACTGTCCTCACAATGCACCATGACAACAGTCATCACAACACTCCATGACACCTGACAACACAATGATCCGGGACTCTTGTCAACACTATGCTCCATTCCCTAGTCATCACCTTTATCGATGACCCCTGTCATCACAATGCTTCATAACGTTTGTCATCACAATGGTCCATGCCCACGTTATCCCAAGTCTCTGTGACCTTTATAACCACAATTCTCAATGAACTTTTCATCACAATGAACCGTGACCCTTTTCATCACAATGCTCCGTGACTCCAGTCATCACAATGCTTCATGACATTTGTCATCCCAATGCTCCATGCCCTTGTCATTACAATCCTGCATGACTCATGCATCATAGTGTTCCGTACCCTTGTCGTCACAATGCTCCATGCCCACTCTCATCTCAATAATCCATGAAACATTTTAGACCAATGTTCCATGCCATTCTCATCACAATGCTCCATTACCTCTGTCATAACAATACACCATGACCCCTGCCATCACAATGTTCCACGGCATAGTCATCACAACGTTCCATGAGACTTGTTATCACAATGCTGAAGACCCTTGTAATCACAATGCTCCATGCCCTTTTCATCACAAAGCTCAATGATGCATGTCATAAGAATGTTCCATGGCCTTCTCATCACAATGCTCCATGCCCTTGTCATCAGAATGCTCCAAGACCACTGTAATCACAGTGCTCCATGACACTTTTCATCTCAATGCTCCATGAACCCTGTCATCACAATGCACCATGCCCATCATCATAATGCTTCAGGCTATTGTCATCACAATGAAATCAGTAATCTCCATGACCTCTGTCATCATAATGCTCCAAACCCTTGTGATCACAATGTTCCATAACACTTATCATCACAACACCCCATGACGCTCATCATAACAATTAACCATGGTCTTCTTATCACAATGCTCCATGATCTTTGTCATCACAATGCTCAATACACTTGTCATCACAATGCTCCCTGACACTAGTCGTCAGTATGCTCCTTGAAGCCTGTCATGACAAGGCTCCATACCTGTTTCATAACAATGATCCGTGCCGTTTTCATAACAATGCTCCAAGATCCCTGTAATCACAATGCTCCATGACCTTGTCATCACAAAACTCCATGACACATGTCATCTGAATGCTCCATGGCATTCTCATCACAATGCTCCATTCCCTAGTCATCACATTGCTCCAAGACCCCTGTAATCACAATGCTCCATGCCCCTTTTCATCAGAATACTCCATGAGACTTGTCATCACAAGTCTCCATGGTCTTCTCATCACAATGCTCCAGGACCTTGTCATCACCATGCTCCATTCCCTTGTCATCACAATGCTCCATGACCCGTATCATCACAATAATCCATGAACATATTCAGCCCAATGCTCCACGACCTACACATCACAGTGCTCCATGGCCAATATCATCACAATGCTCCATGACCACTGTCATCACAACACTCCATTACTCCTGACAACACAATGATCCGGGACTCTTGTCATCACAATGCTCCATGACCCCTGTCATCACAAAACTCCATGAACATTTTCAGACCAGTGCTCCATGACCCTTGTCATCACAATGATCCATGCCCTTTTCATCCCAATGCTCCATGACCCCTGTATTCACAATGCTCCCTGACGCCTGTTATCACAGTGCTCCATGACTCATGTCATCACAATGCTCCATGCCTTTGTCAGCAAAATGCTACATGACCTTGACATTACAATGCTCTATGCACTTGTCATCACAATACTCCATTTCCATTGTCATCACCATCCTCCATGAATCTTGGGATCACATTGCCTCATGCCCTTGTCATCACAATGCTCCATGCTCCTTGAAATCAAAATGATCCATGACCTCTGCCATCACAATGCTCCAAACCCTTGTGATCACAATGTTCCATAACACTTGTCATCACAACGCTCTATGATGCCTGTCATCACAGTATTCCATGCCTTTTTCATCACAATGCTCCATGACCTTTGTCATCAAAATGCTCAATACACATGTCATCACAATGCTCCCTGTCATTTGTCATCAGAATGCTCCTTGAACCCTGTCACAAAAAGGCTCAATGCCTTTTTCATCACAATACCCCATGCCGTTTTCATCACAATGCTCCATGCCATTGTCATCAAAATACTCCAGAAGCTTGTCATCAGAATGCTCCATGACCCTTGTCATCACAATTCTCCATGCACTTGTCAGCACAATGCTCCCTGACCCTTGTCATCACAATGCTCCAAGCCATTGTCATCACAACTCTCCATTACCTTTTTCATGAGAATCCTCCATGACACTTGGCATCAAAATGCTCCATGCCATTGTCATCACAGTAGGCCATTGCATATGTCATCACAATGCTCCCTGACAACTGTCTTCACAATACTGCATGACCTGGTCATCACAATGCTCCGTGCCACTGTCATCACAATGCGCCATTCCAACTGTCATCGCAATAATCCATGAAACTTATTAGACCAATATTCCATGCCCTTGTCATCACAATTCTCCATTCCCTTATTATCACAATGCTCCATGACCCCTGTCATCACAATGCTCCATGCACTTGTCAGCACAATGCTCCATGACACATGTCATCACAATGCTCCATGAACACTGTCATCACAATGCTCCGTGACTCCAGTCATCAAAATGCTTCATAACCTTGGTCATCACAGTGGTCCATGCCCGCGTCATCACAAGGCTCTTTGACCTTTGTAACCACAATGCTCCATGAATATTTCTTCACAATTCTCTGTGACCCTTGTCATCACAATGCTCCAAGACCCCTGTAATCACAATTCTCCATGCCCCTTTTCATCAGTATGATCCATGAGACTTGTCATCACAAGGCTCCATAGTTTTGTCATCACAATGCTCCAGGACATTGTCATCACAATGCTTCATGACCTTGTCATGAAAATTTTCAATGACCCTTGTCATCATAATGCTCCAAGCGCTAATCATCACAATGCTCCATTATATTTGTCATCACAATCCTCCATTACATTCGGTATCACAATGCTCCATGCCATTGTCATTGCAATGGACCATGACATATGTCATCACAATGCTCCCTGACACCTGTCTTCACAATACTCCATGACCTTCTCATCACAGTGTTCCATGCCCTTGTCATCACAATGCACCATGCCCACTGTCATCACAATAATCTATGAAATTGTTAGACGAATGCTCCATTCTCCTGTGAAAACAATGCTCCATGCCCTTGTCATTACAATGCTCCATGACCCCTGTCATCACAGTGCTCCGTGACTGCAGTCATCACAATGCTTCATAACGTTTGTCATCAAAACGGTCCATGCCCGCGTCATCACAAGGCTCTGTGACATTTGTAACCACAATGCTCCATGAACTTTTCATCACTATTCTCTGTGACCCTTGTCATCACAATGCTCCATGTCTTTGTCAGAACAATGCTCCATGACCATTGTCATCACAATGTGCCACGCACATTTCATCACAACGGTCCACAAAATTATCATGGCAATGCTCCATAAACTTTGTAATCACAATGGTCCATGCACTTCTCATCAAAATGTTCTGTCACCAGAGATATCACAATGTTCCATCACTAGTCACCACAATACTCCCTCACCCCTGTAATCACAATGTTCCATGACCCAGTCATCACAGTGCTACATCCACTTATCTGCACAATGTTCCATGACCCCTGACATCACAATGTTCCACAACCCCTGTCAGCAAAATGCTCCATGACCCTTGTCAAACCAATTCTCCATGCACTTGCCAGCACAATGCTCCCTGACCCTTGTAATCACAATGCTCCAAGCCATTGTCATCACAATGCTCCATTACCTTTGTCATCAGGATTCTCCATGACGCTTGTCATCACAGTGCTCCATGACACCTGTCATCACAATGCTCCATGCCTTTGTCAGCAAAATGCTACATGAACTTGTCATTACAATGCTCCATGACTTGTCCTCACAAAGCTCCATGACCCATGACCGATGTATCACAGTGTTCCATGTCCTTGTCATCAAAATGCACCATGCCACTCTCATTAAAATAATCCATGAAATATTTCTGACCAATGCTCCATGCCTGTCTCATCAAAATGCTCCATTACACCTGTCATAACCATGATCCATGACCCCTGCCATCACAATGTTCCACGGCCTTGTCATCATAAGGCCTCATGACCCTTGTCATCACAATGCCCCATGACGCTCGTCATCACAATTATCCATGGTCTTCTCATCACAATATTCCATGATCTTTGTCATCACAATGCTCAATACACTTTTCATCACAATGATCCCTGACACTTGTCGTCAGTATGCTCCTGAACCCTGTCATGACAAGGCTGCATGCCTTTTTCATCACAATGTTCCATGCCCGTTTCATAACAATGCTCCAAGACCCCTGTAATCACAATGCTCCATGCGCTTGTCATCACAAAGCTCCAGGACGCATGTCATCAGAATGCTCCATGGCCTTCTCATCACCATGATCCATGCCCTTCTCATCACAATGCTCCAAGACCCCTGTAATCACAATGATCCATGCCCCTTTTCAACAGAATGCTCCATGAGACTTCTCATCAAAAGTCTCCATGGTCTTCTCATCACAATGCTCCAGGACTTTGTCATCAACATGCTCCATTCCCTTGTCATCGCTATGCTCCATGACCAATATCATCACAATTCTCCATGACCAATGTCATCACAACACTCCATGACACCTGACAACACAATGATCCGGGACTGTTGTCATCACAATGCTCCATTCCCTAGTCATCACAATGCTCCATGACAATTGTCATCACAGTGATCCATGCCCTTGACATCCCAATGCTCCATAAAACCTGTATTCACAATGCTCCATGACGCTTGTCATCACAGTGCTCCATGACACCTGTCATCAAAATGCTCCATGACCCATTTCATCCGAAAGCTCCAAGACCCCTGACATCACAATATTCTATAAACCCTGCCATCAAAATATTCCATTACACTTTTCATCAAATTGCTGCATGGCACGGTCATCAAAATGCTCCCTGCCCTTCTCATCACAATGCACCATGCCCTTGTCATCAAAATGCTCCATGACTTGTCATCACAAAGCTCCATGACGCATGTCATCAGAATGTTCCATGGCCTTCTCATCACAATGCTCCATGCCCTAGTCATCACAATGCTCCAAGACCCCTGTAAACACAATGCTCCTTGCCCCTTTTCATCTCAATGCTCCATGAACCCTGTCATCACAATGCACCATGCCCATCATCATAATGCTTCATGCTATTGTCATCACAATGAAATCAAATTGCTCCATGACCTCTGTCATAACAATGCTCCAAACCCTTGTGATCACAATATTCCATAACACTTGTCATCACAACACCCCATGACGCTCCTCATCACAATTATCCATGGTCTTCTCATCACAATGCTCCATGAACTTCGTCATCACAATGCTCAATACAGTTGTCCTCACAATGCTCCCTGACACTTGTCATCAGTATACTCCTTGAACCCAGTCATGACAAGGCTCCATGCCTTTTTCATCACAATAACCCACGCCCTTTTCATCACAGTGCTCCAAGATCCCTGTAATCACAATGCTCCATGCCCTTGTCATCAAAAAGCTCCATGACCCATGTCATCAGAATGCTCCATGGCCCTTGTCATCACAATTCTCCATGCAATTGTCAGCACAATGCTCCCTGTCCCATGTCATCACAATGCTCCAAGCCATTGTCATCACAGTGTTCCATAACCTTTGTCATCAGAATCCTCCATGACACTTGGCATCGCAATGCTCCATGCCATTGTCATCACAATGGGCCATTACATATATCATCACAATGCTCCCTGACACCTCTCTTCACAATACTGCATGACCTGGTCATCACAATGCTCCATGGCCTTGTCATCACAGTGTGCCATTCGAACTGTCATCGCAACAATCCATGGAACTTATTAGACTAATGTTCCATGCCCTTGTCATCCCAGTGCTCCATGCCATTGTTATCACAATGCTTCATGAACTTTGTCATCACAGTGGTCCATGCCCTCATCATCAACAGTCTCTGTGACCTTTTTAACCACAATGCTACATGAACTTTTCATCAAAATGCTCTTTGACCGTTGTCATCACAATACTCCATGCACTTCTCATCAAAATGCTCTCTCACCACTGATATCACAATGGTACATCACTATTTGTCACAATACTCCCTCACCCCTGTCATCACAATGTTCCATGACTCCTGTCATCACATTGCTACATGCACTTATCATCACAATGTTCGATGACCCCTGGCATCACAATGTTCCATAACATCTGTCATCAAAATGTTCCATGACCCTTTTCATCAAATTGCTCCATGATCCTGTCATCACAGTGCTCCGTACCCTTCTCATCACAATGCACAATGCACTTGTCATTAAAATGCTCCATGACCTTTGTCATCACAAAGATCCATGACCCTTGGCATCACAATGCTCCATGTCATTGTCATCACAATGCACCATGAAGGTTCTCATCACATTGCTCCATGTCCTTGTCATCACAAACCTCCATGACACTTGTCATCACTATGCTCGATGCCCTTCTTATCACAATGCTCCATGCCCTTGATATTACAATCCTCCATGAACCATGTATCACAGTGTTCCGTGCCATTGTCTTCCCAGTGCTCCATGCCCACTCGCATCACAGTAAACCATGAAACATTTTAGACCAAAGCTCAATGCCATTCGCATCACAATGCTCCATTACTTCTGTCATAACAATGCTCAATGACCCCTGCCATCAGAGTGTTCAATGGCATGTCATCACAAGGCTCCATGTCCCTTGTCATCACAATGCTGCAAGACCACTTTAATCACAATGCTCCATGCCCTTGTCATCACAGTGCTCCATGACGCATGTCATCAGAATGTTCCATGGCCTTCTCATCACAATGCTCCATGCCCTTGTCATCAAAATGCTCCAAGACCCCGGTAAGCACAATGCTCCATTCCCCTTTTCATCTCAATGCTCCAGGAACCCTGTCATCACAATGCACCATGCCCATCATCATAATGTTTCAGGCTATTGTCATCACAATGAAATCAAAATTCTCCATGACCTCTGTCATCATAATGCTCCAAACCCTTGTGATCACAATGTTCCATAAGATTATCATCACAACACCCCATGACACTCATGATCACAATTATCCATGGTCTTTTCATCACAATGCTCCATGACCATTGTCATCACAATGCTCAATACACTTGTCATCACAATGCTCCCTGACACTTGTCGTCAGTACGCTTCTTGAACCCTGTCATAACAAGGCTCCATGCCTCTTTAATCACAATGATACATGCCCTTTTCATTACAATACACCAAGACACCTGTAATCACAATGCTCCACGACCTTCTCATCACAATGCTCCATGGCCAGTATCATCACAATGCTCCATGACCACAGTCACCACAACACACCATGACACCTGACAACACAATGATCTGGAACTCTTGTCATCACAATGCTCCATTCCCTAGTCATCACAATGCTCCATGACCCCTATCATCACAATAATCCATGAACATTTTCAGCCCAATGCTCCATGACCCTTGTCATCACATTGAACCATGCCGTTGTCATCCCAATGCTCCATGACCACTGTATTCACGATGATTCTTGACGCTTGTCAACACAGTGCTCCATGACACCTGTCGTCACAATGCTCCATGCCTTTGTCAGCAAATGCTACATGACCTTGTCATTACAAAGCTCTATGCGCCTGTCTTCACAGTACTCCATTGCCATTGTCATCACAATCCTCCATGAACCTTGGGATCACATTGCTTCATGCCCTTTTCATCACAATGCTCCATGCTCCTTGAAATCAAAATAATCCATTACCTCTGTCATCACAATTCTCCAAAGTCTTGTGAGCACAATGTTCCATAACACTTGTCATCACAACGCTCCATGATGCCTGTCATCAAAATATTCCA
Source organism: Mesoplodon mirus (assembly GCF_964341445.2). Classification (NCBI taxonomy): domain Eukaryota; kingdom Metazoa; phylum Chordata; class Mammalia; order Artiodactyla; family Ziphiidae; genus Mesoplodon; species Mesoplodon mirus. The sequence continues at coordinate 221,899 of NW_028295599.1, forward strand.
TGCCCTTTTCATCACAATGCTCCATGACCATTGTCATCACAATTCCAAATACACTTGTCATTACAGTGCTTCCTGAAACTTGTCGTCAGAATGCTCCTTGAAAACTGTCACGAAAAGGCTCCATGCCTTTTTCATCACAATGCCCCATGCCGTTTTCTTCACAATGCTCCATGCCATTGTCATCAAAATACTCCACAAGCATGTCATCAGAATGTTCCATGACCCTTGTCATCACAATTCTCCATGCACTTGTCAGCACAATGCTCCCTGACCCTTGTCATCACAATGCTCCAAGCCATTGTCATCAAAATGCTCCATTACCTTTGTCATCAGAATCCTCCATGACACTTGGCATCACAATGCTCCATGCCATTGTCATCACAATGGGCCATTACATATATCATCACAATGCTCCCTCACACCTGTCTTCACAATACTGCATGACCTGGTCATCACAATGCTCCATGCCCTTGTCATCACAATGCGCCATTACAACTGTCATCACAATAATCCATGAAACTTATTAGACCAATGTTCCATGCCTTGTCATCACAATGCTCCATGCCCTTGTTATCACAATGGGCCATTACATATGTCATCAAATTGCTCCCTGACACCTGTCTTCACAGTACTGCATGACCTGTTCATCACAATGCTCTATGCCCTTGTCATCACAGTGCACCATTCCAACTGTCATCACAATAATCCATGAAACTTACTAGACCAATGTTCCATGCCCTTGTCATCACAATGCTCCATGTCCTTGTTATCACAATGCTCCATGACCCCTGTCATCACAATGCTCCGTGACTCCAGTCATCACAATGCTTCATGACCTTTTTCTTCACAATGCTCCATGCCCTCGTCATGAACAGTCTTTGTGACCTTTTTAACCACAATGCTCCATGAACTTTTCATCACAATGCTCTTTGACCCTTGTCATCACAATGCTCAATGCGCTTTTCAGCACAGTGCTCCATGACACATGTCATCACAATGAACCATGCGCTTGTCATCACAGTGCTCCACAATCTTGTCATCACAATGCTCCATAAAATTTGTCATCACAATGCTCCATGCACTTCTGATCAAAATGCTCTCTCACCACTGATATCACAATGCTACATCACTATTTGTCACAATACCCCCTCAGCCCTGTCATCACAGTGATCCATGACTCCTGTCATAATAATGCTACATGCACTTATCATAACAATGTTCGATGACCCATGACATCTCAATGTTCCATAACCCCGTCATCAAAATGTTCCATGACACTTTTCATCAAATTGGTCCATGACCCTGTCATCACAATGCTCCCTGCCATTCTCATTCCAATGCACAACGCCCTTGCCATCAAATTGCTCCATAACCTTTGTCATCACAAAGATCCATGACACTTGGCGTCACAATGCTCCATGTCATTGTCATCACAATGCTCCATGAACGCTCTCATCACATTGCTCCATGCCCTTGTCTTCACATAGCTCCATGACACATGTCATCAGAATGCTTCATGGCCTTCTCATCACAATGCTCCATGCCCTTGCCATCACAATGCTCCATTACCCCTGTCATAACAATGCTCCATGACCCCTGCCATCACGATGTTCCATGGCCTTGTCATCACAAGGCTCCATGACCTTCTCATCACAATGCTCCAAGAACACTGTAATCACAATGCTCTATGCCACTTTTCATCTCAATGATCCATGAACCCTGTCATCACAATGCACCATGCCCATCATCATAATGCTTCATGCTATTGCCATCACAATGAAATCAAAATGCTCCATGACCTCAGTCATAACAATGCTCCAAACCCTTGTGATCACAATATTCCATAACACTTGTCATATCAATGCCCCATGAAGCTCGTCATCAAAATTATCCATGGTCTTCTCATCACAATGCTCCATGACCTTCGTCATCACAATGCTCAATACACTTGTCATCAAAATGCTCCCTGACACTTGTTGTCTGTATGCTCCTTGAACCCTGTCATGACAAGTCTCCATGCATTTTTCATCACAATGATCCATGCCATTTTCATCACAACGATCCAAGACCCATGTAATCACAATGCTCCATGTCCTTGTCATCACAAAGCTCAATGACGCATGCCATCAGAATGCTCCTTGGTCTTCTCCTCACAGTGCTCCATGCCCTTGTCATCACAATGTTCCAAGACCCCTGTAATCACAATGCTCCATGCCCCTTTTCATCAGAATGCTCCATGAGAGTTGTCATTACAAGTGTCCATGGTCTTCTCATCACAATGCTACAGGACATTGTCATCACCATGCTCCATTCCCTTGTCATCACAATGCTCCATGAACCCTGTCATCACAGTAATCCATGACCATTTTCAGCCCAATGCTCCACGACCTACTCATTCCAATGCTCCATGGCCAATATCATCACAATGCTCCATGACCACTGTCATCACAACACTCCATGACACCTGACAACACAATGATCCAGGACTCTTGTCATCACATAGCTCCATTCCCTAGTCATCACAATGCACCATGACACTTGTCATCACAAAGCTCCAAGGCCCCTTACATCACAATGTTCTATAACCCATGCCATCAAAATGTTCCGTTACACTTTTTATCAAATTGCTGCGTTACCCGGTCATCAAACTGCTCCCTGCACTTCTCATCACAATGCACCATGACACTTGGCATCACAATGCTCCATGTCATTGTCATCACAATGCTCCATGAACCCTCTCATCACATTGCTCCATGCCCTTGTCATCACAAAGCTCCATGACACATGTCATCACAATGCTCGATGCGTTCTCATCACAATGCTCTATGCCCCTGTCATTACAATCCTCCATGACCCATGTATCACAGTCTTCCGTGCCCTTGTCATCACAGTGCTCCATGCCCACTCTCATCACAATAATCCACGAAATATTTCAGACCAATGCTCAATGCCCTTCTCATGAAAATGCTCTATTACTTCTGTCATAACAATTATCCATGACCACTGCCATCACAATGTTCCAAGGCCTAGTCATCAAAAGGCTCCATGACCCTTGTCATCACAATGCTCCAAGATCCCTGTAATCACAATGCTCCATGCCTCCTTTCATCTCAATGCTCCATGAACCCTGTCATCACAATGCACCATGCCCATCATCATAATGCTTCATACTATGGTCATCACAATGAAATCAAAATTCTCCATGACCTCTGTCATCATAATGGTCCAAAACCTTGTGATCACAATGTTCCATAACACTTATCATCACAACACCCCATGACGATCATCATCACAATTATCCATGGCCTTCTCATCACAATGCTCCATGACTATTGTCATCACAATTCTCAATACATTTGTCATCACAATGCTCCCTGACACTTGTCATCAGAATGCTCCTTGAACCCTGTCACGAAAAGGCTCCATGCATTTTTCATCACAATGCTCCATGCCGTTTTCATCACAATGCTCCATGCAATTGTCATCAAAATACTCCAAAAGCTTGTCATCAGAGTGTTCCTCGACCCTTGTCATCACAATTCTCCATGCACTTGTCAGCACAATGCACCTTGACCCTTGTCATCGCAATGCTCCAAGCCATTGTCATCACAATGCTCCATAACCTTTGTCATCAGAATCCTCCATGACACTTGGCATCACAATGCTCCAAGCCAACGTCATCACAATGGGCCATTACATATGTTATCACAATGCTCCCTGACACCTGTGTTCACCATACTGCATGACTTCGTCATCACCATGCTCCATGCCCTTGTCATCACAATGTTCCATGTCCTTTTTATCACAATGCTCCATGACCCCTGTCATCACAATGCACCGTGACTCCAGTCATCACAGTGCTTCATGACCTAAGGTCATCACAATGGTCCATGCCCTCGTCATCAACAGTCTCTGTGACCTTTTTAACCACAATGCTCCATGAACTATTCATCACAATGCTCTTTGACCCTTGTCATCACAATGCTCTATGTCTTTCTCAGCACAGTGCTCCATGACCTTTGTCATCACAATGCTCCATGCACTTGTCAGCACAATGCTCCGTGACACATGTCATCACAATGCATCATGCGCTTATCATCACAGTGCTCAACAATCTTGTCAACACATTGCTCCATAAAATTTGTCATCACAATGCTCCATTCATTTCTCATCAAAATGCTCTCTCAACACTAATATCACAATGCTACATCACTATTTGTCACAATACTCCCTCACCCCTGTCATCACAATGTACCATGACTCTTGTCATCACAATGCTACATGCACATATCATCACAATGTTCGATGACACATGACATCACAATGTTCCATAACACCTGTCATCAAAATGTTCCATGACACTTTTCATCAAATTGCTCCATGACCCTGTCATCACAATGCTCCCTGCCCTTCTCATCACAATGCACAACGCCCTTGCCATCAAAATGCTCCATGACTTTTGTCATCACAAAGATCCATGACCCTTGGCATCACAATCTTCCATGTCATTTTCATCACAATGCTCCATGAACGCTCTCATCACATTGCTCCATGCCCTTGTCTTCACATAGCTACATGACACATGTCATCAGAATGCTCCATGACCTTCTCATCACAATGCTCCATGCCCTTGCCATCACAAAGCTCCATTAACACTGTCATAAGAATGCTCCATGACCCCTGCCATCTTGATGTTCCATGGCCTTGTCATCACAAGCCTCCATGACCCTTCTCATCACAAGGCTCCAAGAACACTGTAATCACAAAGTTCTATGCCCCTTTTCATCTCAATGATCCATGAACCTTGTCATCACAATGCACGATGCCCATCATCATAATGCTTCCTGCTATTGTCATAACAATGAAATCAAAATGCTCCATGAACTCTGTCATAAAAATGCTCCAAACCCTTGTGATCACAATATTCCATAACACTTGTCATCACAATGCCCCATGACGCTCGTCATCACAATTATCCATGGTTTCTCATCAAAATGCTCCATGACCTTCATCATCACAATGCTCAATACACTTGTCATCAAAATGCTCCCTGACACTTGTTGTCTGTATGCTCCTTTTACCCTGTCATGACAAGGCTCCATGCCTATTTCATCACAAAGCCCCATGCCGTTTTCATCACAATGCTCCATGCCATTGTCATCAAAATACTACACAAGCTTGTCATCAGAATGCTCCATGACCCTTGTCATCACAATTCTCCATGCACTTGTCAGCACAATGCTTCCTGACCCTTGTCATCACTATGCTCCAAGCCATTGTCATCACAATGCTCCATTACCTTTGTCATCAGAATCCTCCATGACACTTGGCATCACAATGCTCCATGCCATTGTCATGACAAAGGGCCAATACATATGTCATCACAGTGCTCCCAGACACCACTTTTCACAATACTCCATGACCTGGTCATCACAATGCTCCTTGCCCTTATCATCACAATGCTCCATTACCTCTGTCATAACAAGGCTCCATGACCCCTTCCATCACAATGTTCCACGGCCTTGTCATGACAAGGCTCCATGACCCTTATCAACACAATGGTCCAAGACCCCTGTAATCACAATGCTCCATGCCCTTTTTCTTCAGAATGCTCCATGAGACTTGTCACAACAAGTCTCCATGGTCATCACATCAAAATGCTCCAGGACATTGTCATCACCATGCTTCATTCCCTTGTCATCAAAATGCTCCATGACCACTCTCATCACAATACTCCATGAACATTTTCAGGCCAGTGCTCCATGACCTTCTCATCACAATGCTCCATGACCAGTATCATCACAATGATCCATGACCACTGTCATCACAACACTCCATGACACCTGACAACACAATGATCCGGGACTCTTGTCATCACAATGCTCCATTCCCTAGTCATCACAATGCACCATGACCCCTGTCATCACAATACTCCATGAACATTTTCAGCCCAATGCTCCATGACTCTTGTCATCACAATGATCCATGCCCTTGCCATCCCAATGCTCCATGACCCCTGTATTCACAATGCTCCATGACGCTTGTCATCACACTGCTCCATGACACCTGTCATCACAATGCTCCATGCCTTTGTCAGCAAAATGCCACATGACCTTTTCATTAAAATGCTCTATGCGCTTGTCATCACAATACTCCATTACCATTTTCATCACAATACTCCATGAAACTTGTGATCACATTGCTTCATGCCCTTGTCATCACAATGCACCATGCTCCTTGAAATCAAAATGATCCATGACCTCTGTCATCGCAATGCTCCAAACACTTGTGATTCCAGTGTTCCATAACACTTGTCATCACAATGCTCCATGATGACTGTCATCACAATACTCCATGCCATTTTCATCACAATGCTCCATGACCTTTGTCATCACAATTCTCAATACACTTGTCATCGAAATGCCCCCTGACACTTGTCGTCAGAATGCTCCTTGAACCCTGTCACGAAAAGGCTCCATGCTTTTTTCATCACAAAGCCCCATGCCATTTTCATCAAAATGCACCATGCCGTTGACATCAAAACACACCAAAAGATTGTCATCAGAATGCTACATGACCCTTGTCATCACAATTCTCCATGCACTTGTCAGCACAATGCTCCCTGACCCTTGTCATCACAATGCTCCATTACCTTTGTCCTCAGAATCCTCCATGACACTTGGCATCACAGTGTTCCATGCCATTGTCATCACAATGGGCCATTACATATGTCATCACAATGCTCCTTGACTCCTCTCTTCACAATACTGCATGACCTGGTCATCAAAATGCTCCATGACCTTGTCATCACAATGCGCCATTTCAACTGTCATCACAATAATCCATGAAACTTATTAGACCAATGCTCCATGCCATTGTCATCACAATGGACCATGACATATGTCATCACAATGCTCCCTGACACGTCTTCACAATACTCCATGCCCTTGTCATCACAATGCTCCATGTCCTTATCATTCACAATGCTACATGCCCACTATCATCACAATAATCTATGAAACTTGTCAGACCAAATCTCCATGCCCCTTTCATCAAAATGCTCCATTCCCTATTCATCACAATGCTCCATGACCCCTGTCATCACAATGCTCCGTGAATCCAGTCATCACAGTGCTTCATAACGTTTGTCATCACAACGGTCTATTCCCGTGTCATCACAAGGCTCTGTGACCTTTGTAACCACAATGGTCCATGAACTATTCATCACAATGCTCCGTGACACTTGTCATCACAATGCTCCAGGCCTTTGTCAGAACAATGCTCCATGACCCTTGTCATCACATTGGGCCATGCGCATTCCATCACAATGATACACAACCTTGTCATTGCTATGCTCCATAAAGCTTGTAATCACAATTCTCCATGCACTTCTCATCCAAATGCTCTCTCACATGAGATATCACAATGTTCCATCACTAGTCATCACAATTCTCCCTTAACCCTGTTATCACAATGTTCCATGACCCCTGTCATCACAATGATACATCCCCTTATCAGCACAATGCTCCATGACCACTGTCATCAAAATACTCCATGAACATTTTCAGCCCAATCCTCCATGACCCTTGTCATCAAAATCATCCATGCCCTTGTCATCCCAATGCTCCATGACCCCTGTATTCACAATGTTCCGTGACGCTTGTCATCACAGTACTGCATGACACCTGTCATCACAATGCCCCATGCCTTTCTCAGCAAAATGCTACATGACCTTGTCATTACAATGCTCTAGGCTCTTGTCATCACAATACTCCATTACCATTGTCATCACAATCCTCCATGAACCTTGGGATCACATTGCTTCATGCCCTTGTCATCACAATGCTCCATGCTCTTTGAAATCAAAATGATCCATGACTTCTGTCATCACAATGCTCCAATCCCTTGTGATCACAATGTTCCATAACACTTGTCATCACAGCGCTCCATGATGCCTGTCACAACAGTACTCCATGCCCTTTTCATCACAATGCTCCATGACCTTTGTCATCACAATTCTCAATACACTTGTCATCACAATGCTCCCTGACACTTGTCAGCATGCTCTTTGAAACCTGTCACGAAAGGCTGCATGACTTTTTATCACAAAGCCCCATGCCATTTTCATCACAATGCTCCATGCCATTGTCATCAAAATACTCGACAAGCTTGTCATCAGAATGCTCCATGACCCTTGTTATCACAATTCTCCATGCACTTGTCAGCACAGTGTTCCCTGACCCTTCTCATCACCATGCTGCATTACATTTGTCATGAGAATTCTCCATGACACTTGGCATCACAATGCTCCATGCCATTGTCATCACAATGGGCCATTACATATGTCATCACAATGCTCCCTGACAACTATCTTCACAATATTGCAAGACCTGGTCATCACAATGCTGAATGCCCTAGTCATCACAATGCGCCATTCCAACTGTCATCGCAATAATACATGAAACATATTAGAACAATGCTCCATGCCCTTGTCATCACAATGCTCCAAGCCCTTGTTATCACAATGTTCCATGACACCAGTCATCAAATGCTCCTTGACTCCAGTCATCACAATGCTCCGTGACTACAGTCATCACAATGCTCCATGACCTTTGTCATCACAATGGTCCATGCCCTCATCATCAACAGTATTTGTGACCTTTTTAACCACAATGCTCCATGAACAATTCATCACAATGCTCTTTGACCCTTGTCATCACAATGCTCTATGCCTTTCTCAGCACAATGCTCCATGCCCTTTTCATCACAATGCTCCATGACCCCTGTCATCACATTGTTCCGTGACTCCAGTCATCACAATTCTTCATAACATTTTTCATCACAATGATCTATACCCGCGTCATCACAAGGCTCTGTTACCATTGTAACCACAATGCTCCATGAACTTTTCATCACAATGCTCCGTGACCCTTGTCATCACAATGCTCCATGCCTTTGTCAGAAAAATGCTCCATGACACATGTCATCACAATGTGCCACGCACTTTTCATCCCAACGGTCCACAAATTTGTCATCGAAATGCTCCATAAAACTTGTAATCACAATGCTCCATGTCCTTCTCATCACAATGCTCCATTACCCCTGTCATAATAATGCTCCATGACCCCTGCCATCACAATGTTCCACGGCCTTGTCATCAGAAGGCTCGATGACACTTGTCATCACAATGCTCCATGCCCTTGTCATCACAAAGCTCCATGACACATGTCATTAGAAAGATCCATGGCCTTCTCATCAAAATGCTCCATTCCCTTGTCATCACAATGCTCCAAGACCCCTGTAATCACAATGCTCCATGCCCCTTTTCATCTCAATGCTCCATGAACCCTGTCATCACAATGCATCATGCCAATCATAATAATGCTTCCAGCTATTGTCAGGACAATGAAATCAAAATTCTCAATGACATCTGTCATCGCAATGCTCCATGACCCCTGTCATCACAATACTCCATGAACATTTTCAGCCCAATTCTCCATGACTCTTGTCATCACAATGATCCATGCCCTTGTCATCCCAATGCTCCATGACCCCTGTATTCACAATGCTTCGTGACGCTTGTCATCACAGTGCTCCATGACACATGTCATCACCATGCTCCATGCCTTTGTCAGCAAAATGCTACATGACCTTGGCATTACAATGCTCTATGCGCTTGTCATCACAATACTCCATTACCATTGTCATCACTCTACTCCATGAAACTTGGGATCACATTGCTTCATGCCCTTGTCTTCACAATGCTACATGCTCCTTGAAATCACAATGATCCATGACCTCTGTCATCGCAATGCTCCAAAACATTCTGATCACAATGTTCCATAAAACCATTCATCACAACGCTCCATGATGCCTGTCATCACAATACTTCATGACGTTTTCATAACAATGCTCCATGACATTTTTCATCACAATTCTCAATACACTTGTCATCACAATGCTCCCTGACACTTGTCATCAGAATGCTCCTTGAACCCTGTCACGAAAAGGCTCCATGTCTTTTTCATCACAAAGCCCCATGCCGTTTTCATCACAATGCTCCATGCCATTGTCATTAAAATACTCCACAAGCTTGTCATCAGAATGCTCCATGACCCCTGTCATCACAATTCTCCATGCACTTATCAGCACAATGCTTCCTGAAGCTTGTCATCACAATGCTCCATGCACTTCTCATCACAATGCTCCATTACCTCTCTCATAACAATCCTCCATGACCCCTGAAATCACAGTGTTCCACGGCCTTGTCATCACAAGGCTCCATGACCCCTGTCATCACAATACTTCATGCCCTTTTCATCACAATGCTCCATGACACATGTCATCAGAATGCACCATGGCCTTCTCCTCACAATGCTCCATGCCCTTGTCATCACAATGCTCCAAGACCCATGGAATCACAATGCTCCATGCCCCTTTTCATCAGAATGCTCCATGAGATTTGTCATCAGAAGTCTCCATGGTCTTATCATCACAATGCTACAGGACCTTGTCATCACCATGCTCCATTCCTTTGTCATCACAATCCTCAATGACACCTGTCATCACAATACTCCAAGAACATTTTCAGCCCAATGCTCCATGAAATTCTCATCACCATGTTCCATGACAAATATCATCAAAATGCTCCATGACCACTGTCATCACAACACTCCATCACACCTGACAACACAATGATCCGGGACACTTTTCATCACAATGCTCCATTCCCTACTCATCACAATGCTCCATGACCCCTGTCATCACAATACTCCATGAACATTTTCAGCCCAATGCTCCATGACTCATGTCATCACAATCATCCATGACTTTGTCATCCCAATGCTCCATGACCCCTGTATTCACAGTGCTCCATGACAACTGTCATAACAATGCTCCATGCATTTGTCAGCAAAATACAACGTGACCTTGTCATTGCAATGCTCTATGTGCTTGTCATCACAATACTCCATTCCCATTGTCATCACTGTCCTCCATGAACCTTGGGATCACATTGCTTCATGCCCTTGTCACCACAATGCTCCATGCTCCTTGAAATCAAAATGATCCATGACCTCTGTCATCACAATGCTCCAAACCCTTTTGATCACAATGTTCCATAACACTTGTCATCACAGCACTCCATGATGCCTGCCATCACAATAATCCATGCACTTTTCATCACAATGCTCCATGAACTTTGTCATCACAATTCTCAATACACTTGTCATCACAAAGCTCCCTGACACTTGTCATCAGAATGCTCCTTGAACCCTGTTATGAAAAGGCTCCATGCATTTTTCATCACAAAGCCCCATGCCATTTTCATCACAATGCTCCATGCCATTGTCATCAAAATACTCCACAAGCTTGTCATCAGAATGCTCCATGACCCTTGTCATCACAATTCTCCATTCACTTGTCAGCACAATTCACCCTGACGTTTGTCATCACAATGCTCCATGCCCTTGTCATCACAATGCTCCATTAATTTTGTCATCAGAATCCTCCATGACACTTGGCATCACAATGCTCCATGCCATTATCATCTCAATGGGCCATTACATATGTCATCACAATGCTCCCTGACAGCTCTCTTCACAATACTGCATGACCTGGTCACTACAATGCTCCATGCCCTTGTCATCACAATGTGCCATTCCAACTTTCATCACAATAATCCATGAAACTTATTAGACCAATGCTGCATGCCTTTTTCATCACAATGCTCCATGCCCTAGTCATCACAATGCTCCATTATATTTGTCATCATAATCCTCCATTACATTTGGCATCACAATGCTCCATGCCATTGTCATCGCAATGGACCATGACATATGTCATCACAATGCTCCCTGACACCTGTCTTCACAACATTCCATGCCCTTGTCATCACAATGCTCCATGCCCTTGTCATCAAAATGCACCATGTACACTATCATCACAATAGTCTAGGAAACTTGTCAAACCAATGCTCCATGCCCCTGTCATCACATTGCTCCATTCCCTTGACATCACAATGCTCCATGATCCCTGTCATAACAAAGCCCCATGACCCCTGCCATCACAATGTTCCACGGCCTTGTCATCACAAGGCTCCATGACGCTTGTCATCACAATGCTCCAAGGCCCCTGTAATCACAATGCTCCATGCCCTTGTCATCACAAAGCTCCATGACACATGTCATCAGAATGTTCCATGGCCTTCAAATCAAAAGGCTCCATGCCCTTGTCATCACAATGCACCATGTCCAATGTCATCACAATAATCTATGAATCTTGTCAGACCAATGCTCCATGCCCCTGTCATCAGAATGCTCCATGCCCCTGTCATCACAATGCTCCATGCCCTTGTCATCACAATGCTCCCTTACCACTGTCATCACAATGCTCCGTGACTCCAGTCATCACAATGCTTCATAATGTTTGTCATCACAACGGTTCATGCCCGCGTCATGACAAGGCTCTGTGACATTTGTAACCACAATGCTCCATGAACTTTTCACCACAATGATGTGTGACCCTTGTCATTACAATGCTCTATGCCTTTGTCAGAACAATGCTCCATGACCCTTGTCATCACAGTGTGCCATGCGCTTTTCATCACAATGATCCACAACCTTGTCATTGCTATGCTCCATAAACCTTGTAAGCACAATGCTCCATGCACATCTCATCCAAATGCTCTCTCACATGAGATATCACAATGTTCCATCACTAGTCATCACAATCTTCCCTCACCCCTGTTATCACAATGTTCCATGAACACTGTCATCACAATGCTACATCCCCTTATCAGCACAATGTTCTATGACCCCTGACATCACAATGTTCCATAACCACCTTCATCAAAATGCTCCATGACCGTTTTCATCCCAAAGCTCCATGTCCCCTGGCATCACAATGTTCTATAACCCCTGTCATCAAAATGTTCCATTACATTTTTCATCAAATTGCTGCATGACCCTGTCATCAAAATGCTCCCTGCCTTTCTCATCACAATGCACCACACCCTTGTCATCAAAATGCTCCATGACCTTTGTCATCACAGAGCTCCATGACCGTTGGCATCACAATGATCCATGCAATTGTCATCACAATGTTCCATGAACATTCTCATCACATTGCTCCATGCCCTTGTCATCACAAAGCTCCATGACACTTGTCATCACAATGCTCAATGCCCTTCTCATCACAGTAATCCATGAAATATTTCAGACCAATGCTCAATGCCCTTATCATCACAATGATCCATTACCTCTGTCATAACAATGCTCCATGACCCCTGCCATCACAATGATCCATGGCCTTGTCATCACAAAGCTCCATGAAGCATGCCATCAGAATGTTCCATGGCTTTCTCATCACAGTGCTACATGCCCTGGTCATGACAGTGTTCCAAGACACTTGTAATCACAATGCTCCATGCCAGTTTTCATCTCAATGCTCCATGAAGCCTGTCATCAAAATGCACCATGCCCATCATCATAATGCTTCAGGCTATTGTCATCACAATGAAATCAAAATTATCCATGACCACTGTCATCATAATGCTCCAAACCCTTGTGATCACAAAGTGCCATAACTCTTATCATCACAACACCCTATGACGCTCATCACCACAATTATCCATGGTCTTCTCATCACAATGCTTCTTGACCTTTGTCATCACAATTCTCAGTACACTTGTCATCACAATGCTCCCTGACACATGTCGTCAGTATGCTCCTTGAAACCTGTCATGACAAGGCTCCATGCATTTTCATCACAATGATCAATGCCCTTTTCATCACAATGCTCCAAGACCCCTGTAATCACAGTGCTCCATGCCCTTGTAATCACAGAGCTCCATGACACATGTCATCAGAATGCTCCAAGACCCCTGTAATCACAATGCTCCATGCCCCTTTTCATTAGAATGCTCCATGAGACTTGTCATCACAAATCTCCATGCTCTTATCATCACAGTGCTCCAGGACCTTGTCATCACCATGCTCCATTCCCTTGTCATCACAATGCTCCATGACCCCTGTCATCACAATACTCCATGTACATTTTCAGCCCAATGCTCCATGAAATTCTCATCACAGTGCTCCATGTCAAATATCATCAAAATGCTCCATGACCACTGTCATCACAACACTCCATAACACATGACAACACAATGATCTGGGACTCTTGTCATCACAATGCTCCATTCCCTAGTCATCACAATGCTCCATGAACATTTTCAGCCCAATGCTCCATGACACTTTTCATCACAATCATCCATGCCCTTGTCATCCCAATGCTCCATGACCCCTGTATTCACAATGCTCCGTGACGCTTGTCATCACAATGCTCCATGACACCTGTCATCACAATGCTCCATGACTTTGTCAGCAAAATGCTACATGACCTTGTCATTACAATGCTCTATGCGCTTGTCATCACAGTACTCCATTACCATTGTCATCACAATCTTCCATAAACGTAGGATCACATTGCTTCATGCCCTTGTCATCCCGAAGCTCCATGCTCCTTGAAATCAAAATGATCCATGACCTCTGTCATCACAATGCTACAAACACTTGTGATCACAATATTCCATAACAGTTGTCATCACAACGCTCCATGATGCCTGTCATCACAATAATCCATGCCCTTTTCATCACAATGCTCTATGACCTTTGTCATCACAATTCTCAATACACTTCTCATCACAATGTTCCCTGACACTTGTCGTCATAATGCTCCTTGAAACCTGTCACAAAAAGGATCCTTGTATTTTTCATCACAAAACCCCATGCCATTTTCATCACAATGCTCCATGCCATTGTCATCAATATACTCCACAAGCTTGTCATCAGAATGCTCCATGACCATTGTCATCACAATTCTCCATGGACTTGTCAGAACAATGCTTCCTGACCCTTGTCATGACAATGCTTCAAGCCATTTTCATCACAAAGCTCCATTTCCTTTGTCATCAGAATCCTCCATGACACTTGGCATCACAATGCTCCATGACATTGTCATCACAATGAGCCATTACATATGTCATCACAATGCTCCATGACACCTCTTTTCACAATAATGCATAACCTGGTCATCACAATGCTCCATGCCCTTGTCATCACAATGCACCATTCCAACTGTCATCACAATAATCCATGAAAATTATTAGACCAATGGTCCATGCCCTTGTCATCACAATGCTCCATGCCATAGTTATCATAGTGTTCCAAAATGCCTGTAATCAGAATGCTCCATGACCCTTTTCATCAGTATGCTCCATGAGACTTGTCATCACAAGGCTCCATGAATTTCTCATCACAGTGCTCCAGGACTTATCATCACAATGCTTCACGACATTTTCATGAAAATTCTCAATGGCCCTTGTCAACATAAGGCTCCAAACCCTAGTCATCACAATGCTCCATTATATTTGTCATCACAATCCTCCATTACATTTGGCATCACAGTGCTCCATGCCATTGTCATCGCAATGGACCATGACATATGTCATCACAATGCTCCCTGACACCTGTCTTCACAATACTCCATGCCCTTGTCATCACAATGCTCCAAGCCCTTGTCATCACAGTGAACCATGTCCACTGTCATCACAATAATCTAGGAAACTTGTCAGACCAATGCTCAATGACCCTGTCATCACAATGCTCCATGCCCTTGTCATCACAATGCTCCATGACACCTGTCATAACAATGCTCCATGAACCCTGCCATCACAATGTTCCACGGGCTTGTCATCACAAGGCTCCATGACGCTTGTCATCACAATGCTCCAAGACCCCTGTAATCACAATGCTCCATGCCCTTGTCATCACAAAGCTCCTTGACACATGTCAGCAGAATGTTCCATGGCCTTCTCATCAAAATGCTCCATGCCCTTGTCATCACAATGCACCATGTGCAGTGTCATCACAATAATCTATGAAACTTTTCAGACCAATGCTCCATGCCCCTGTCATCACAATGCTCCATGCCCTTGTCATCACAATGCTCCATGACCCCTGTCATTACAATGCTCCGTGACTCCAGTCATCACAATGCTTCATAAAGATTGTCGTCACAACGGTCCATGCACGCATCATCACAAGGCTCTATGACCTTTGTAAACACAATGCTCCATGAACCTTTCATCACAATTCTCTGTGACCCTTGTCATCACAATGCTCCATGCCTTTGTTAGGACAATGCTCCATGACCGTTGTCATCACAAAGTGCCATGCGCTTTTCATCACAATGATCCACAACCTTGTCATCGCTATGCTCCATAAACCTTGTAATCACAATGCTCCATGCACTTCTCATCCAAATGCTCTCTCACATGAGATATCACAATGTTCCATCACTAGTCATCACAATCCTCACTCACCCCTGTTATCACAATGCTCCATGACCCTTGTCATCACAATGCTACCTCCCCTTATCAGCACAGTGTTCCATGACCCCTGACATCACAATGTTCCATAACGCCTGTCATCAAAATGCTCCATGACCCTTTTCATCCCAAAGCTCCATGATCCCTGGCATCACAATGTACTATAACCACTGTCATCAAAATGTTCCATTACACTTTTCATCAAATTGCTGCATGTCCCTGTCATCAAAATGCTCACTGCCCTTCTTATCACAATGCACCATACCCTTGTCATCAAAATGCTCAATGACCTTTGTCATCACAAAGCTCCATGACCCTTGGCATCACAATGCTCCATGTCATTGTCATCACAATGCTCCATGAACACTCTCATCACATTGCTCCATGCCCTTGTCATCGCAAAGCTCCATGACACTTGTCATCACAATGCTCGATGCCCTTCTCATCACAATGCTCCATGCCCTTGTCATTACAATCCTCCATGACCCATGAATCACAGTGTTCCTTGCCCTTGGCATCACAGTGCTCCATGCCCAATCTCATCACAAAAATCCATGAAACCTTTCAGACCAATGCTCAATGCCCTTCTCATCACAATGCTCCATTACCTATGTCATAACAATGCTCCATGACCCCTGCCCACACAATGATCCACGGCCCTGTCATCACAAGGCTCCATGACCCTTGTCATCACAATGCTCCAAGACCCCTCTAATCACAGTGCTCCATGCCCTTTTCATCACAAAGACCCATGACGAATGCCATCAGAATGTTCCATGGCCTTCTCATCACAATCCTCCATGCCCTTGTCATGACAATGCTCCAAGACCCCTATATTCACAATGTTCCATGCTACTTTTCATCTCAATGCTCCATGAAGCCTGTCATCAGAATGCTCCATGCCCATCATCAAAATGCTTCAGGCTATTGTCATCACAATGAAATCAAAATTATCCATGACCACTGTCATCATAATGCTCCAAACCCTTTTGATCACGATGTTCCATAACACTTAACATCACAACACCCTATGACGCTCATCATCACAATTATCCATGGTCTTCTCATCACAATGCTCCATGACCTTTGTCATCACAATTCTCAATACACTTGTCATCACAATGCTCCCTGACACTTGTCGTCAGTATGCTCCTTGAACCCTGTCATGACAAGGCTCCATGCATTTTCATCACAATGATCCATGCCTTTTCATCACAATTTTCCAAGACACCTGTAATCACAGTGCTCCATGCCCTTGTCATCTCAAAGCTCAATGACACATGTCATCAGAATGCTCCATGGCCTTCTCCTCACAGTGCTCCATGCCCTAGTCATCACAATGCTCCAAGACCCCTGTAATCACAAGGCTCCATGCCCCTTTTCATCAGAATGCTCCATGAGACTTGTCATCACAAGTCTCCCTGATCTTCTCATCACAATGCTCCAGGACCTTGTCATCACCATGCTCCATTCCCTTGTCATCACAATGCTCCATGACCCCTGTCATCACAATATTCCATGAACATTTTCAGCCCAATGCTCCACGACCTATTCATCACAATGCTCCATGGCCAATATTGTCACAATGCTCCATGACCACTGTCATCACAACACTCCATGACACCTGACAACACAATGATCCGGGACTCTTCTCATCATAATGCTCCATTCCCTAGTCATCACAATGCTCCATGACCCCTGTCATCACCACACTCCATGAACAATTTCATCCCAGTGCTCCATGACCCTTGTCATCACAATGATACATGCCCTTGTCATTCCAATGCTCCATGACCCCTCTATTCACAATGCTCCGTGACGCTTGTCATCACTGTGCTACATGACACATGTAATCACAATGCTCCATGCCTTTGTCAGCAAAATGCTACATGACCTTGTCATTACAATGCTCTATGCGCTTGTCATCACAATACTCCTTTACCATTGTCATCACAATCCTCCATGAAACTTGGGATCACATTGCTTCATGCCCTTGTCATCACAATGCTCCCTGCTCCTTGAAATCAAAATGATCCATGACCTCTCTCATCGCAATGCTCCAAACTCTTGTGATCACTATGTTCTATAACACTTGTTATCACAAAGCTCCATGATGCCTGTCATCACACATACTCCATGCCCTTTTTATAACAATGCTCCATGAATTTGTCATCACAATTCTCAGTACACTTGTCATCACAATGCTCCGTGACATTGTAATCAGAATGCTCCTTGAACCCTGTCACAAAAAGGCTCCATGCCTTTTTCATCAAAATGCTCCATGCAATTGTCATCAAAATACTCCACAAGCTTGTCATCAGAATGCTCCATGACCCTTGTCATCACAATTCTCCATGCACTTGTCAGCACAATGCTCCCTGAAACCTGTCATCACAATGATCCAAGCCCTTGTCATCACAATGCTCCATTACCTTTGTCATCAGAATCCTCCATGACACTTGGCATCACAATGTTCCATGCCATTGTCATTACAATGGGCCATTACTTATGTCATCACAATGCTCCCTGACACCTCTCTTCACAATACTGCATGACCTGGTCATCAAAATGCTCCATGCCCTTGTTATCACAATGTTCCAAGTCCCCTGTAATCAGAATGCTCCAGACCACTTTTCATCAGTATGCTCCTTGAGACTTGTCATCACAAGCCTCCATGGTTTTCTCATCACAATGCTCCAGGACTTGTCATCACAATGCTTCACGACATTGTAATGAAAATTCTCAATGGCCATTGTCAACATAATGCTCCATGCCCTAGTCATCACAATGCTCCATTATATTTGTCATCACATCCTCCATTACAATTGGCATCACAATATTCCATGCTATTGTCATCGCAATGGACCATGACATAAGTCATCACAATGCTCCCTGACAACTGTCTTCACAATACTCCATGCCCTTGTCTTCACAATGCTCCATGCACTTGTCATCACAATGCACCATGTCCACTGTCATCACAATAATCTATGAAACATGTCAGACCTATGCTCCATGCCCTTGTCATCACAATGCTCCATGATCCCTGTCATCACAATGCTCCATTCCCTAGTCATCACAATGCTCCATGACCCCTGTCATCACAACACTCCATGAACATTTTCAGCCCAGTGTTCCATGACCCTTGTCATCACAATGATCCATGCCCTTGTCATCCCAATGTTCCATGACCCATGTATTCACAATGCTCCATCCCTTTGTCAGCAAAATGCTACATGACCTTGTCATTACAATGCTGTATGCGCTTGTCATGACAGTACTCCATTTCCATTGTCATCACAATCCTCCATGAACCTTGGGATCACATTGCTTCATGCCATTGTCATCACAATGCTCCATGCTCCTTGAAATCAAAATGATCCATGACCTCTGTCATCACAATGCTCCAAACCCTTGTGATCACAGTGTTCCATAACACTTGTCATCACAACGCTCCATGATGCCTGTCATCACAATACTCCATGCCCTTTTCTTCACAATGCTCCATGACCTTTGTCATCACAATTCTCAATACACTTGTCATCACAATGCTCCATGCACTTGTCAGCACAATGCTCCATGACACATGTCATCACAATGCACCATGTGCTTGTCATCACAGTGCTCCACAATCTTGTCATCACAATGCTCCTTAAAATTTGTCATCACAATGCTCCATGCACTTCTCATCAAAATGCTCTCTCACCACTGATATCACAATGCTACATCAATATTTTTCACAATACTCCCTCACCCCTGTCATCACAATGTTCCATGACTCCTGTCATCACAATGCTACATGCACTTATCATCACAATGTTCGATGACCCCTGACATCATAATGTTCCATAACACCTGTCATCAAAATGTTCCATGACACTTTTCATCAAATAGCTCCATGATCCTGTCATCAGAGTGCACCCTGCCTTTCTCATCACAGTGCACAACGCCCTTGCCATCAAAATGCTCCATGACCTTTGTCATCACAAAGATCCATGACCCTTGGCATCACAATGCTCCATGTCATTGTCATCAAAATGCTCCATGAACGCTCTCATCACATTGCTCCATGCCCTTGTCTTCACAAAGCTCCATGACACATGTCATCATAATGCTCCATGGCCTTCTCATCACAATGCTCCATGCCCTTGTCATCACAATGCTCCATTACACCTGTGATAACAATGCTCCATGACCCTTGCCATCACGATGATCCATGGCCTTTTCATCACAAGGCTCCATGACCCTTGTCATCACAATGCTCAAAGACCCCTGTAATCACATTGCTCCTTGCCCATTTTCATCAGAATGCTCCATGAGATTTCTCATCACAAGTCTCCATGGTCATCTCATCACAATGCTCCAGGACCTTGCCATCACCATGCTCCATTCCCTAGTCATCACAATGCTCCATGACCCATGTCATACCAATACTCCATGAACATTTTCAGCCCAATGCTCCATGACCATCTCATCAAAATGCTCCATGACCTATATCATCACAATGCTCCATGACCACTGTCGTCACAACACTCCATGACACGTGACAACACAATGACCCGGAACTCTTGTCATCACAATGCTCCAAGACCCCTGTAATCACAATGCTCCATCACCCCTGTCATCAAAATACTCCATGAAATTTTTCAACCCAATGCTCCATGACCCTTGTCATCACAATGATACATGCCCTTGTCATCCCAATGCTCCATGACCCCTCTATTCACAATGCTCCGTGACGCTTGTCATCACTGTGCTACATGACACATGTAATCACAATGCTCCATGCCTTTGTCAGCAAAATGCTACATGACCTTGTCATTACAATGCTCTATGCGCTTGTCATCACAATACTCCTTTACCATTGTCATCACAATCCTCCATGAAACTTGGGATCACATTGCTTCATGCCCTTGTCATCACAATGCTCCCTGCTCCTTGAAATCAAAATGATCCATGACCTCTCTCATCGCAATGCTCCAAACTCTTGTGATCACTATGTTCTATAACACTTGTTATCACAAAGCTCCATGATGCCTGTCATCACACATACTCCATGCCCTTTTTATAACAATGCTCCATGAATTTGTCATCACAATTCTCAGTACACTTGTCATCACAATGCTCCGTGACATTGTAATCAGAATGCTCCTTGAACCCTGTCACAAAAAGGCTCCATGCCTTTTTCATCAAAATGCTCCATGCAATTGTCATCAAAATACTCCACAAGCTTGTCATCAGAATGCTCCATGACCCTTGTCATCACAATTCTCCATGCACTTGTCAGCACAATGCTCCCTGAAACCTGTCATCACAATGATCCAAGCCCTTGTCATCACAATGCTCCATTACCTTTGTCATCAGAATCCTCCATGACACTTGGCATCACAATGTTCCATGCCATTGTCATTACAATGGGCCATTACTTATGTCATCACAATGCTCCCTGACACCTCTCTTCACAATACTGCATGACCTGGTCATCAAAATGCTCCATGCCCTTGTTATCACAATGTTCCAAGTCCCCTGTAATCAGAATGCTCCAGACCACTTTTCATCAGTATGCTCCTTGAGACTTGTCATCACAAGCCTCCATGGTTTTCTCATCACAATGCTCCAGGACTTGTCATCACAATGCTTCACGACATTGTAATGAAAATTCTCAATGGCCATTGTCAACATAATGCTCCATGCCCTAGTCATCACAATGCTCCATTATATTTGTCATCACATCCTCCATTACAATTGGCATCACAATATTCCATGCTATTGTCATCGCAATGGACCATGACATAAGTCATCACAATGCTCCCTGACAACTGTCTTCACAATACTCCATGCCCTTGTCTTCACAATGCTCCATGCACTTGTCATCACAATGCACCATGTCCACTGTCATCACAATAATCTATGAAACATGTCAGACCTATGCTCCATGCCCTTGTCATCACAATGCTCCATGATCCCTGTCATCACAATGCTCCATTCCCTAGTCATCACAATGCTCCATGACCCCTGTCATCACAACACTCCATGAACATTTTCAGCCCAGTGTTCCATGACCCTTGTCATCACAATGATCCATGCCCTTGTCATCCCAATGTTCCATGACCCATGTATTCACAATGCTCCATCCCTTTGTCAGCAAAATGCTACATGACCTTGTCATTACAATGCTGTATGCGCTTGTCATGACAGTACTCCATTTCCATTGTCATCACAATCCTCCATGAACCTTGGGATCACATTGCTTCATGCCATTGTCATCACAATGCTCCATGCTCCTTGAAATCAAAATGATCCATGACCTCTGTCATCACAATGCTCCAAACCCTTGTGATCACAGTGTTCCATAACACTTGTCATCACAACGCTCCATGATGCCTGTCATCACAATACTCCATGCCCTTTTCTTCACAATGCTCCATGACCTTTGTCATCACAATTCTCAATACACTTGTCATCACAATGCTCCATGCACTTGTCAGCACAATGCTCCATGACACATGTCATCACAATGCACCATGTGCTTGTCATCACAGTGCTCCACAATCTTGTCATCACAATGCTCCTTAAAATTTGTCATCACAATGCTCCATGCACTTCTCATCAAAATGCTCTCTCACCACTGATATCACAATGCTACATCAATATTTTTCACAATACTCCCTCACCCCTGTCATCACAATGTTCCATGACTCCTGTCATCACAATGCTACATGCACTTATCATCACAATGTTCGATGACCCCTGACATCATAATGTTCCATAACACCTGTCATCAAAATGTTCCATGACACTTTTCATCAAATAGCTCCATGATCCTGTCATCAGAGTGCACCCTGCCTTTCTCATCACAGTGCACAACGCCCTTGCCATCAAAATGCTCCATGACCTTTGTCATCACAAAGATCCATGACCCTTGGCATCACAATGCTCCATGTCATTGTCATCAAAATGCTCCATGAACGCTCTCATCACATTGCTCCATGCCCTTGTCTTCACAAAGCTCCATGACACATGTCATCATAATGCTCCATGGCCTTCTCATCACAATGCTCCATGCCCTTGTCATCACAATGCTCCATTACACCTGTGATAACAATGCTCCATGACCCTTGCCATCACGATGATCCATGGCCTTTTCATCACAAGGCTCCATGACCCTTGTCATCACAATGCTCAAAGACCCCTGTAATCACATTGCTCCTTGCCCATTTTCATCAGAATGCTCCATGAGATTTCTCATCACAAGTCTCCATGGTCATCTCATCACAATGCTCCAGGACCTTGTCATCACCATGCTCCATTCCCTAGTCATCACAATGCTCCATGACCCATGTCATACCAATACTCCATGAACATTTTCAGCCCAATGCTCCATGACCATCTCATCAAAATGCTCCATGACCTATATCATCACAATGCTCCATGACCACTGTCGTCACAACACTCCATGACACGTGACAACACAATGACCCGGAACTCTTGTCATCACAATGCTCCAAGACCCCTGTAATCACAATGCTCCATCACCCCTGTCATCAAAATACTCCATGAAATTTTTCAACCCAATGCTCCATGACCCTTGTCATCACAATGATACATGCCCTTGTCATCCCAATGCTCCATGACCCCTCTATTCACAATGCTCCGTGACGCTTGTCATCACTGTGCTACATGACACATGTAATCACATTGCTCCATGCCTTTGTCAGCAAAATGCTACATGACCTTGTCATTACAATGCTCTATGCGCTTGTCATCACAATACTCCTTTACCATTGTCATCACAATCCTCCATGAAACTTGGGATCACATTGCTTCATGCCCTTGTCATCACAATGCTCCCTGCTCCTTGAAGTCAAAATGATCCATGACCTCTCTCATCGCAATGCTCCAAACTCTTGTGATCACTATGTTCTATAACACTTGTTATCACAAAGCTCCATGATGCCTGTCATCACACATACTCCATGCCCTTTTTATAACAATGCTCCATGAATTTGTCATCACAATTCTCAGTACACTTGTCATCACAATGCTCCGTGACATTGTAATCAGAATGCTCCTTGAACTCTGTCACAAAAAGGCTCCATGCCTTTTTCATCAAAATGCTCCATGCAATTGTCATCAAAATACTCCACAAGCTTGTCATCAGAATGCTCCATGACCCTTGTCATCACAATTCTCCATGCACTTGTCAGCACAATGCTCCCTGAAACCTGTCATCACAATGATCCAAGCCCTTGTCATCACAATGCTCCATTACCTTTGTCATCAGAATCCTCCATGACACTTGGCATCACAATGTTCCATGCCATTGTCATTACAATGGGCCATTACTTATGTCATCACAATGCTCCCTGACACCTCTCTTCACAATACTGCATGACCTGGTCATCAAAATGCTCCATGCCCTTGTTATCACAATGTTCCAAGTCCCCTGTAATCAGAATGCTCCAGACCACTTTTCATCAGTATGCTCCTTGAGACTTGTCATCACAAGCCTCCATGGTTTTCTCATCACAATGCTCCAGGACTTGTCATCACAATGCTTCACGACATTGTAATGAAAATTCTCAATGGCCATTGTCAACATAATGCTCCATGCCCTAGTCATCACAATGCTCCATTATATTTGTCATCACATCCTCCATTACAATTGGCATCACAATATTCCATGCTATTGTCATCGCAATGGACCATGACATAAGTCATCACAATGCTCCCTGACAATAGTCTTCACAATACTCCATGCCCTTGTCTTCACAATGCTCCATGCACTTGTCATCACAATGCACCATGTCCACTGTCATCACAATAATCTATGAAACATGTCAGACTTATGCTCCATGCCCTTGTCATCACAATGCTCCATGATCCCTGTCATCACAATGCTCCGTGATTCCAGTCATCACTATGCTTCATAACGTTTGTCATCACAACGGTCCATGCCCGCATCATCACAAGGCTCTGTGACCTTTGTAACCACAATGCTCCATGAACATTTCATCACAATGCCCCGTGACCCTAGTCATCACAATACTCCATGCCTTTGTAAGAACAATGCTCCATGTCACTTGTCATCACAATGTGCCATGCGCTTTTCATCACAATGATCTACAACCTTGTCATCGCTATGCTCCATAAACCTTGTAATAACAATGCTCCATGCACTTCTCATCCAAATGCTCTCTCACATGTGATATCACAATGTTCAATCACTAGTCATCACAATCCTCCCTCACCCCTGTTATCACAATGTTCCATGACCCCTGTCATCACAATGCTACATCCCCTTATCAGCACAATGTTCCTTCACCCCTGACATCACAATTTTCCATAACCCCTGTCATCAAAATGCTCCATGACACTTTTCATCCCAAAGCTCCATGAAGCCTGGCATCACAATGTTCTATAACCCCTGTCATCAAAATGTTCCATTACACTTTTCTTCAAATTGCTGCATGACCCTGTCATCAAAATGCTCCCTGTCCTTCTCATCACAATGCACCACACACTTGTCATCAAAATGCTCCATGACCTTTGTCATCACAAAGCTCCATGACCCTTGGCATCACAATGCTCCATGTCATTGTCATCACAATGCTCCATGAACCCTCTCATCACATTGATCCATGACTTTGTCATCACAAAGCTCCATGACACTTGTCATCACAGTGCTCGATGCCCTTCTCATCACAATGCTCCATGCCCTTGTCATTACAATCCTCCATGACCCATGTATCACAGTGTACCGTGCCCTTGTCATCACAATGCTCCATGCCCACTCTCATCACAATAATCCATGAAACATTTCAGACCAATGCTCAATGCCCTTCTCATCACAATGCTCCATTACCTCTGTCATAACAATGCTCTATGACCCCTGCCATCACAATGTTCCAGGGCCTTGTCATCAAAAGGCTCCATGACGCTTGTCATCACAATCCTCCAAGACCCCTGTAATCACAATGTTCCATGCCCTTGTCATCACAATGCTCCAAGACCCCTGTAATCACAATGCTCCCTGCCCCTTTTCATCAGAATGCTCCATGAGACTTGTCATCACAAGTCTCCATCGTCATCTCATCACAATACTCCAGGACCTTGTCATCACAATGCTCCATGACACCTGTCATCACAATACTCCATGAATATTTTCAACCCAATTCTCCATTACCTTCTCATCACAATGCTCCATGGCCAGTATCATCACAATGCTCCATGACCACTGTCATCACAATGCGCCATTCCAACTGTCATCACAATAATCCATGAAACTTATTATACCAATGCTCCATGCGCTTGTCATCACAATGCTCCATGCCCTTGCTATCACAATGTTCCAAGACCACTGTTATCAGAATGCTCCATGCCCCTTTTCATCAGTATGCTCCATGAGACCTGTCATCACAAGGCTCCATGGTTTTCTCATCACAATGCTCAAGGACATTGTCATCACAATGCTTCACGACATTGTCATGAAAATTCTCAAAGGCCCTTGTCATCATAATGCTGCAAGCCCTAGTCATCACAATGCTCCATCATATTTGTCATCACAATCCTCCATTACACTTGGCATCACAATGCACCATGCCATTGTCATCAAAATGAACCATGACATATGTCATCAAAATGCTCCCTGACACCAGTCTTCACAATACTCCATGACTTTGTCATCACAATACTCCATGAACCCTGTCAACACAATGCTCCGTGACTCCAGTCATCACAATGCTTCATAACGTTTGTCATCACAACGGTCCATGCCTGCGTCATCACAAGTCTCTGTGACATTTGTAACCACAATGCTCCATGAACATTTCAACACAGTGCTCCGTGACACTTGTCATCACAATGCTCCATGCCTTTGTCAGAAAAATGCTCAATGACCCTTGTCATCAAAACCTGCCACGGGCTTTCCATCACAATGATCCACAACCTTGTAATCGCTATGCTCCATAAACCTTGTAATCACAATGCTCCATGCTCTTCTCATCCAAATGCTCTCTCACCTGAGATATAACCATGTTCCCTCACTATTCATCACAATCCTCCCTCAACCCTGTAATCAAAATGTTCCATGACCACTGTCATCACCATGTTCCATTCCCTTGTCATCACAATGCTCCATGACCCCTGTCATCACAATACTCCATGAACATTTTCAGCCCAATGCTCCATGACCCTTGACATCACAATGATCCATGCCCTTGTCATCCCAATTCTCCATGACCCCTGTATTCACAATGCTCCGTGACGCTTGTCATCACAGTGCTCCATGACACCTGGCATCACAATGCTTCATGCCTTTGTCAGCAGAATGCTACATGACCTTGTCATTACAATGCTATATGCGCTTGTCATCACAATACTCCATTACCATTGTCATCACAATCCTCC
Organism: Mesoplodon mirus; assembly: GCF_964341445.2. Taxonomy (NCBI): domain Eukaryota; kingdom Metazoa; phylum Chordata; class Mammalia; order Artiodactyla; family Ziphiidae; genus Mesoplodon; species Mesoplodon mirus. The sequence goes on from NW_028295599.1 coordinate 249,695, forward strand.
ATGAAACTCAGGATCACATTGCTTCATGCCCTTGTCATCACAATGCTCCATGCTCCTTGAAATCAATATGATCCATGACCACTGTCATCACAATGCTCCAAACCCTTGTGATCACAATGTTCCATAGCACTTGTCATCACAACGCTCCATGATGCCTGTCATCACAATACTCCATGACCTTTTCATCACAATGCTCCATGACCTATGTCATCACAATTCTCAATACATTGTCATCACAATGCTCCCTGACATTTGTCGTCAGAATGCTCCTTGAACCCTGTCACGAAAAGTCTCCATGCCATTTTCATCACAATGCCCCATGCCGTTTTCATCACAATGCTCCATGCCATTGTCATCAAAATACTCCACAAGCTTGTCAGCAGAATGCTCCATGACCCTTGTCATCACAATTCTCCATGCACTTGTCAGCACAATGCTCCCTGACCCTTGTCATCACAATGCTCCAAGCTATTGTCATCACAGTGCTCCATTACATTTGTCTTCTGAATCCTCCATGACACTTGGCATCACAATGTTCAATGCCATTGTCATCACAATGGACCATTATATATGTCAGCACAATGCTCCCTGACAACTGTCTTCACAATACTGCATCACATGGTCATCACAATGCTCCATGCCCTTGTCATCACAATGCTCCATGCCCTTGTTATCACAATGCTCAATGACCCCTGTCATCACAAAGCTCTATGCCTTTCTCAGCACAATGCTCCATGACGTATGTCATCAGAATGCTCCATGGCCTTCTCCTGACAGTGTTCCATGCCCTTGTCATCACAGTGCTCCAAGACCCCTGTAATCACAATGCTCCATGCCCCTTTTCATCAGAATGCTCCATGAGACTTGTCATCACAAGTCTCCATGGTCATCTCATCACAATGCTCCAGGACCTAGTCATCACAATGCTCCATGACACCTGTCATCACAATGCTCTGTGACTCCAGTCATCACAGTGCTTCATAATATTTGTCATCACAATGGTCCATGCCCACGTCATCACAAAGCTCTCTTAACTTTGTATCCACAATGCTCCATGAACATATCATCACAATGCTCCGTGACCCTTGTCATCACAATGCTCCATGCCTTTGTCATTAAAATGCTCCATGACCATTGTCATCACAATGTGCCACGCGCTTTTCATCCCTACGGTCCAAAAATTTGTCATCACAATGCTCCATAAAAATTGTAATCACAATGCTGCATGCCCTTCTCATCATAATGCTCCATTACCCCTGTCATAACAATGTTCCATGACCCCGGCCATCACAATGTTCCACGGCCTTGTCATCACAAGGCTCCATGACACTTGTCATCACAATGCTCCAAGACCCCTTTAATCACAATGCTCCTTGCCGTTGTCATCACAAAGCTCCATGACACATGTCATCAGAATGTTCCATGGCCGTCTCATCAAAATGCTCCTTGCCCTTGTCATCACAATGCTCCAAAACCCCTGTAAACACAGTGCTCCATGCCCCTATTCATCTCAATTCTCCATGAACCCTGTCATCATAACACTCCATGACACGTGACAACACAATGATCCGGGACTCTTGTCATCACAGTGCTCCAAGACCCCTGTAATCAAAATGCTCCATGACACCTGTCATCACAATACTCCATGAATATTTTCAGCCCAATGGTCCATGACCCTTGTCATCACAGTGATCCATGATCCCTGTATTCAAAATGCTCCGTGACAATTGTGTCACAGTTCTCCATGACACCTGTCATCACAATGTTCCATGCCTTTGTCAGGAAAATTCTACATGACCTTGTCATTACAATGCTCTATGCATTTGTCACCACAATGCTCAAAGACCCCTGTAATCACAATGCTACATGCCCCTTTTCATCTCAATGCTCCATGAACTCTGTCATCACAATGCACCATGCCCATCATCATAATGCTTCAGGCTATTGTCATCACAATGAAATCAAAATTCTCCATGACCTCTGTCATCGTAATGCTCCAAAGCCTTGTGATCACAATGTTCCATAACACTTATAATCACAACACCCCATGACGATTATCATCACAATTATCCATGGTCTTCTCATCACCATGCTCCATAACTTTTGTCATCACAATTCTCAATACACTTGTCATCACAATGCTCCCTGACACTTGTCGTCAGAATGCTCCTTGAACACTGTCACGAAAAGCCTGCATGCCTTTTTCATCACATTGTCCCATGCCGTTTTCATCACAATGCTCCATGCCATTGTCATCAAAATACTCCACAAGCTTGTCAACAGAATGCTCCATGACCCTTGTCATCACAATTCTCCATGCACTTGTCAGCACAATGCTCCCTGAACCTTGTCATCACAATGCTCCAAGCCATTGTCATAACAATGCTCCATTACATTTGTCATCAGAATCTTTCATGAAACTTGGCATCACAATGCTCCATGCCATTTTCATCACAATGGGACATTACATATGTCATTACAATGCTCCCTGACACTTCTCTTCACAATAATGCAAGAGCTGGTCATCACAATGCTCCATGCCCTTGTCATCACAATGCGCCATTCCAAATGTCATCGCAATAATCCATGAAACATATTAGACCAATGCTCCATGCCCTTGTCATCACAATGCTCCATGCCCTGGTTATCACAATGCTCCATGACCCCTGTCATCACCATGCTCCGTGACTCCAGTCATCACAATGCTTCATGACCTTTGTCATCACAATGGTCCATTACCTCATCATCAACAGTCTCTGTGACCTTTTTAACCACAATGCTCCATGAAATTTTCATCACAATGCTCTTTGACCCTTGTCATCACAATGATCTACGCCTTTCTCAGCACAATGATCCATGCCCTTGTCATCACAATGCTCCATGACCCTGTCATCACAATGCTCCGTGACTCCAGTCATCACAATGCTTCATAACATTTGTCATCACAATGGTCCATGTCCGTGTCATCACAAGGCTTTGTGACAATTTTAACCTCAATGCTTCATGAACTTTTCATCATAATGCTCCGTGACCATTGTCATCACAGTGCTCCATGCCTTTGTCAGAAAAATGCTCCATGACCCTTGTCATCACAATGTGCCACACGCTTTTTATCCCAATGGTCCACAGATTTGTCATCACAATGCTCCATAAAACTTGTAATCACAATGCTCCATGCACTTCAAATCACAATGCTCCATTACCCCTGTCATAACAATGCTCCTTGACCCCTGCCATCACAATGTTCCACGGCCTTGTCATCAAAAAGCTCCATGACCCTTGTCATCAAAATGCTCCAAGACCCCTGTAATCACAATGCTCCATGCCCTTGTCATCACAAAGCACTATGACACATGTCATCAGAATGTTCCATGTCCTTCTTATCCAAATGCTCCATGCCCTTGTCATCACAATGCTCCAAGACCCCTGTAATCAAAATGCTCCATGCGCCTTTTCATCTCAATGCTCCATGAACCCTGTCATCACAGTGCATCATGCCCATCATCATAATGCTTCCGGCTATTGTCAGCACAATGAAATCAAAATTCTCCATGACCTCTGTCATCACAATGCTCCATGATCCCTGTCATCACAATACTCCATGAACATTTTCAGCCCAATGCTCCATGACCCTTGTCATCACAATGATCCATGACACCTGTATTCAGAATGCTCCGTGACACATGTCATCACAGTGATCCATGACACCTGTCACCACAGTGCTCCATGCCTTTGTCTGCAGAATTCTCCATGATCTTGTCAATACAATGCTCTATGCGCTTGTCATCACAATGCTACAAGACCTCTGTCATCACAATGCTCCATGCCCCTTTTCATCTCAATGCTCCATGAACCCTGTCATCACAATGCACCATGCCCATCATCATAATGCTTCAGGCTATTGTTATTACAATGAAATCAAAAGTCTCCATGACCTCTGTCATCATAATGCTCCAAACCCTTGTGATCACAATGTTCCATAACATTTATCATCACAACACCCCATGACGATCATCATCACAATTATCCTTGGTCTTCTGATCACAATGCTCCCTGATCTTTGTCATCTCAGTGCTCAATACACTTGTCTTCACAATGCTCCCTGACACATGTCGTCAGTATGCTCCTTGAAACCTGTCATGACAAGGAACCATGCCTTTTTCATCACAATGATCCATGCCCTTTTCATCACAATGCTCCAAGACCCCTGTAATCACAATGCTCCATGCCCTTGTCATCAAAAAGCTCCATGAGGCATGTCATCAGAATGCTCCATGGCCTTTTCCTCACAATGCTCCATGGCATTTTCATCACAATGCTCCATGTACCCTCTCATCACATTGTTCCATGCCCTTGTCATTACAATCCTCCATGACCCATGTATCACATTGTTCCGTGCCCTTGTCATCACAATGCTCCAGCCCACTCTCATCACAATAATCTATGAAATATTTCAAACCAATGCTCAATGCCCTTCTCATCACTATGCTCCATTACCTCTGTCATAAAAATGCACCATGACCACTGCCATCACAATGTTCCACGGCCTTGTCATCACAAGGCTCCATGACCCTTGTCATCACAATGCTCCAAGAAACTTGTAATCAAAATTCTCCATGCCCTTGTAATAACAAAGCTCCATGACGCATGTATCAGAAGGTTCCATGGCCTTCTCATCACAATGCTCCATGCCCTTTTCATCACAATGCTCCATGACCCCTGTAATCACTATGATCCATGCCCCTTTTAATCTCAATGCTCCATGAACCCTGTCATCACAAAGCACCATGCCCATCATCATAATGCTTCAGGCTATTGTCACTACAATGAAATCAAAATTCTCCATGACCTCTGTCATCATAATGCTCCAAAACCTTGTGATCACAATGTTCCATAACACTTATCATCACAACACCCCATGACGATCATCATCACAGTTATCAATGGTCTTCTTATCACAATGCTCCATGATCATTGTCATCACAATGCTCAATACACTTGTCATCACAATACTCCCTGACACCTGTCGTCAGTATGCTGCTTGAACCCTGTGATGACAAGGCTCCATGCCTTTTACATCACAATGATCCATGCCTTTTCATCACAATGCTCCAAGACCCCTATAATCACAATGCTCCATGGCCTTGTCAGCACAAAGCTCCATGACGCATGTCATCAGAATTCTCCATGGCCTTCTCCTCAAAATGCTCCATGCCCTTGTCATCACAATGCTCCAAGTCCACTGTAATCACAATGCTCCATGCCCCTTTTCATTAGAATGCTCCATGAGACTTGTCATCACAAGTCTCCATGGTCATCTCATAACAATGCTCCAGGACATTGTCATCACCATGCTCTATTCCCTTGTCATCACAATGCTCCATGACCCCTGTCATTACAATAATCCATTAATATTTTCAGCCCAATGCACCATGACCTTCTCATCACAATGCTCCATGACCAATATCATCACTATTCTCCATGACCACTGTCATCACAACCACCCATAACACCTGACAACACAATGATCCGGGACTCCTGTCATCAAAATGCTCCATGCCCTTGTCATCACAATGCACCATGTCCACTGACATCACAATAATCTATGAAACTTGTCCGACCAATGCTCCATTCCCCTGTCATCACAATGCTCCATGCCCTTGTTATCACAATGCTCCATGACCCCTGTCATCACAATGCTCCGTGACTCCAGTCATCAAAATGTTCCATAACCCCTGTCATCAAAATGCTCCATGACCCTTTTCATCCCAAAGCTCCATGATCCCTGGCATCACAATATTCTATAACCCCTGTCATCAAAATGTTCCATTACACTTTTCATCAAATTGCTGCATGACCCTGTCATCAAAATGCTCCCTGCCCTTCTCATCACAATGCACCACACCCTTGTCATCAAAATGCTCCATGACATTTGACATCACAAAGCTCCATGACACTTGGCATCACAGTGCTCCATGTCATTGTCATCACAATGCTCCATGAACCCTCTCATCACATTGCTCCATGCCCTTGTCATAACAAAGCTCCATGACACTTGTCATCACAATGCTCGATGCCCTTCTCATCACAATGCTCCACGCCCTGGTCATTACAATCCACCATGACCCATGTATCACAGTGTACCGTGCCCTTGTCATCACAATGCTCCATGCCCACTCTCATCACAATAATCCATGAAATATTTCAGACCAATGCTCAATGCCATTCTGATTACAATGCTCCATTACTTCTGTCATAACTATGCTCCATGACCGCTGCCATCAAAATGTTCCACGGCCTTGTCATCAAAAGTCTACATGACCCTTGTCATCACAATGCTCCAAGAACCCTGTAATCACAATGCTCCATGCCCTTGTCATCACACAGCTCCATGACGCATGCCCTCAGAATGTTCCATGGCCTTCTCCTCACAATGCTCCATGCCCTTGTCATCACAGTGCTCCAAAACCCCTGTAATCACAAAGCTCCTTGCCCCTTTTCGTCAGAATGCTCCATGAGATTTGTCATCACAAGTCTCCATCGTCATCTCATCACAATGCTCCAGGACCTTGTCATCACAATGCTCCAAGACCCCTGTAATCAAAATGCTCCATGCGCCTTTTCATCTCAATGCTCCATGAACCCTGTCATCACAATGCATCATGCCCATCATCATAATGCTTCCGGCTATTGTCAGCACAATGAAATCAAAATTCTCCATGACCTCTGTCATCACAATGCTCCATGACCCCTGTCATCACAATACTCCATGAACATTTTCAGCCCAATGCTCCATGACCCTTGTCATCACAGTGATCCATGACACCTGTATTCAGAATGCTCCGTGACACATGTCATCACAGTGATCCATGACACCTGTCACCACAGTGCTCCATGCCTTTGTCTGCAGAATTCTCCATGATCTTGTCAATACAATGCTCTATGCGCTTGTCATCACAATGCTACAAGACCTCTGTCATCACAATGCTCCATGCCCCTTTTCATCTCAATGCTCCATGAACCCTGTCATCACAATGCACCATGCCCATCATCATAATGCTTCAGGCTATTGTTATTACAATGAAATCAAAAGTCTCCATGACCTCTGTCATCATAATGCTCCAAACCCTTGTGATCACAATGTTCCATAACATTTATCATCACAACACCCCATGACGATCATCATCACAATTATCCTTGGTCTTCTGATCACAATGCTCCCTGATCTTTGTCATCTCAGTGCTCAATACACTTGTCTTCACAATGCTCCCTGACACATGTCGTCAGTATGCTCCTTGAAACCTGTCATGACAAGGAACCATGCCTTTTTCATCACAATGATCCATGCCCTTTTCATCACAATGCTCCAAGACCCCTGTAATCACAATGCTCCATGCCCTTGTCATCAAAAAGCTCCATGAGGCATGTCATCAGAATGCTCCATGGCCTTTTCCTCACAATGCTCCATGGCATTTTCATCACAATGCTCCATGTACCCTCTCATCACATTGCTCCATGCCCTTGTCATTACAATCCTCCATGACCCATGTATCACATTGTTCCGTGCCCTTGTCATCACAATGCTCCAGCCCACTCTCATCACAATAATCTATGAAATATTTCAAACCAATGCTCAATGCCCTTCTCATCACTATGCTCCATTACCTCTGTCATAACAATGCACCATGACCACTGCCATCACAATGTTCCACGGCCTTGTCATCACAAGGCTCCATGACCCTTGTCATCACAATGCTCCAAGAAACTTGTAATCAAAATTCTCCATGCCCTTGTAATAACAAAGCTCCATGACGCATGTCATCAGAAAGTTCCATGGCCTTCTCTTCACAATGCTCCATTCCCATGTCATCACAATGCTCCAAGACACTTGTAATAACAGTGCTCCATGACCCTTTTCATCTCAATGCTCCATGAACTGTGTCATCAAAATACACCATGCCCATCATCATAATGCTTCAGGCTATTGTCATCACAATGAAATCAATATTCTCCATGACCTCTGTCATCATAATGCTCCAAACCCTTGTGATCACAATGTTCAATAACACTTTTAATCTCAACACCCCATGACACTCATCATCACAATTATCCATGGTCTTCTTATCACAATGCTCCATGATCTTTGTCATCACAATGCTCAATACACTTGTCATCACAATGCTCCCTGACACTGGTCATCAGTATGTTCCTTGAACCCTGTCATGACAAGGTTCCATGCCTTTTTCATCACAGTGATCCATGCCCTATTCATCACAATGCTCCAAGATCCCTGTAATCACAATGCTCCATGCCCTTGTCATTAAAAAGCTCCATGACGCATGTTATCAGCATGCTTCATGGCCTTCTCATCACAATGCTCCATGCCCTTCTAATCACAATGCTCCAAGACCCCTGTAATCACAATGCTCCATGCCCCTTTTCATCAGAATGTTCCATGAGACTTGTCATCACAATGCTTAATGGGCTTGTCAGCACAATGCTCAATGACACATGTCATCACAATGCACCATGTGCTTGTCATCACAGTGCTCCCCAATTTGTGATCACAATGCTCCTTAAAATTTGTCATCACAATGCTCCCTGCCCTTCTCATCACATTGCACAACGCCCTTGCCATCAATATGCTCCATGAGCATTGTCATCACAAAGATCCATGACACTTAGCATCACAATGCTCCATTTCATTGTCATCACAATGCTCCACGAACGCTCTCATCACATTGCTCCATGCCCTTGTCTTCACAAAGCTCCATGACACATGTCATCAGAATGTTCCATGGCCTTCTGATCACAATGCTGCATGCCCTTGCCATCACAAGGCTCAATTACCCCTTTGATAACAATACTCCATGACCCCTGCCATCACGATGGTCCATGGTCCTGTCATCACAAAGCTCCATGACCCTTCTCATCACAATGCTCCAATAACCCTGTAATCACAATCCTCTATGCCACTTTTCATCTCAGTGATCCATGAACCCTGTCATTACAATGCACCATGCCCATCATCATAATGCATCATGCTATTGTCATCACAATGAAATCAAAATGCTCCATGACCTCTGTCATAACAATGTTCCAAACACTTGTGATCACAATATACAATATCACTTTTCATCACAATGTCCCATGACCCTCGTCATCACAATTATCAATGGTCTTCTCATCACAATGCTCCATGACCTTTGTTATCACAATGCTCAATACACTTGTCATCAAAATGCCCCCTGACACTTGTTGTTTGTATCCTCCTTGAATCCTGTCATGACGAGGCTCCATGCCTTTTTCATCACAATGATCCATGTCCTTTTCATCACAATGCTCCAAGACCCATGTAATCTCAATGCTCCATGCCCTTGTCATCACGAAGCTCAATGACGCATGCCATCAGAATGCTCCTTGGTCTTCTCCTCACAATGCTCCATGCCCTTGTCCTCACAATGTTCGAAGACACCTGTAATCACAATGCTCCATGGTTGTCCTCAAAAAACTCCATGACGCATGTCATCAGAATGCTCCATGGCCTTCTCATCACAATGCTCCATGCCCTAGTCATCACAGTGCTCCAAGACCCCAGTAATCACAATGCTCCATGCCCATTTTCATCAGAATGCTCTATGAGACTTGTCATCACAAGTCTCCATGGTCTTCTCATCACAATGCTCCAGGACCTTGTCATCACCATGCTCCATTCTCTTGTAATCACAATGTTCCATGACCCCTGTCATCACAATAATCCATGAAAATTTTCAGCCCAATGCACCACGACCTACTCATCACAATGCTCCATGGCCAATATCATCACAATGATCCATGACCACTGTCATCACAACACTCCATGTCACCTGAGAACACAATGATTCGGGACTCTTCTCATCACAATGCTCCATTCCCTAGTCATCACAATGCTCCATGACGCCTGTCCTCACAATGCTCCGTGACTCCAGTCATCACAATGTTTCATAACGTTTGTCATCACAATGGTCCATGCCCGGTCATCAGAAGGCTCTGTGACCTTTGTAACCAAAATGCTCCATGAACATTTCATCACAATTCTTTGTTACCCTTGTCATCACAATGCTCCATGTCTTTGTCAGAACAATGCTCCATGACCATTGTCTTCAAAATGTGCCACGCGCATTTCATCACAATGGTCCACAACCTTGTCACTGCAATGCTCCATAAACATTGTAATCACAATGGTCCATGCACTGCTCATCAAAATGCTCACTCACCAGTGATATCACAGTGTTCTATCACTAGTCATCACAATTCTCCCTCACCCCTGTAATCACAATGTTCCATGACCCTGTCATTACACTGCTACATCCCCTTATCATCAGAATGTTCCATGACCCCTGTCAGCAAAATGCTCCATGACCCTTTTCATCCCAAAGCTCCAAGACCCATGACAACACAATGTGCTATAACCCCTGCAATCAAAATGTTCCATTACACTATTCATCAAATTGCTGCATGACCCGGTCATCAAAATGCTGCCTGCCCTTCTCATCACAATGCACCATGCCCTTGTCATCAAAATGCTCCATGACTTGTCATCACAAAGCTCCATGACCCTTGGCATCACAATGCTCCATGTCATTGGCATCACAATGCTCCATGAACCCTCTCATCACATTGCTCCATGCCCTTGTCATCACAAAGCTCCATGACAGTTGTCATCACAATGCTCGATGCCCTTCTCATCTCAATGGTGCATACCCTTGTCATTACAATCCTGCATGACCTATGTAACATAGTGTTCCGTACCCTTGTCATCACAATGCTCCATGCCCACACTCATCACAATAATCCATGAAACATTTCAGTCCAATGTTCCATGCCGTTCTCTTCACCATGCTCCATTACCCCTGTCATAACAATGCACCATGACACCTGCCATCACAATGTTCCACAGCCAAGTCATCACAAGGTTCTATGACACTTGTCATCACAAAGCTGAAGACCCCTGTAATCATAATGCTCCATGCCTTTGTCATCACAAAGCTCCATGACGCATGTCATCAGAATGTTCCATGGACTTCTCATCACAATGCTACATGCCCTTGTCAACACAATGCTCCAAAACCCCTGTAAACACAATGCTCCATGTCCCTTTTCATCTCAATGCTCCATGAAACCTGTCATCACAATGCACCATGCCCATCATCATAATTCTTCAGGCTATTGTCATCACAATGAAATCAATATTCTCCATGACCTCTGTCATCATAATGCTCCAAACCCTTGTGATCACAATGTTCCATAACACTTATCATCACAACACCCCATGACGCTCATCATCACAATTATCCATGGTCTTCTCATCACCATGCTCCATGAACTTTGTCATCACAATGCTCAATACATTTATCATCACAATGCTCCCTGACATTTGTTGTAAGTATGCTCCTTTAACCCTGTCATGACAAGGATCCATGCATTTTTCATCCCAGTGATCCATGCCCTTTTCATCACAATGCTCCATGATCCCTGTAATCACAATGCTCCTTGCCCTTGTCATCACAAAACTCCATGACGCATATCATCAGAATGCTCCATGACTTTCTCATCACAATGCTCCATGCCCTAGTCATCACAATGCTCCAAGACCCCTGTAATCACAATGCTCCATGCCCCTTTTCATCAGAATTCTCCATGAGACTTGTCATCACAAGTCTCCATGGTCTTCTCATCACTATGCTCCAGGAACTTGTCATCACCATGCTCCATTCCCTTGTCATCACAATGCACCAAGAACTCTGTCATCACAATAATCCATGAATATTTTCAGCCCAATGCTCCACGATCTACTCATCACAATGCTCCATCGCCAATATCATCACAATGGTCCATGACCACTGACATCACAATTCTCCAAACTCTTGTGATCACAGTGTTCCATAACACTTGTCATCACAACGCTCCATGATGCCTGTCATCACAATACTCCATGCCCTTTTCATCACAATGCTCCATGACCTTTGTCATCACAATTCTCAATACATTTGTCATCACAATGCTCCCTGACACTTGTCATCAGAATGCTCCTTGAACCCTGTCACGAAAAGGCTCCATGTCTTTTTCATCACAAAACCCCATTCAATTTTCATCACAATGCTCCATGCCATTGTCATCAACATACTCCACAAGCTTGTCATCAGAATGCTCCATGACACTTGTCATCACAATTCTCCATGCACTTGTCAGCACAATGCTCCCTGACCCTTGTCATCACAATGCTCCAAGCCATTGTCATCACAATGCTCCATTACCTTTGTCATCAGAATCCTCCATGACACTTGGCATCACAGTGCTCCATGCCATTGTCATCACAGTGGGCCATTACATATGTCTACACAATGCTCCCTGACACCTCTCTTCACAATACTGCATGACCTGGTCATCACAATGCTCCATGCCCTTGTCATCACAATGCGCCATTCCCACTGTCATCACAATAATCTCTGAAACTTATTAGAGCAATGTTCCATGCGCTTTTCATCACAATGCCCCATGACCCGTGTCATCACAATGCTCCGTGACTCCAGTCATCACAATGTTTCATAACGTTTGTCATCAGAATGGTCCATGCCCACGTCAACACAAGGCTCTGTGACATTTATAACCACAATGCTCCAAGAATATTTCATCACAAGGCTCCGTGAAACTTGTCATCACAATGCTCCATGTCTTTGTCAGAACAATGGTCCATGACCCTTGTCATCACAATGTGCCATGTCCTTTTCATCACAATGATCCACAACCTTGTCATCGCTATGCTCCATAAACATTGTAATCACAATGCTCCAGGCACTTCTCATCCAAGTGCTCTCTCACATGAGATATCACAATGTTCCATCACTAGTCATCACAATCCTCCCTCACCCCAGTTATCACAATGTTCCATGACCCCTGACATCACAATGTTCCATAACACCTGTCGTCAAAATGCTCCATCACCCTTTTCATCGCAAAGCTCCATGACCCCTGGCATCACAATGTTCAATAACCACTGTCAACAAAATGTTCCATTACAATTTTCATCAAGTTGCTGCATGACCATGTCATCAAAATGCTCCCTGCCATTCTCAACACAATGCACCACACCCTTGTCATCAAAATGCTCCATGAACTTTGTCATCACAAAGCTTCATAACCCTTGGCATCACAATGCTCCATGACATTGCCATCACAATGCTCCATGAACCCTTTCATCACATTGTTCCATGCCCTTGTCATCACAAAGATCCATGACACTTGTCATCACAATGATCGATGCCCTTCTCATCACAAGGCCCCATGCCCTTGTCATTACAATCCCCCATGACCCATGTATCACATTGTACCATGCCCTTCTCATCACAATGCTCCATGCCCACTCTCATCACAATAATCCATGAAACATTTCAGACCAATGTTCAATGCCCTTCTCATCCCAATGCTCCATTACCTCTGTCATAACAATGCTCCATGACCCCTGCCATCACAATGCTCCACGGCCTTGTCATCACAAGGCTCCATGACCCTTGTCATCACAATGCTCCAAAACCACTGTAATCACAATGCTCCATGCCCTTGTCATCACAAAGCTCCATGATGCATGTCATCAGAATGTTCCATGAACTTCTCCTGAGAGTGCTCCATGCCCTTGTCATCACAATGCTCCAAGACCCCTGTAAACACAATGCTCCATGCCTCTTTTCATCAGAATGCTCCATGAGACTTGTCATCACAAGTCTCCATGGTCATCTCATCACAATTCTCCAGTACCTTGTCATCACCATGCTCCATTCCCTTGTCATCACAATGCTCCATGACACCTGGCATCACAATACTCCATGAACATTTTCAGCCAAATGCTCCATGAACTTCTAATCACAATGCTCCATGGCAAATATCATCAAAATGCTCCATGACAACTGTCATCACAACACTCCATGACACCTGACAACACAATGATCCGGGACACTTGTCATCACAATGCTCCAAGACCCCTGTAATCACAATGTTCCATGACCCCTGTCATCACAATACTCCATGAACATTTTCAGCCCAATGATCCATGACCCTTGTCATCACAATGATCCATGCCCTTGTCATCCCAATGCTCCATGACCCCTGTATTCACAATGCTCCATGACGCTTGTCCTCACAGTGCTCCATGACACATGTCATCACAATGCTCCATGCCTTTGTCAGCAAAATGCTACATGACCTGGTCATTACAGTGTTCTATGTGCTTGTCATCACAATACTCCATTACCATTGTCATAACAATCCTCCATGAAACTTGGGATCACATTGCTTCATGCCCTTGTCATCAAAATGCTCCATGCTCCTTGAAATCAAAATGATCCATGACCTTTGTCATCACAATGCTCCAAACCCTTGTGATCACAATGTTCCATAACACTTGTCATCACAACTCACCATGATGCCTGTCATCACAATACTCCATGCCCTTTTCATCACAATGCTCCATGACCTATGTCATCACAATTCTCAATACACTTGTCATCACAATGCTCCCTGACACTTGTCGTCAGAAAGCTCCTTGAACCCTGTCACCAAAAGGCTCCATGCCTTTTTCATCACAAAGCCCCTTGCCATTTTCATCACAATGCTCCATGCCATTGTCATCAAAATATTCCACAAGTTTGTCATCAGAATGCTCAATGCCATTGTCATCACAATTCTCCATGCACTTGTCAGCACAATGCTCCCTGACCCTTGTCATCACAATGCTCCAAGCCATTGTCATCACAATGCTCCATTACCTTTGTCATCAGAATCCTCCATGACACTTGGCATCACAATGCTCCATGCCATGGTCATCACATTAGGCCATTACATATGTCATCACAATGCTCCCTGACACCTCCCTTCACAATATTGCATGACCTGGTCATCGCAATTCTCCATGCCCTTGTCATCACAATGCGCCATTCCAACTGTCATCAAAATAATCCATGAAAGTTATTAGACCAATCCTCCATTCCATTGTCATCACAAAGCTCCATGCCTTTGTTATCACAATGTTCCAAGACCCCTGTAATCAGAATGCTCCATGCCCCTTTTCATCAGTAGGCTCCATGAGACTTGTCATCACAAGGCTCCATGGTTTTCTCATCACAATGCTCCAGGAACTTGTCATCCCAATGCTTCACGTCATTGTCATGAAAATTCACAATGGCCCTTGTCATCATAGTGCTCCAAGCCCTAGTCATCACAATGCTCCATTATATTTGTCATCACAATCCTCCATTACATTTGGCATCACAATGCTCCCTGACATTGTCATCGCAATGGACCATGACATATGTCATCACAATGCTCCCTGACACCTGTCTTCACAATACTCCTTGACCTTCTCATCACAATGCTCCATGCCCTTGTCATCACAATGCACCATGTCCACTGTCATCATAATAATCTATGAAACATGTCAGACCAATGCTCCATGCCCCTGTCATCACAATGCTCCATGCCCCTTGTCATCAAAAGGCTCCATGACCCCTGCCATCACAACGATCCCTGACTCCAGTCATCACAATGCTTCATAACGTTTGTCATCACAACGGTCCATGCCCGCATCATCACAAGGCTCTGTGACATTTGTAACCACAATGCTCCATGAACTTTTCATCACAATGCTCTGTGACACTTGTCATCACAATGCTCCATGCCTTTATCAGATCAATGCTCCATGACCCTTGTCATCACAATGTTCCATGTGATTTTCATCACAATGATCCACAACTTTGTCATCGCTATGCTCCTTAAACATTGTAATCACAATGCTCCATTCACTTCTCATCCAAATGCTCTCTCACATGAGATATCACAATGTTCCATCACTAGTCATCACAATACTACCTCACCCCTGTTATCACAATGTTCCATGACCCCTGTCATCACAATGCTACATCCCCTTATCAGCACAATGTTCCATGACCCCTGACATCACAATGTTCCATAACCCCTGTCATCAAAATGCTCCATGACCCATTTCATCCCAAAGCTCCATGATCCCTGGCATCACAATGTTCTATAAACCCTGTCAACAAAATATTCCATTACACTTTTCATCAAATTGCTGCATGACCCTGTCATCAAAATGTTCCCTGCACTTCTGATCACAATGCACCACACCCTTGTCATCAAAATGCTTCACGACATTTGTCATCACAAAGCTCCATGACCCTAGGCATCACAAGGCTCCATGCCATTGTCATCACAATGCTCCATGAACTCTCTCATCACATTGCTCTATGCCCTTGTCATCACACATCTCCGTGACACTTGTCATCACAATGCTCGATGCCCGTCTCATAACAATGCTCCATGCCCTTGTCATTATAATCCCACATGACCCATGTATCACAGTGTACCGTGCCCTTGTCATCACAATGCTCCATGCCCAGTCTCATCACAATAATCCATGAAATATTTCAGACCAATGTTCAATGCCCTTCTCATCACAATGCTCCATTACCTCTGTCATAAAAATGCTCCATGACCCCTGCCATCACAATGTTCCACAGCCTTGTCATCACAAGGCTCCATGACCCTTGTCATCACAATGCTCCAAGACCCCTGTAATCACAATGCTCCATGCCCTTGTCATAACAAAGCTCCAATACGCATGTAATCAGAATGTTCCATGGTCTTCTCCTCACAGTGCCCCATGCCCTTGTCATCACAATGCTCCAAGACCCCTGTAATCACAATGCTCCTTGCCCCTTTTCATCAGAATGCTCCATGAGACTTGTCATCAAAAGTCTCCATGGTCATCTCATCACAATGCTCCAGGACCTTGTCATCACCATGCTCCATTCCCTTGTCATCACAATGCTCCATGAACACTGTCATCACAATACTCCATGAACATTTCTAGCCCTATGCTCCATGACCTTCTCATCACAATGCTCCATGACCAATATCATCACAATGCTCCATGAACCCTGTCATCACTACACTCCATGACACCTGACAAAACAATGATCCGGGACACTTGTCATCACAATACTCCAAGACCCCTGTTATCACAATGCTCCATGACCCCTGTCATCACAATACTCCATGAACATTTTCAGCCCAATTCTCCATGACACTTGTCATCACAATGATCCATGCTCTTGTCATTCCTATGCTCCATGACACCTGTATTCACAATGCGCCGTGACGCTTGTCATCACAGTGCTCCATGACACCTGTTATCACAATGCTCCATGTCTTTGTCAGCAAAATGCTACATGACCATGTCATTACAATGCTATATGCGCTTGTCATCACAATACTCCATTACCATTGTCATCACAATCCTCCATGAACCTTGGGATCACTTTTCTTCATGCCCTTGTCATCACAATGCTCCATGCTCCTTGAAATCAAAATGATCCATGACCGCTGTCATCACAATGCTTCAAACACTTGTGATCACAATGTTCCATAACACTTGTCATCACAACGCTCCATGATGCCTGTCATCACAATACTCCATGCCCTTGTCATCACAATGCTCCATGACCTTTGTCATCACAATTCTCAATACACTTATCATCACAATGCTCCCTGACACTTGTCGTCAGAATGCTCCTTGAACCCTGTCACGAAAAGGCTCCATGTCTTTTTCATCACAATGCCCCATGCCGTTTTCATCACAATGCTGCATGCCATTGTCATCAAAATACTCCACAAGCTTGTCATCAGAATGCTCCATGAACCTTGTCATCACAATTCTCCATGCACTTGTCAGCACAATGCTCCCTAAACCTTGTCATCACAATGCTCCAAGCCATTGTCATCACAGTGCTCCATTACCATTGTTATCGGAATCCTCCATGACACTTGGCATCAGAATGCTCCATGCCATTGTCATCACAATGGGCCATTACATATGTCATCACAATGCTCCCTGAAACCTCTATTTACAATAATGCATGACCTGGTCATCGCAATGCTCAATGCCCTTGTCATCACAATGCGCTGTTCCCACTCTCATCACAATAATCCAAGAAACTTATTAGACCAATGCTCCATGCCCTTGTCATCACAACGCTCCATGATGCCTGTCATCACAATACTCCATGCCCTTGTCATCACAATGCTCCATGCCCTTGTTATCACAATGTTCCAAGACCCAAGTAATCAGAATGCTCCATGCCGCTTTTGATCAGTATGCTCCATGAGACCTGTCATTACAAGAATCCATGATTTTCTCATCACAATGCTCCAGGACCTTGTCATCACAATGCTTCATGACATTTTCATGAAAACTCTCAATGGCCCTCGTCATCATAATGCTCCAAGCCCTAGTCATCACAATGCTCCATTATATTTGTCATCACAATCCTCCATTTTATTTGGCATCACAATGCTCCATGCCATTGTCATCGCAATGGACCATGACATATGTCATCACAATGCTCCCTGACACCTGTCTTCACAATATTCCATGCCCTTGTCATCACAATACTCCATGCACTTGTCATCAAAATGCACCATGTCCACTGTCATCACAATAATCTATGAAACTTGTCAGACCGATGCTCCATGCACCTGTCATCACAGTGCTCTATGCCCTTTTTATCACAATCCTCCATGACCCCTGTCATCACAATGCTCCGTGACTCCAGTCATCACAATGCTTCATAACGTTTGTCATCACAATGGTCCATGCCCGCGTCATCACAAGACTCTGTGACCTTTGTAACCAAAATGCTCCATGAAATTTTCATCACAATGCTGCGTGACCCTTGTCATCACAATGCTCCATGTCTTTGTCAGAACAATGCTCCATGACCCTTGTCATCACAATGTGCCATGCACTTTTCATCACAAAGAACCACAACTTTGACATCGCTATGCTCCATAAACCTTGTAATCACAATGTTCCATGCAATTCTCATTCAAATGCTCTCTCACAACGGATATCACAATGTTCCATCACTTGTCATTACAATCCTCCCTCACCCCTGTTATCACAAGTTTCCATGACCCCTGTCATCACCATGCTACATCCCCTTATCAGCACAATGTTCCATGATCCCTGACATCACAATGTTCAATAACCCCTGTCATCAAAATACTCCATGACCCTTTTCATCCCAAAGTTCCATGACCCATGGCATCACAATGTTTTATAACCCCTGTCATCAAAATGTTCCATTACACTTTTCATCAAATTACAGCATGAACCTGTCATCAAAATTCTCCCTGCCCTGCTCATCACAATGCACCACACCCTTGTCATCAAAATGCTCCATGACTTTTGTCATCACAAAGCTCCATGACACTTGGCATCACAATGCTCCATGTCATTGTCCTCATAATGCTCCATGAACCCTCTCATCGTATTGCTTAATGCCCTTGTCATCACAAAGCTCCATGACAATTGTCATCACAATGCTCGATGCCCTTCTCATCACAATGCTCCATGCCCTTGTCATTAAAATCCCCCATGACCCATGTATCACAGTGTACGTGCCCTTGTCATCACAATGCTCCATGCCCACTCTCATCACAATAATTCAAGAAACATTTCAGACCAATGCTCAATGCCCTTCTCATCACAATGCTCCATTACATCTGTCATAACAATGCTCCATGACCCCTGCCATCACATTGTTCCACGGACTTGTCATCACAAGGCTCCATGACCCTTGTCATCACAATGCTCCAAGACCCCTGTAATCACAATGCTCCAGGCCCTTGTCATAACAAAGCTCCATGACGCATGTTATCATAATGTTCCATGGCCTTCTCCTCACAGTGCTCCATGCCCTTGTCATCACAATGCACCAAGACCCCTGTAATCACAATGTTCCATGCCCTTGTCATCACAGTGCTCTATGCCCTTTTTATCACAATCCTCCATGACCCCTGTCATCACAATGCTCCGTGACTCCAGTCATCACAATGCTTCATGACCTTTGTCATCACAATGGTCCATGCCCTCGTCATCAACAGTCTCTGTGACCATTTTAACCACAATGCTCCATGAACTTTTCATAACAATGCTCTTTGACCCTTGTCATCACGATGATCTATGCCTTTCTCAGCACAATGCTCCATGACTCTTGTCATCACAATGCTCCATGCGCTTGTCAGCACAATGCTCCATGACACATGCCATCACAATGCTCCATGACCCCTGTCATCACAATGCTCCGTGACTCCAGTCATCACAATGCTTCATAACGTTTGTCATCACAATGGTCCATGCGTGCATCATCACAAGGCTCTGTGACCTTGTAACCACAATGCTCCTTGAACTTTTCATCACAATTCTCTGTGACCCTTGTCATCACAATGCTGCCTGTCTTTGTCAGAACAATGCTCCATGACCATTGTCTTCACAATGTGCCACGCACATTTCATCAGAACGGTCCACAACCTTGTCATTGCAATGCTCTATAAACCTTGAAATCACAATGCTCCATGCACTTCTCATCAAAATGCTCTCTCACCCGAGATATCACAGTGTTACATCACTAGTCATCACAATACTCCCTCACCCCAATAATCACAATGTTCCATGACACTGTCAGTACAATGCTACATCCCCTTATCATCACAATGTTCCATGACACCTGTCATCAAATTGCCCCATGACCCTCTTCATCCCAACGCTCCAAATCCCCTGACATCACAATGTCCTATAACACCTGCCATCAAAATATTCCATTACACTTTTCATCAAATTGCTGCATGACCCGGTCATCAAAATGCTCCCTGCCCTTCTCATCACAATGCACCATGCCCTTGTCATCAAAATGCTCCATTACTTGTCATGACAAAGCCCCATGACACTTGGCATCACAATGCTCCATGTCATTGTCATCACAATGCTCCATGAACCCTCTCATAACATTGCTCAATGCCCTTGTCATCAAAAAGCTCCATGACACTTGTCATCACAATGCTCGATGCCCTTCTCATCACAATGCTCCAGGCCCTTGTCATTACAATCCTGCATGACCATGTATCATAGTGTTCTGTACCCTTGTCATCAGAAGTCTCCATGCCCACTCTCATCACAATAATCCATGAAACTTTTCAGACCAATGTCTCATGCCCTTCTCATCACAATGCTCCATTACCTCTGTCATAACAATCCACCATGACCCCTGCCATCACAATGTTCCACTGCCTAGTCATCACAAGGTTGCATGACCCTTGTCATCACAATGCTGAAGACCCATGTAATCACAATGCTCCATGCCCTTGTCATCACTAACCTCCATGACTCATGTGGTCAAAATATTCCATGGCCTTCTCATTACAATGCTCCATGCCCTTGTCATCACAATGCCCCCAAACCCATGTAAACACAATGCTCCATGCCCCTTTTCATCTCAATGCTCCATGAACCCTTTCATCACAATGCACCATGCCCATCATCATAATGCTTCAGGCTATTGTCATCACAATGAAATCAATATTCTCCATGACCTCTGTCATCATAATGGTCCAAAACCTTGTGATCACAATGTTCCATAACACTTATCATCACAACACCCCATGACACTCATCATCACAATTATCCATGGTCTTCTCATCACAATGCTCCATGATCTTTGTCATCACAATGCTCAATACACTTGTCATCACAATGCTAACTGACACTTGTCGTCAGTATGCCACTTTAACCATGTCATGACAAGGCACCATGCATTTTTCATCACAATAATCCATGTCCTTTTCATCACAATGCTCCAAGATCCATGTAATCACAATGCTCCATGCCCTTGTCATAAAAAAGCTCCATGACGCATGTCATCACAATGCTTCATGGCCTTCTCATCACAATGCTCCATGCCCTTGTCATCAAAATGCTCCAAGACCACTGTAATCATAATGCTCCATGCCCCTTTTCATCAGAATGCTCCATGTGAGTTGTCATCACAAGTCTACATGGTCTTCTCATCACAATTCTCCAGGACCTTGTCATCACCATGCTCCATTCCCTTGTCATCACAATGCTCCATGACCCCTGTCATCACAATAATCCATGAGCATTTTCAGCCCAATGCTCCACGACCTACTCATCACAATGCTCAATGGCCAATATCATCACAATGATCCATGACCACAGTCATCACAGCACTCCATGACACCTGGCTACACAAAGATCCAGGACTCTTGTCATCACATTGCTCCATTCCTTGGTCATCACAATGCTCCATGACCCCTGTCATCACAACACTCCATGAAAATTTTCAGCTCAGTGCTCCATGACACTTGTCATCACAATGATCCATGCCCTTGTCATCCCAATGCTCCATGACCCCTGTATTCACAATGCTCCGTGACGCTTGTCATCACAGTGCTGCATGACACATGTCATCACAATGCTCCATGCCTTTGTCAGCAAAATGCTACATGACCTTGTCATTGCAATGCTCTATGAGCTTGTCATCACAATACTCCATTTCCATTGTCATCATAATCCTCCATGAACCTTGGGATCACATTGCTTCATGCCCTTGTCATCACAGTGCTCCATGCTCATTGAAATCAAAATGATCCATGACCTCTGTCATCACAATGTTCCAAACCCTTTTGATCACAAAGTTCCATAACACGTGTCATCACAACGCTCCATTATGCCTGTCATCACAATACTCCATGCCCTTTTCATCACAATGCTCCATGACCTTTGTCATCACAATTCTCAATACACTTGTCATCACAGTGCTCCCTGACACTTGTCATCAGAATGCTCCTTGAAACCTGTCACGAAAAGGCTCCATGCCTTTTTCATCACAATGCCCCATGCCGTTTTCATCACAATGCTCCATGCCATTGTCATCAAAATACTCCACAAGCTTGTCATCAGAATGCTCCATGACCCTTGTCATCACATTTCTCCATGCACTTGTCAGCACAATGCTCCCTGACCCTTGTCATCACAATGCTCCAAGCCATGGTCATCACAATGCTCCATTACCTTTGTCATCAGAATCCTCCATGACACTTGGCATCACAATGCTACATGCCATTGTCATCACAATGGGCCATTACATATGTCATCACAATGCTCCCTGACACCTGTCTTCACAATACTGCATGACCTGGTCAACACAATGCTCCATGCCCTTGTCATCACAATGCGCCATACCAACTGTCATCACAGTAATCTATGAAACATTTTAGACCAATGTTCCATGCCTTTGTCATCACAGTGTTCCATGCCCTTGTTATCACAGTGTTCCATGACCCCTCTCATCACAATGCTCCGTGACTCCAGTCATCCCAATGCTTCATGACCTTTGTCATCACAGTGGTCCATGCCCTCGTCATCAATAGTCTCTGTGACCTTTTTAACCACAATGCTCCATGAAATTTTCATCACAATGCTCTTTCAACCTTGTCATCACAATGATCTATGCCTTTCTCTGCACAATGCTCCATGACCCTTGTCATTACTATGCTACATGCGCTTGTCAGCACAATGCTCCGTGACACATGTCATCACAATTCACCATGCGCCTGTCATCACAGTGCTCCACAATCTTGTCATCACAATGCTCCAAAAAAATTGTCCTCACAATGCTCCATGCACTTCTCATCAAAATGCTCTCTCACCACTGATATCACAATGCTACATCAGTATTTGTCACAATACTCCCTCACCCCTCTCATCAGAATGTTCCATGACTCCTGTCATCACAATGCTACATGCTCTTATCATCACAATGTTCTAGGAACCATGACATCACAATGTTCCATAATACCAGTCATCAAAATGTTCCATGACACTTTTCATCCAATTGCTCCATGACCCTGTCATCACAATGCTCCCTGCCCTTCTCATCACAATGCACAACGCCCTTGCCATCAAAATGCTCCATGACCCTTGGCATCACAATGCTCCATGTCATTGTCATCACATTGCTCCATGCCCTTGTCTTCACATAGCTCCATGACACAAGTCATCAGAATGCTCCAAGGCCCTCATCACAATGCTCAATGCCCTTGCCATCACAATGCTCCATTACCACTGTCATAATAATGCTCCATGACCCCTGCCACCACGATGTTCCATGGCCTTGTCATCACAAAGCTCCATGACCCTTCTCATCTCAATGCTCCAAGAACACTGTAATCACAATGCTCCAAGAACACTGTAATCACAATGCTCTATGCCCCGTTTCATCTCAATGATCCATGAACCCTGTCATCAAAATGCACCATGCCCATCATCATAATGCTTCATGCTATTGTCATCACAAAGAAATCAAAATGCTCCATGACCTCTGTCATAACAATGCTCCAAATCCTTGTGATCACAATATTCCATAACACTTGTCATCACAATGCCACATGACGCTCGTCATCACAATTATTCATGGTCTTCTCATCACAATGCTCCATGACCTTCGTCATCACAATGCTCAATACAATTGTCATCAAAATGCTCCCTGACACTTGTTGTCTGTATGCTCCTTGAACCCTGTCATGACAAGGCTCCATGCCTATTTCATCACAATGATCCATGCCCTTTTCATCACAATGCTCCAAGACCCATGTAATCACAATGCTCCATGCCCTTGTCATCACAAAGCTCAATGACGCATGCCATCAGGATTCTCCTTTGTCTTCTACTCACTATGCTCGATGCCCTTGTCATTACAATGTTCCAAGACCCCTGTAATCACAATGCTCCATTCCCCTTTTCTTCAGTATGCCCCATGATAATTGTCATCACAAGGCTCCATGGTTTTGTCATCACAATGCTCCAGGACATTGTCATCACAATGCTTCACGACCTTGTCATGAAAATTTTAAATGGCCCTTGTCATCAAAATGCTCCAAGCCCTAATCATCACAATGCTCTATTATATTTGTCTTCACAATTCTCCATTACATTTGGCATCACAATGCTCCATGCCATTTTCATCGCAATGGCCCATGACATATGTCATCAGAATGCTCCCTGACACCTGTCTTCACAATACTCCATCACCTTATCATCACAATCCTCCATGCCCTTGTCATCACAATGCACCATGTCCACTCTCATCACAATAATCTATGAAACTTCTCAGACCAATGCTCCATGCCCGTGTCATCACAATGCTCCATGACCCCTGTCATCACAATGCTCCGTGACTCCAGTCATCACAATGCTTCATAACGTTTGTCATCACAATGGTCCATGCCCGCGTCATCACAAGGCTCTGTGACCTTTGTAACCACAATGCTCCATGAAATTTTAATCACAATTCTGTGACAATTGTCATCACAGTGTGCCATGTCTTTGTCAGAACAATTCTCCATGACCATTTTCATCACAATGTGCCACGCGCATTTCATCACAACGGTCCACAAACTTGTCATTGCAATGCTCCATAAAAGTTGTAATCACAATGGTCCATGCACTTCTCATCAAAATGCTCTCTCACCAGAGATATCACAATGTTCCATCACTAGTCATCACAATACTCCCTCATCCCTCTAATCACAATGTTCCATGACACTGTCATCACAATGCTACATCCCCTTAGCATCACAAAGTTCCATGACCCCTGCCATCACAATGTTCCATAACCCCTGTCATCAAAATGCTCCATGACCCTTTCCATCCCAAAGCTCCAAGTCCCCTGACATCACAATGTTCTATAACCCCTGCCATCAAAATGTTCCATTACACTTTTTATCAAATTGCTGCATGACGCGGTCATCAAAATGCTCCCTGCACTTCTCATTACAATGCACCATGCCCTTGTCATGAAAATGCTCCATGACTTGTCATCACAAATCTCCATGACCCTTGGCATCACAATGCTCCATGTCATTGTCATCACAGTGATCCATGAACACTCTAATAACATTGCTCAATGCACTTGTCATCAAAAAGCACCATGACACTTGTCATCACAATGCTCGATGCCCTTCTCATCACAATGCTCCATGCCCTTGTCATTACAGTCCTGCATGACCCATGTATCACAGTGTTCCGTGACCTTGTCATCACAATGCTCCATGCCCACTCTCATCACAATAATCCATGAAACATTTCAGACCAATGTTCCATACCCTTCTCATCACAATGCTCCATTACTCCTGTCATAACAATGCACCATGACCCCTGCCATCACAATATTCCACGGCCTAGTCATCACAAGGTTCCATGACACTTCTCATCACAATGCTCAAGACCCCAGAAATCACAATGCTCCATGCCCTTGTCATCACAAAGCTCCATGACGCATGTCATCAGAATGATCCATGGCCTTCTCATCACAATGTTCCATGCCCTTGTCAGCACAATGCTCCAAGACCCTTGTAATCACAATGTTCCATGCCACTTTTCATCTCAATGCCCCATGAAACCTGTCATCACAATGCACCATGCCCATCATCATAATGCTTCAGGCTATTGTCATCACAATGAAATCAATATTCTGCATGTCCTCTGTCATCATAATGCTCTAAACCCTTGTGATCACAATTTTGCATAACACTTATCATCACAACACCCCATGACGCTCATCATCACAATTATCCATGGTCTTCTCATCACAATGCTCCATGATCTTTGTCATCACAATGCTCAATACAATAGTCATCACAATGCTCCCTGACACTTGTCGTCAGTATGCTCTTTGAACCCTGTCATGACAAGGCTCCATGCCTTTTTCATCACAATGATCCATGCCCTTTTCCTCACAATGCTCCAAGATCCCTGTAATCACAGTGCTCCATGCACTTGTCATCACAAAACTCCAGGAAACATGTCATCAGAATGCTCCATGGCCTTCTCATCACAATGATCCATGCCCTAGTCATCACAATGCTCCAAGACCCCTGTAATCACAGTGCTCCATGCCGCTTTTCATCAGAATGCTCCATGAGACTTGTCATCACAAGTCTCCATGGTCTTCTCATCACAATGCTCCAGGACCTTGTCATCACCATGCTCCATTTCCTTGTCATCACAATGCTCCAGGACCCATATCATCACAATACTCCATGCACATTTTCAGCCCAATGCTCCACGGCCTACTCATTACAATGCTCCATGGCCAATATCATCACAATGCTCCATGACCACTGTCATCACAACACTCCATGACACCTCACAACACAATGATCCGGGACTATTGTCATCACAATGATCCATGCCCTTATCATCCCAATCTCCATGACCCCTGTATTCACAATGCTCCGTGACGCTTGTCATCACAGTGCTCCATGACACATGTCCTCACAATGCTCCATGCCTTTGTCAGCAAAATGCTACATGACAATGTCATTACAATGCTTTGTGTGTTTGTCATCACAATATTCCATTTCCATTGTCATCACAATCCTCCATGAACCTTGGGATCACATTGCTTCATTCCTTTGTCATCACAATGCTCCATGCTCCTTGAAATCAAAATGATCCATGACCTCTGTCATCACAATGCTCCAAAACCTTGTGATCACAGTGATCCATAACACTTGTCATCACAATGCTCCATGATGCCTGTCATCACAATACTCCATGCCCTTTAAAACACAATGCTCCATGACCTTTTTCATCACAATTTTCAATATACATGTCATCACAATGCTCCCTGACACTTGTCATCAGAATGTTCCTTGAACCCTGTCACGAAAAGGCTCCATGCCTTTTTCATCACAAAGCCCCATACAGTTTTCATCACAATGCTCCATGCCATTGTCATCAAAATACTCCACAAGCTTGTCATCAGAATGCTCCATGACCCTTGTCATCACAGTTCTCCATGCACTTGTCAGCACAATGCTCCCTGACCATTGTCATCACAATGCTCCAAGCCATTGTCATCAAAATGCTCCATTACCTTTGTCATCATAATCCTCCATGACACTTGGCATCACAATTCTCCATGCCATTGTCATCACAATGGGCCATTACATATGTCATCACAATGCTCCCTGACAACTGTCTTCACAATACTGCATGATCTGGTCAACACAATGCTCCATGCCCTTGTCATCACAATGCGCCATTCCAACTGTCATCGCAGTAATCCATGAAATTATTAGACCAATGATCCATGCCCTTTTCGTCACAATGCTCCATGACCTTGTTATCACAATGCTCCATGACCCCTGTCATCACAATGCTCCGTGACTCCAGTCATCAAAATGCTTCATGACCTTTGTCATCACAATGGTCCATGTCTTCGTCATCAACAGTCTCTGTGACATTTTTATCCACAATGCTCCATGAACTTTTCATCACAATGCTCTTTGACCCTTGTCATCACAATGCACTATGCCTTTCTCAGCACAATGCTCCATGACCATTGTCATCACAATATTCCAAGCCTTTGTCATCACAATGCTCCATTATATTTGTCATCAGAATCCTCCATGACACTTGTCATCACAATGCTCCATTATATTTGTCATCAGAATCCTCCATGACACTTGTCATCACAATGCTCTTTGACACTTGTCATCAGAATCCTCCATGACACCTGGCATCACAATTCTCCATGCCATTTTCATCACAATGGACCATTACATATGTCATCACAATGCTCCCTCACACCTGTCTTCACAATACTGCATGACCTGGTCATCACAGTGCTCCATGCCCTTGTCATCACAATGCGCCCTTCCATCTTTCATCACAATAATCCATGAAACGTATTAGACCAATGCTCCATGCCATTGTCATCACAGTGCTCCATGTCCTTGTTATCACAATGTTCCAAGACCCCTGTAATCAGAATGCTCCATGCCCCTTTTCATCAGTATGCTCCATGAGACTTGTCTTCACAAGGCTCCATGGTTTTCTAATCACATATCTCCAGGAACTTGTCATCACAATGCTTCAAGACCTTGTCAGGAAAATTCTCAATGGCCCTTGTCATCATAATGCTCCAAGCCCTAGTCATCACAATGCTCCATTATATTTGTCATCACAATACTCCATTACCTTTGGCATCTCAATGCTCCCTGCCATTGTCATCGCAATGGACCATGACATATGTCATCACAATGCTCCCTGACACCTGTCTTTACAATACTCCATGACCTTCTCATCAAAATGATCCATGCCATTGTCATCCCAATGCTCCATGACCCCTGTATTCACAATGCTCCGTGACCCTTGTCATCACAGTGCTCCATGACACCTGTCTTCACAATACTCCATGACCTTCTCATCACAATGCTCCATGCCCTTGTCATCACAATGCACCATGTCCACTGTCATCACAATAATCTATGAAACTTTTCAGACCAATGCTCCATGCCCCTGTCATCGCAATGCTCCATGCCCTTGTCATCACACTGCTCCATTACCCCTGTCAGTACAATGCTCCGTGAATCCTGTCATCACAATTCTTCATAACGTTTGTCAACACAGCGGTCCATGCTCGCATCCTCAAAAGGCTCTGTGTCTTTTGTAACCTCAATGCTCCATGATATTTTCATCACAATGCTCCATGACCCTTGTCATCACAATGCTCCATGCCTTTGTCAGAACAATACTCCATGACCCTTGTCATCACAATGTGCAACGCGCTTTTCATCACAATGATCCACAACCTTGTCATCACTATCCGCCATAAACCTTGTAATCACAATGCTCCATGAACTACTCATCCAAATGCTCTCTCACCTGAGATATCACAATGTTCTCTCACTAGTTATAACAATCCTCCCTCACCCCTGTAATCACAATGTTCCATGACCCCTGTCATCACAATGCTACATCCCCTTATCAGCACAATGTTCCTTAACCCCTGACATCACAATCTTCCATAAGGCTGTCATCAAAATGCTCCATGACCCATTTCATCCCAAAGCTCCATGACACCTGGCATCAAAATGTTCTATAACCCCTGTCATCAAAATGTTCCATTACAATTTTCATCAAATTGCTGCATAACCCTGTCATCAAAATGCTCCCTGCCCTTCTCATCACAATGCACCGCACCCTTGTCATCAAAATGTTCTATGACCTTTGTCATCACAAAGCTCCATGACCCTTGGCATCACAATGCTCCATGTCATTGTCATCACAGTGCTCCATAAACCCTCTCATCACATTGCTCCATGCCCTTGTCATTACAAAGCTCCATGACACTTGTCATCACAATGCTCGATGCACTTCTCATCACAATGCTCCTTGCCCTTTTCATTACAATCCTCCATGAACCATGTATCACAGTGTTCCGTGCCCTTGTCCTCACAATGCTCCATGCCCACTCTCATCACAATAATCCATGAAACATTTCAGACCAATGCTCAATGCCCTTCTCATCACAATGATCCATTACCTCTGTCATAACAATGCTCCATGACCACTGCCATCAAAATGTTCCATTACAATTTTCATCAAATTGCTGCATGACCCGGTCATCAAAATGCTTCCTGCCCTTCTCATCACAATGCACCATGCCCTTGTCATCAAAATGGTCCATGACTTGTCATCACAAAGCTCCATGACACCTGTCATCACAATGCTCCATGCATTTGTCAGCAAAATTCTACATGAACTTGTCATTAGAAAGCTCTATGCGCTTGTCATTCAATGCTCCAAGAACCCTGTAATCACAATGCTCCATGCCCTTTTTCATCTCAGTGCTCCATGAACCCTGTCATCACAATGCACCATGTCCATCATCATAATGCTTCAGGCTATTGTTATCACAATGAAATCAAAATTCTCCATGACCTCTGTCATCATAATGCTCCAAACCCTTCTGATAACAATGTTCCATAACACTTATCATCACAACACCGCATGACGATCATCATCACAATTATCCATGGACTTCTCATCACAATGCTCCATGATCTTTGTCATCACAATGCTCAATACACTTGTCATCACAATGCTCCCTGACACTTTTCGTCAGTATGCTCCTTGAACCCTGTCATGACAAGGCTCCATGCCTTTTTCATCACAGTGATCCATGCCCTTATCATCACAATGCACCATGACCCCTGTAATCACAATGATCTATGCCCTTGTCATCACAAAGCTCCATGACGCAAGTCATCAGAATGCTCCATGGCCTTCTCCTCACAACGCTCGATGTCATTGTCATCACAATACTCCATGAACCCTCTCATCACATTGTTCCTTGCCCTTGACATTACAATCCTCCATGACCCATGTATGACAGTGTTCCGTGCCCTTGTCATCACAATGCTCCATGACCAATCTCATCACAATAATCCATGAAATATTTCAGACCAGTGCTCAATTCCCTTCTCATAACAATGCTCCATTACCTCTGTCATAACCATGCTCCATGACCATTGCCATCACAATGTTCCACCGCCTTGTCATCACAAGGCTCCATTACCCATGTCATCGCAATGATCCAAGACACGTGTAATCAAAATGCTCCATGAACTTGTCATAACAAAGCTCCATGACACATGTCATCAGTAGGTTCCATGGCCTTCTCTTCACAATGTTCCAGGCCCTTGTCATCACAATGCTCCATGACCCCTGTAATCACAATGCTCCTTGCCCCTATTCATCTCAATGATCCATGAACCCTGTCATAAAAATGCACCATGCCAATCATCCTAATGTTTCATGCTATTGTCATCACAATGAAATCAAAATGCTCCATGACCTCTGTCATAACAATGTTCCAAACCCTTGTGATCACAATATTCCATAACAGTTGTCATCACAATGCCCCATGACGCTCGTCATCACAATTATCCATGGTTTTCTCATCACAATGCTCCATGTCCTTTGTCATCACAATGCTCAATACACTTGTCATCAAAATGCTCCCTGACACTTGTTGTCTGTATGCTCCTTGAACCCAGTCATGACAAGGCTCCTTGCCTATTTCTTCACAATTATCCATGCCCTTTTCATCACAATCCGCCCTCACCCCTGTTATCAGAATATTCCATGGCCCCTGTCATCACAATGCTACATCCCCTTATCAGCACAATGTTCCATGACCCCTGACATCACAATGTTCCATAACACCTGTCATCAATATGCTCCATGACCCATTTCATCCCAAAGCTCCATGACCCCTGGCATCACAATGCTCTATAACCCCTGTCATCAAAATGTTCCATTACACTTTTCAGCAAATTACTGCATGACCCTGTCATCAAAATGCTCCCTGCCCTTCTCATCACAATGCACCACACCCTTGTCATCAAAATGCTCCATGACCTTTGCCATCACAAAGCTCCATGACCCACGGCATCACAGTGCTCCATGTCATTGTCATCATAATGCTCCATGAACCCTCTCATCACATTGCTCCATGCCCTTGTCATGACAAAGCTCCATGACACTTGTCATCACAATGCTCGATGCCCTTCTCATCACAATGCTCCATGCCCTTGTCATTACAATCCCCCTTGACCAATGTATCACAGTATACCCTGCCCTTGTCATCACAATAAACCATGAAATATTTCAGACCAATGCTCAATGCCCTTCTCATCACAATGCTCCATTACCTCTGTCATAACAATGCTCCATGACCCCTGCCATCACAATGTTCCACGGCCTTGTCATCACAAGGCTCCATGACCCTTGTCATCACAATGATCCAAAACCCCTGTAATCACAATGCTCCATGCCCTTGTCATCACAAAGTTCCATGACGCATGTCATCAGAATGTTCCATGGACTTCTCCTCACAGTGCTCCATGCCATTGTCATCACAATGCTCCAAGAACCCTGTAAACACAACGCTCCATGCCCCTTTTCATCTCAATGTTCCATGAGACTTGTCATCACAAGTCTCCATGGTCATCACATCACAATGCTCCAGGACTATGTCATCACCATGCTGCATTCCCTTGTCATCACAATGCTCCATGAACATTTTCAGCCCAGTGCTCCATGACCTTCTCATCACAATGCTCCATGACCAATAGCATCACAATGATCCATGACCACTGTCATCACAACACTCCATGACATATGACAACACAATGATCCGGGACACTTGTCATCACAATGCTCCAAGACCCCTGTAATCACAATGCTCCATGACCCCTGTCATCACAATACTCCATGAACATTTTCAGCCCAATGTTCCATGACCCTTGTCATCACAATGATCCATGCCCTTGTCATCACAAAGCTCCATGACACATGTCTTCAGAATTTTAGATGGCCTTCTCATCACAACGTTCCATGCCCTTGTCATCACAATGCTCCATGCCCTTGTCATTACAATGTGCCTAGACCCCTGTAATCACAATGCTCCATGCCCCTTTTCATCAGTATGCTCCATGAGATTTGTCATCACAA
Organism: Mesoplodon mirus; assembly: GCF_964341445.2. Lineage (NCBI taxonomy): Eukaryota > Metazoa > Chordata > Mammalia > Artiodactyla > Ziphiidae > Mesoplodon > Mesoplodon mirus. The sequence continues at coordinate 282,969 of NW_028295599.1, forward strand.
GGCTCCATGACTTTCTCAACACAATGCTCCAGGACCTTGTCATCACAATGCTTCACGACCTTGTCATGAAAATTCTCAATGGCCCTTGTCATCATAATGCTCCAATCCCTAGTCATCACAATGCTCCATTATATTTGTCATCACAATCCTCCATTACATTTGGCATCACAATACTCCCTGCCATTGTCATCGCAATGGATCATGACATAAGTCATCACAGTGCTCCCTGACACCTGTCTTCACAATACTCCATGACCTTCTATTCACAATGCTCCATGCCATTGTCATCACAATGCACTATGCCCACTGTCATCACAATAATCTTTGAAACTTGTCAGCCCAATGCTCCATGCCACTGTCATAACAATGCTCCATGTACCTGTCATCACATTGCTCCATGCCCTTGTCATCACAATGCTCCATGACTTGTCATTACAAAGCTCCATGACCCATGACCCATGTATCACAGTGTTCCGTGCCCTTGTCATCACAATACACCATGCCACTCTCATCACAATAATCCATGAAATATTTCAGACCAATGTTCCATGCACTTCTCATCAAAATGCTCCATTACACCTGTCATAACAATACTCCATGACCCCTGCCATCACAATGTTCCACGGCTTGTCATCACAAGGCTCCATTACAGTTGTCATCACAATGCCCCATGACGCTCGTCATCACAATTATCCATGGTCTTCTCATCACAATGTTCCATGATCTTTGTCATCACAATGCTCAATACACTTGTCATCACAATGATCCCTGACACTTGTCGTCAGTATGCTCCTTGAACCCTGTCATGACAAGGGTGCATGCCATTTTCATCACAGTGTTTCATGCCCTTTTCATAACAATGCTCCAAGACCCGTGTAATCACAATGATCCATGCCCTTGTCATCACAAAGCTCCATGACGCATGTCATCAGAATGCTCCATGGCCTTCTCATCACCATGAACCATGCCCTTGTCATAACAATGCTCCAAGACCCCTGTAATCACAATGCTCCATGCCCCTTTTCAACAGAATGCTCCATGAGACTTCTCATCAAAAGTCTCCATGGTCTTCTCATCACAATGCTCTAGGACTTCTCATCACCATGCTCCATTCCCTTGTCATCGCAATGCTCCATGACCAATATCATCACAATATTCCATGACCACTGTCATCACCACACTCCATGACACCTGACAACACAATGATCCGGGACTCTTGTCATCACAATGCTCCAAGACCCCTGTAATCACAATGCTCCATGCCCTTGTCATCACAAAGCTCGATGACACATGTCATCAGAATGTTCCATGGACTTTTCATCAAATGCTCCATGCCCTTGTCTTCACAATGCACCATGCACTTGTCAGAACAATGCTCACTGACCCTTGTCATCACAGTGCTCCAAGCCATTGTCATCACAATGCTCCATTACCTTTGTCATCAGAATCCTCCATGAAACTTGGCATCACAATGCTCCATGCCATTGTCATCACAATGGGCCATTACATATATCATCACAGTGCTCCCTGACAACTCTCTTCACAATAGAGCAACACCTGGTCATCACAATTCTTCACGCCCTTGTCATCACAATGCTCCATGACCCCTGTCATCACAATGCTCCGTGACTCCAGTCATCACAATGCTTCATAAGTTTGTCATCCGAACGGTCCATTCTCACGTCCTCACAAGGCTCTGTGACCTTTGTAACCACAATGCTCCATGAACTTTTCATCACAATGCTCCGTGACCCTTGTCATCACAATGCTCCACGCCTTTGTCAGAACAATGCTCCATGACCCTTGTCATCACAATGTGCCATGCGCTTTTCATCACAATGATCCACAACATTGTCATCGCTATGCTAAATAAACCATGTAATCACAATGCTCCATGCACTTCTCATCCAAATCTTCTCTCACATGAAATATCACAATGTTCCATCACTAGTCATCACAATCCTCCCTCACCCCTGTTATCACAATGTTCCATGACCCCTCTCAACACAATGCTACATCCCCTTATCATCACAATGTTCCATGACCCATGACATCACAATGTTCCATAACCACTGTCATCAAAATGCTCCATGACACTTTTCATCCCAAAGCTCCATGACCCTTGGCATCACAAGGTTCTATAACACTTGTCATCAAAATGTTCCATTACATTTTTCATCAAATTTCTGCATGACCCTGTCATCAAAATGCTCCCTGCCTTTCTCATCACAATGCACCACACACTTGGCATCAAAATGCTCCATGATCATTGTCTTCACAAATCTCCATGACCCTTGGCATCACAATGCTCCATGTCATTGTCATCACAATGCTCCATGAACCCTCTCATCATATTGCTATATGCCCTTGTCGTCACAAAGCTCCATGACACTTGTCATCGCAATGCTCGATGCCCTTCTCATCACAATGCTCCATGCCCTTGACATTACAGTCCTGCATGCCCCATGTATCACAGTGTTCCGTTCCCTTGTCATCAGAATTCTCAATGCCCACTCTCATCACAATAATCCATGAAATATTTCAGACCAATGGTCAATGCCATTCTCATCACAATGCTCCTTTACCTCTGTCATAACATTGATCCATGACCCTTGCCATCAAAATATTCCACGGCCTTGTCATCACAAGGCTCCATGACACTTGTCATCACAATGCTCCAAAACCCCTGTAATCACAATGCTCCATGCTACTTTTCATCTCAATGCACCTTGAAGCCTGTCATCAAAATGCACCATGCCCATCATCATAATGCTTCAGGCTATTGTCATCACAATGAAATCAATATTATCCATGACCACTGTCATCATAATGATCCAAACCCTTGTGATCACAGTGTTTTATAACACTATTCATCACAAGACCCTCTGACGCTCATCATCACAATTATCCATGGTCTTCTCATCACAATGCCTCATGACCTTTGTCATCACAATTCTCAATACACTTGTCATCACAATGCTCCCTGACACTTGTCGTCAGTATGCTCCTTGAACCATGTCATGACAAGACTCCATGCCTTTTCATCACAATGATCCATGCCCTTTTCATCACAGTGCTCCCAGACCCCTGTACTCACAATGCTCCATGCCCTTGTCATCACAAAGCTCCATGACACATGTCATCAGAATGCTCCATTGCCTTCTCCTCACAATGCTCCATGCTTTTGTCATCACAATGCTCCAAGACCCCTGTAATCACAATGCTCCATGCCCCTTTTCATCAGAATGCTCCATGAGAGTTGTCATCACAAGTCTCCATGGTCTTATCATCACAATGCTCCAGAATCTTGTCATTAACATGCTCCATTCCCTTGTCCTCACAGTGCTCCATGACCACTGTCATCACAATACTCCATGAATATTTTCAGCCCAATGCTCCATGAAATTCTCATCACAATGCTCCATGACAAATATCATCAAAATGCTCCATGACCACTCTCATCAGAACACTCCATGACACCTGACAACACAATGATCTGGCACTGTTGTCATCACAATGCTCCATTCCCTACACATCACAATGCTCCATGACCCATGTCATCACAATACTCCATGAACACTTTCAGCCCAATGATCCATGACCCTTGTCATCACAATCGTGAATGCCCTTGTCATCCCAATGCTCCATGACCCCTGTATTCACAATGCTCCGTGACGCTTGTCATAACAGTGCTCCATGACACCTGTCATCACAATGCTCCATGCCTTTGTCAACAAAATTCTACATGACCTTGTCATTACAATGCTCTATGTGCTTGTCATCACAATAATCCATTACCATTGTCATCACAATCCTCCATGAAACTTGGGATCACATTGCTTCATGCCCTTGTCATCACAATGCTCCAAACCCTTGTGATCACAATGTTCCATAACACTTGTCATCACAACCCTCCATGATGCCTGTCATTACAATACTCCATGACCTTTTCATCACAATGCTCCATGACCTTTGTCATCACAATTCTCAATAAATTTGTCATCACAATGCTCCCTGAAACTTGTCGTCAGAATGCTCCTTGAACACTGTCACAAAAAGGTTCCATGCCTTTTTCATCACAAAGCCCCATGCCATTTTCATCAGAATGCTCCATGTCATTGTAATCAAAATACTCCACAAGCTTGTCATCAGAATGCTTCATGACCCATGTCATCACAATTCTCCATGCACTTGTCAGCACAATGCTCCCTGACCCTTGTCATCACAATGCTCCAAGCCATTGTCATCACAATGCTTCATTACCTTTGTCATCAGAATCCTCCATGACACTTGGCCTCACAATGCTCCATGCCATTGTAATCACAATGGGCCATTACAAATGTCATCACAGTGCTACCTGACACCTCTCTTCACAATACAGCAAGACCTGGTCATCGCATTGCTCCATGCCCTTGTCATCACAATGCGCCATTCCAACTGTCATCGCAATACTCCATGAAACTTATTAGACCAATGCTCCATGCCCTTGTCATCACAATGCTCCATGCCCTTGTTATCACAATGTTCCATGACCCCTGTCATCACAATTCTCTGTGACTCATGTCATCACAATTCTCCATGACCTTTGTCATCACAATGGTCGATGCCCTCATCATCAACACTCTCTGTGACCTTTTTAAGCACAATGCTCCATGAACATTTCATCAAAATGCTCTTTGACCCTTGTCATCACAATGCTCTATGCCTTTCTCAGGACAATGCTCCATGCCCTTGTCATCACATTGCTCCATGACCCCTGTCATCACAATGCTCCGTGACTCCAGTCATCACAATTCTTCAAAACATTTGTCATCACAATGGTCGATGCTCGTGTCATCAAAAGGCTCTGTTACCTTTGTAACCACAAAGTTCTATGAAATTTTCATCACAATGCTCCGAGACACTTGTCATCAAAATGCTCCATGCCTTTGTCAGAAAAATGCTCCTTGACCCTTGTCATCATAATGCTCCAAAACACCTGTAATCACAATGCTCCATGCCCTTGTCATCACAAAGCTCCATGACACATGTCATCAGAATGTTCCATGGACTTCTCATCAAAATGCTCCATGTCCTTGTCATCAAAATGCTCCCAGACCCCTGTAATCACAATGCTCAATGCCCCTTTTCAAATCAATGGTCCATTAACCCTGTCATCACAATGCATCATGCCCATCATCATAATGCTTCCAGCTATTGCCAGTACAATGAAATCAAAATTCTCCATGACCTCTGTCATCACAATGCTCCATGACCCCTGTCATCACAATACTCCATGAACATTTTCAGCCCACTGCTCCATGACACTTGTCATCACAATGATCCATGCCCTTGTCATCCCAAAGCTCCATGTCCCCTGTATTCACAATGCTCTGTGACGCTTGTCATAACAGTGCTCCATGACACCTGTCATCACAATGCTTCATACCTTTGTCAGCAAAATGCTACATGACCTTGTCATTACAATGCTCTATGCGCTTGTCATCACAATACTCCATTACCATTGTCATCAAAATCCTCCTTGAACCTTTTGATCACATTGCTTCATGCCTTTGTCATCACAATGCTCCATGCTCCTTGAAATCAAAATGATCCATGACCTCTGTCATCACAATGCTCCAAACTCTTGTGATCACAATGATCCATAACACTTGTCATCACAACGCTCCATGATGCCTGTCATCACAATACTCCATGCTCTTTTCATCACAATGCTCCATGACCTTTGTCATCACAATTCTCAATACACTTGTCATCACAAGGCTCCCTGACACTTGTCATCAGTATGCTCCTTGAACCCTGTCAGGAAAAGGCTCCATGCCATTTTCATCACAATGCCCCATGCCGTTTTCATCACAATGCTCCATGCCATTGTCAACAAAATACTCCACAAGCTTGTCATCAGAATGCTCCATGACCCTTTTTATCACAATTCTCCATGCACTTGTCAGCACAATGCTCCCTGACCCTTGTCATCACAATGCTCCAAGCCATTGTCATCACAAAGCTCTTTTACATTTATCATCAGAATCCTCCATGACACTTGGCATCACAGTGCTCCATGCCATTGTCATCACAATGGGTCATTACATATGTCTTCACAGTGCTCCCTGAGACCTCTCTTCACAATACTGCAAGACCTGGTCATCACAATGCTCCATGCCCTTGTCATCACAATGCGCCATTCCAACTGTCATCAAAATACTCCATGGAACTTATTCGAACAATGCTCAATGCCCTTGTCATCACAATGCTCCATGCCCTTGTTATCACAATGTTCCATGACCCCTGTCATCACAATGCTCCGTGACTCCAGTCATCACAATGCTCCATGACCTTTGTCATCACAGTGGTCCATGCCGTCATCATCAACAGTCTCTGTGACCAATTTAACCACAATGCTCCATGAACATTTCATCATAATGCTCTTTGACCCTTGTCATCACAATGCTCTATGCCTTTCTTATCACAATGCTCCATGCCCTTCTCCTCACAATGCTCCATGACCCCTGTCATCAAAATGCTCCGTGACTCCAGTCATCATAATTTTTCATAACATTTGTCATCACAATGGTCAATGCCCGCGTCATCACAAGGCTCTGTTACCTTTGTAACCACAAAGCTCCATGAACTTTTCATCTCAATGCTCCGTGACCCTTGTCATCACAATGCTACATGCCTTTGTCAGAAAAATGCGCCATGACCCTTGTCATCACAATGGGCCACGCGCATTTCATCCCAACGGTCCAGAAATTTGTCATCACAATGCTCCATAAAACTTGTAATCACAATGCTCCATGCCCTTCTCATCACAATGCTCCATTACACCTGTCATAACAATGCTCCATGACCACTGCCATCACAATGTTCCACGGCCTTGTCATAACAAGGCTCCATGACACTTGTCATCACAGTGCTCCAAGACCCCTGTAATCAAAAGGCTCCATGCCCTTGTCATCACAAAGCTCCATGACACATGTCATCAGAATATTTCATGGCCTTCTCATCAAAATGCTCCATGCCCTTGTCATCACAATGCTCCCAGACCCCTGTAATCACAGTGCTCCATGCCCCTTTTCCTATCAATGGTCCATGAACCCTGACATCACAGTGCATCATGCCAATCATCATAATGCTTCTGGCTATTGTCAGCACAATGAAATCAAAATTCTCCATGACCTCTGTCATCACAATGCTCCATGACCCCTGTCATCACAATACTCCATGAACATTTTCAGCCCAATGCTCCATGACCATTGTCATCACAATGATCCATGCCTTTCTCATCCCAATGCTCCATGACCCCTGTATTCACAATGCTCCATGACGCTTGTCATCAGAGTTCTCCATGACACCTGTCATCACAATGCTCCATGACTTTGTCAGCAAAATGCTACATGACCTTGTCATTACAAAGCTCTATGTGCTTGTCATCACAATACTCCATTTCCATTGTCATCACAATCCTCCATGAAACTTTTGATCACATTGCTTCATGCCCTTGTCATCACAATGCTCCATGCTCCTTTAAATCAAAATGATCCATGACCTCTCTCATCACAATGCTCCAAAACCTTGTGATCACAATGTTCCATAACACTTGTCATCACAACGCTCCATGATGCCTGTCCTCAAAATACTCCTTGCCCTTTTCATCACAATGCACCATGACCTTTGTCATCACAATTCTCAATACACTTGTCATCACAATGCTCCCTGAATCTTGTCGTCAGAATGCTCCTTGAACCCTGTCACCAAAGGCTCCATGACATTTTCATCACAAGGCCCCATGCCGTTTTCATCAAACTGATCGATGTCATTGTCATCAAAATACTCCACAAGCTTGTCATCAGAATGTTCCATGACCATTGTCATCATAATTCTCCATGCACTTGTCAGCAAAATGCTCCCTGACCCTTGTCATCACAATGCTCCAAGCCATTGCCATCACAATGCTCCATTACCTTTGTCATCACAATCCTCCATGACACTTGGCATCACAATGCTCCATGCCATTGTCATCACAATGGGCCATTACATATGTCATCACAATGCGCCCAGACACCTCTCTTCACAATACTGCATGACCTGGTCATCAAAATGCTCCATGCCCTTGTCATCACAAATCGCCATTCCAACTCTCATCGAATAATCCATGAAACTTATTAGACCAATGCTCCATGCCCTTGTCATCACAATGCTCCATGCCCTTCTTATCACAATGCTCCATGACCCCTGTCATCAAAACGTTCCGTGACTACAGTCATCAAAATGCTTCATGACCTTTATCATCACAATGGTCCATGCCCTCATCATCAACAGTCTCTGTGACATTTTTAACCACAAGGCTCCATGAACTTTTCATCACAATGATCTTTGGCCCTTGTCATCGCAATGCTCTATGCCTTTCTCAGCACAATGCTCCATGACCATTGTCATCACAATTCTCCATGCGCTTGTCAGCACAATGCTCCATGACACATGTCATCACAATGCTCCATAAACCTTGTCATCACAATGCTCCATGCGCTTCTCATCACAATGCTCTCTCACAACTGATATCACAATGTTACATCACTATTCGTCACAATACTCCCTCACCCCTGTCATCACAATGTTCCATGACTCCTGTCATCACAGTGCTACATGCATTATCATCACAATGTTCGATGACCACTGACATCACAATGTTCCATAACCCCTGTCATCAAAATACTCCATGACCATTTTCATCAAAATGCTCCATAATCCGTGACATCACAATGTTCCATAACCCCTGTCATCAAAATATTCCATGACCTTTTTCATCAAATTGCTCCATGACCCTGTCATCACAATGCTCCCTGCCCTTCTCATCACAATGCAAAACGCCCTTGTCATCAAAATGCACCATGACATTTGTCATCACAAAGATCTATGACCCTTGGCATAACAATGCTCCAAGCCATTGTCATCAAAAGGCACCATGAACGCTCTCATCACATTGCTTCATGCCCATGTCATCACATAGCTCCATGACACATGTCATCAGAATGTTCCATGGCCTTCTCATCACAGTGTTCCTTTCCCATGCCATCACAATGCTCCATTACCCCTGTCATAACAATGCTCCATGACCCCTGCAATCACAATGTTCCACGGCCTTGTCATCACAAGGCTCCATGACACTTGTCTCCAAAATGATCCAAGACCCCTGTAATCACAATGATCCATGCCCCTTTTCAACACAATGCTCCATGAACCCTGTCATCACAATGCCTCATGCCCATCATCATAATGCTTCATGCTATTGTCAGCACAATTAAATCAAAATTCTTCATGACCTCTGTCATAACAATGATTCAAACACTTGTGATCACATTATTCCATAACACTTGTCATCACAATGCCCCATGACGCTCATCACCACAATTATCCATGGTCTTCTCATTACAATGCTCCATGAACTTTCTCATCACAATGCTCAATACACTTGTCATCACAATGCTCCCTGACACTTGTCGTCAGTATGCTCCTTGAACCCTGTCATGACAAGGCTCCATGCATTTTTCATCACAATGATCCATGCCCTTTTCATCACAATGCTCCTAGAACCCTGTAATCACAATGTTCCATGCCCTTGTCATCACAAAGCTCAATGACGCATATCTTCAGAATGCTCCTTCGCCTTCTCCTCACAATCCTTCATATCCATGTCATCACAATGTTCCAAGACCCCTGTAATCACAATGGTCCATGCCCCTTTTTATCAGTATGCTCCAAGAGATTTGTCATCACTGTGCACCATGGTTTTCTCATCACAATGTTCCAGGAACTTATCATCACAATGCTTCACGACATTGTCCTGAAAATTCTCAATGGCCCTTGTCATCATAATGCTCCAAGCCCTAGTCCTCACAATGCTCCATTATATTTGTCATCACAATCCTCCATTACATTTGGCATCACAATGCTCCCTGCCTTTGTCATCGCAATGGACCATGACATATATCATCACAATGCTCCCTGACACCTATCTTCACAATATTCCATGACCTTCTCATCACAATGATCCATGCCCTTGTCATCACAATGCACCATGTCCCCTGTCATCACAATAATCTATGAAACTTGTCAGAACAATGATCCATGCCCCTGTCATCAAAATGCTCCGTGCCCTTGTCATCACAATGCTCCATGCGCTTGTCATCACAGTACTCCATGACCCCTGTCATCACAATGCTCCATGACTCCAGTCAACACAATGCTTCATAAGATTTGTCATCACAATTGTCCATGCCCGCGTCATCACAAGGATCTGTGACTTTTGTAACCACAGTGCTCCATGAACATTTCATCACAATGCTCCGTGATCCCTGTCATCACAGTGCTCCATGCCTTTGTCAGAAAAATGCTCCATGACCCTTGTCATCACAATGTGCCATGCGCTTTTCATCACAACGGTCCACATATTTGTCATAGCAATGCTCCATAAACCCTGTAATCACAATGCTCTATGCCCCTTTTCATCTCAGTGAACCATGAACCCTGTCATCACAATGCACAATGCCCATCATCATAATGCTTCATGCTATTGCCATCACAGTGAATTCAAAATGCTCCATGATCTCTGTCATAACAATGCTCCAAACCCTTGGGATCATAATATTCCATAACACTTGTCATCACAGTGCACCATGACACTCGTGATCACAATTATCCATGGTCTTCTCATCACATTGCTCCATGACATTTGTCATCACAATGCTCAATACACTTGTCATCAAAATGCTCCCAGACACTTGTTGTCTGTATGCTCCTTGAACACTGTCATGACAAGGCTCCATGCATTTTTCATCACAATGATCCATGCCCTTTTCCTCACAATGCTCCAAGAACCTTTAAACACAATGCTCCATGCCCTTGTCATCACAAAGCTCAATGAAACATGTCTTCAGATTGCTCCTTGGCCTTCTCCTCACAATGTTCCATGCCCATGTCATCACAATGTTCCAAGACCCCTGTAATCACAATGGTCCATGCCCCTTTTCATCAGTATGCTCCATGAGATTGGTCATCATGTCTCTATGGATTTCTCATCACAATGCTCCAGGACCTTGTCATCACAATGCTTCACGACCTTGTTCTGAAAATTCTCAATGGGCCTTGTCATCATAATGCTCCAAGCCCTACTCATCACAATGCTCCATTTTATATGTCATCAAAATCCTCCATTACATTTGGCATCACAATGCTCCCTGCCATTGTCATTGCAATGGACCATGACATATGTCATCACAATGCTCCATGACACCTGTCTTCACAATAATCCACGACCTTCCCATCACAATGATCCGTGCCCTTGTCATCACAATGCACCATGTCCACTGTCATCACAATAATCTATGAAATTTGTCAGACCAATAGTCCATGCCCCTGTCACCACAATGCTCCATGCCCTTGTCATCACAATGCTCCATGACCCCTGTCATCACATTGCTCCGTGACTCCAGTCATCACAATGCTTCATAACATTTGTCATCACAGTGGTCCATGCCCGCGTCAGCAAAAGGCTCTGTGACCTTTATAACCACAATGCTCCATGAACTTTTCATCACAATGCACCGTGACCTTTGTCATCAACATGCTCCATGCCTTTGTCAGAAAAATGCTCCTTGACCCTTGTCATCACAATGTTCTACGCGCTTTTCATCACAAAAGTCCACAAATTTGTCATGGTAATGCTCCATAAAAATTGTAATCACAATGCTCCATGCCCTTCTCATCACAGTGCTCCATTACCCCTGTCATAACAATTCTCCATGACCCCTGCCATCACAATATTCCACGGCCTTGTCATCACAAGGCTCCATGACACTTGTCAACACAATGCTCCAAGACCCCTGTAATCACAATGCTCCATACCCTTGTCATCACAAAGCTCCATGACACATGCCATCAGAATGTTCCATGTCCTTCTCATCAAAATGCTCCATGCCCTTGTCATCACAGTGCTCCAAGACCCCTGTAATCACAATAATCCCTGCCCCTTTTCATCTTAATGCTCCATGAACCCTGTCATCACAATGCAACATGCCCATCATCATAATGCTTCCGGCTATTGTCAGCACAATGAAATCAAAATACTCCATGACCTCTGTCATCACAATACTCAATGATCATTTTCAGCCCAATGCTCCATGACCAATGTCATCACAATGATCCTTGCCCTTGTCATCCCAATGCTCCATGACCCCTGTATTCACAATGCTCCATGACTCTTGTCATCACAGTGCTCCATGACACATGTCATCACAATGCTCCATGAATTTGTCAGCAAAATGCTATATGACCTTGTCATTACAATGCTCTATGCACTTGTCATCACAATACTCCATTACCATTGTCATCACAATCCTCCATGAACCTTGGGATCACATTGCTTCATGCCCTTGTAATCACTATGCTCCATGCTCCTTGAAATCAAAATGATCCATGACCTCTGTCATCACAATGCTCCAAACCCTTGTGATCACAATGTTCCATAACACTTGTCATCACAACGCTCCATGATGCCTGTCATCACAATACTCCATGCACTTTTCATCACAGATCTCCATGACCTTTGTCATCACAATTCTCAATACACTTGTCATCACAATGCTCCCTAACACTTGTCGTCAGAATGCTCCTTGAAACCTGTCACCAAAAGGCTCCATGCATTTTTCAACACAATGCCCCATGCCGTTTTCATCACAGTGCTCCACGCCACTGTCATCAAAATTCTCCACAAGCTTGTCATGAAAATGCTCCATGACACTTGTCATCCCAATTCTTCATGCACTTGTCAGCACAATGCTCTCTGACCCTTGTCATCTCAATGCTCCAAGCCATTGTCATCACAATGCACCATTATCTTTGTCATCAGAATCCTCCCTGACACTTGGCATCACAATGCTCCATGCCATTGTCATCACAATGGGCCATTACATATGTCAACACAATGCTCCCTGACACCAGTCTTCACAATACTGCATGACCTGGTTATCACAATGCTCCATGCACTTGTCACCACAATGCACCATTCCAACAGTCATCACAATAATCCATGAAACTTATTAGACCAATGCTCCATGCCCTTGTCATCACAATCCTCCATGACCCTTGTCATCATAATGCTACATAAACTTTTCATCACAATGCTCTTTGATCCTTGTCATCACATTCTCTATGCCTTTCTCAGCACGATGCTCCATGACACATGTCATCACAATGCACCATGTGCTTGTCATCACCGTGCTCCACAATATTGTCATCACAGTGCTCCATAAAACTTCTCATCACAATTCTCCATGCACTTCTCATCAAAATGCTCTCTCGGGCCTCCCTGGTGGCGCAGTGGTTGAGAGTCCGCCTGCCGATGCAGGGGATACGGGTTCGTGCCCCGGTCTGGGAGGATCCCATATGCCGCGGAGCGGCTGGGCCCGTGAGCCACGGCCGCTGGGCCGGCGCGTCCGGAGCCTGTGCTCCGCAACGGGAGAGGCCACAACAGTGAGAGGCCCGCATACCGCAAAAAGAAAAAAAAAAAAAAAAAAAAAAAAAAAAAAATGCTCTCTCACCACAGATATCACAATGTTACATCACTATTCTTCAATATACTCCCTCACCCCTGTTATCACAATGTTCCATGACTCCTGTCATCACAATGCTACATGCATTCTCATCACAATATTCGATGACCACTGACATCACAATGCTCCATAAGCCCTGTCATCAAAATGCTCCATGACCCTTTTCATCAAATTGCTCCATGACCCTGTCATCACAATGTTCCCTGCCCTTCTCATCACAATGCACAACACACTTGCCATTAAAATGCTCCATGATCTTTGTCATCATAAAGATCCATGACACTTGGCATCACAGTGCTCAATGTCATTGTCATCACAAATCTCCATGAACACTCTCATCACATTGCTCCATGACCTTGTCATCACAAAGCTCCATGACACATGACATCAGAATGCTCCATGGCCTTCTCATCACAATGCTCTATGTGCTTGCCATCACAATGCTCCATTAACCCTGTCATAACAATTCTCCATGAAACCTGCCATCACGATGTTCTGTGGCCTTGTCATCACAAGGCTCCATGACCCTTCTCATCACAATGCTCCAAGACCAATGTAATCACAATTCTCCATGCCCCTTTACATCTCAATTATCCATGAACCCTGTCATCACAATGCACCATGCCCATCATTATAATGCTTCATGCTATTGTCATCACAATGAAATCAAATTGATCCATGACCTCTGTCATAACAATGCTCCAAACCCTTGTGATCACAATATTCCATAACACTTGTCATCACAGTGCCCCATGACACTCGTCATCGCAATTATCCATGGTCTTGTCATCACAATGCTCCATGACCTTTCTCATCCCAATGATCAATACACTTGTCATCAAAATGCTCCTTGACACTTGTTGACTGTATGGTACTTGAACCCTGTCATGACAAGGCTCCATGCCTTTTTCATCACAATGATCCATGCCCTTTTCATCACAATGCTACAAGACCCATTTAAACACAATGATCCATGCCCTTGTCATCACAAAGCTCCATGACACATGCCATCAGAATGTTCCATGTCCTTCTCATCAAAATGCTCCATGCCCTTGTTATCACAGTGCTCCAAGACCCCTGTAATCACAATGCTCCATGCCCCTTTTCATCTCAATGCTCCATGAACCCTGTCATCAAAATGCACCATGCCCATCATCATAATGCTTCCAGCTATTGTCAGCACAATGAAATCTAAATTCTCCATGTCCCCTGTCATCACAATACTCCATGAATATTTTCAGCCCAATGCTCCATGAAACTTGTCATCACAATGATCCATGCCCTTGTCATCGCAATGCTCCTTGACCACTGTATTCACAATGCTCTGTGACGCTTGTCATCACAGTGATCCATGACACCTGTCATCACAATGCTCCATGACTTGGTCAGCAAAATGCTACATGACCTTGTCATTACAATGCTCTATGCACTTGTCATCACAATACTCCATTACGATTGTCATCACAATCCTCCATGAACCTTGGGATCACATTGCTTCATGCCCTTGTAATCACAATGTTCCATGCTCCTTGAAATCAAAATGATCCATGACCTCTGTCATCACAATGCTCCAAACACTTGTGATCAAAATGTTCCATAACACGTGTTATCACAATGCTCCATGATGCCTGTCATCACAATACTCCATGCCCTTTTCATCACAATGCTCCATGACCTTTGTCATCACAATTCTCAATAAATTTGTCATCACAATGCTCCCTGACACTTGTCATCAGAATGCTCCTTGAACCCTGTCACGAAAAGGCTCCATGCATTTTTCATCACAATGCCCCATGCCGTTTTCATCACAATGCTCCACGCCACTGTCATCAAAATACTCTACAAGCTTGTCATGAGAATGCTGCATGACCCTTGTCATCACAATTCTCCATGCACTTGTCAGCACAATGCTCCCTGACCCTTGTCATCTCAATGCTCCAAGCCATTGTCATCACAATGCACCATTACCTTTGTCATCAGAATCCTCCATGACACTTGGCATCACAATGCTCCATGCCATTGTCATCACAATGGGCCATTACATATGTCAACACAATGCTCCCTGACACAAGTCTTCAAAATACTGCATGGCCTGGTCATCACAATGCTCCATGCCCTTGTCACCACAATGCACCCTTCCAACAGTCATCGCAATAATCCATGAAACTTATTAGACCAATGCTCCATGCCCTTGTCATCACAATGATCCATGACCCATGTCATCACAATGCTCCATGAACTTTTCATCACAATGCTCTTTGATCCTTGTCATCACAATTCTCTATGCCTTTCTCAGCACAATGCTCCATGACCCTTGTCATCACAATGCTCCATGCGCTTGTCAGCACGATGCTCCATGACACATGTCATCAAAATGCACCATGCGTTTGTCATCACAGTGCTTCCCAATCTTGTCATCACAATGCTCCATAAACATTGTCATCACAATGCTCCATGCACTTCTCATCTAAATGCTCTCTCACCACAGATATCACAATGTTACATCACTATTCGTCACAATACTCCCTCACCCCTGTTATCACAGTGTTCCATGACTCCTTTCATCAAAATGCTACATGCACTTATCATCACAATGTTCAATGACCCCTGATATCACAATGCTCCATAACCCATGTCATCAAAATGCTCCATGACCCTTTTCATCAAAATGCTCCATGACACCTGACATCACAATGTTCCATAACCCTTCTCATCAAAATGTTCCATGACACTTTTCATCAAATTTCTCCATGACCCTGTCATCACAATGCTCCCTGCCCTTCTCATCACAATGCACAACGCACTTGTCATCAAAATGCTCCATGACATTTGTCATCAGAAAGATCCATGACCCTTGGCATCACAATGCTCCATGTCATTGTCATCACAGTGCTCCATGAACTCTCTCATCAAATTGCTCCATGCCCTTGTCATCACAAAGCTCTATGACACATGTCATCAGAATGATCCATGGCCTTCTCATCACAATGCTCTATATGCTTGCCATCACAATGCTCCATTACCCCTTTCATAAAAATCCTCCATGACACCTGCCATTACGATGTTCCGTGGCCTTGTCATCACAAGGCTCCATGACCCTCCTCATCACAATGCTCCAAGACCCCTGTAATCACAATGCTCCATGCCCCTTTTCATCTCAATGATCCATGAACCCTGTCATCACAATGCACCATGCCCATCATCATAATGCTTCATGCTATTGTCATCACATTGAAATCAAAATTCTCCATGACCTCTGTCATAACAATGCTCCAAAACCTTGTGATCACAATATTCCATAACACTTGTCATCACAGTGCCCCATGACACTCATCATCACAATTATCCATGGTCTTCTCATCACAATGCTCCATGACATTTGTCATCACAATGCTCAATACACATGTCATCAAAATGCTCCCTGACACTTGTTGTCTGTATGCTCCTTGAACCCTGTCATGACAAGGCTCCATGCCTTTTTCATCACAATGATCCATGCCGTTTTCCTCACAATGCTCCAAGACCCCTTTAAACACAATGTTCCATGCCCTTGTCATCACAAAGCTCAATGAAACATGTCTTCAGAATGCTCCTTGGCCTTCTCCTCACAATGCTCCATGCCCATGTCATCACAAAGTTCCAAGACCCCTGTAATCACAATGGTCCATGCCCCTTTTCATCAGTATGCTCCATGAGATTTGTCCTCACAAGTCTCTATGGATTTCTCATCACAATGCTCCAGGACTTTGTCATCACAATGCTTCACGACATTGTCATGAAAATTCTCAATGGCCCTTGTCATCATAATGCTCTAAGCCCTAGTCATCACAATGCTCCATTAT
The DNA here is from genome assembly GCF_964341445.2 of Mesoplodon mirus. Classification (NCBI taxonomy): domain Eukaryota; kingdom Metazoa; phylum Chordata; class Mammalia; order Artiodactyla; family Ziphiidae; genus Mesoplodon; species Mesoplodon mirus. Next base: position 300,421 of record NW_028295599.1, read on the forward strand.
ATTTGTCATCAAAATCCTCCATTACATTTGGCATCACAATGCTCCCTGCCATTGTCATTGCAATGGACCATGACATATGTCATCACAATGCTCCCTGACACCTGTCTTCACAATACTCCATGAACTTCTCATCACAATAATCCATGCCCTTGTCATCACAATGCACCATGTCCAATGTCATCACAATAATCTATGAAACTTTTCAGACCAATGCTCCATGCCCCTGTCACCACAATGCTCCATGCCCTTGTGATCACAATGCTCCATGACCACTGTCATAACAATGCTCCGTGACTCCAGTCATTACAATGCTTCATAACATTTGTGATCACAGTGGTCCATGCCCGCGTCATCACAAGGCTCTGTGACCTTTATAACCACAATGCTGCATGAACTTTTCATCACAATGCTCCGTGACCCTTGTCATCAAAATGCTCCATGCGTTTGTCAGAAAAATGCTCCATGACCCTTGTCATCACAATGTGCTACGCGCTTTTCATCACAACGGTCCACAAATTTGTCATGGTAATGCTCCATAAACCTTGTAATCACAATTCTCCATGCCCTTCTCATCACAATGCTCCATTACCCCTGTCATAACAATGCTCCATAACCCCTGCCATCACAATATTCTACGGCCTTGTCATCACAAGGCTCCATGACACTTGTCAACACAATGCTCCAAGACCCCTGTAATCACAATGCTCCATGCCCTTGTCATCACAAAGCTCCATGACACATGCCATCAGAATGTTCCATGTCCTTCTCATCAAAATGCTCCATGCCCTTGTCATCACAGTGCTCCAAGACCCCTGTAATCACAATGCTCCACGCCCCTTTTCATCTCAATGCTCCATGAACCCTGACATCACAATGCACCACGCCCATCATCATAATGCTTCTGGCTATTGTCAGCACAATGAAATCAAAATTCTCCATGCCCTCTGTCATCACAATACTCCATGAATATTTTCATCCCAATGCTCCATGACCCTTGTCATCACAATGATCCATGCCCCTGTCATCGCAATGCTCCATGACCCCTGTATTCACAAAGCTCCGTGACGCTTGTCATCACAGTGCTCCATGACACATATCATCACAATGCTCCATGACTTGGTCAGCAAAATGCTACATGACCTTGTCATTACAATGCTCTATGCACTTGGCATCACAATACTCCATTACCATTGTCATCACAATCCTCCATGAACCTTGGGTTCACATTGCTTCATGCCATTGTATTTACATTGTTCCATGCTCCTTGAAATAGAAATGATCCGTGACTTCTGTCATCACAATGCTCCAAACCCTTGTGATCAAAATGTTCCATAATACTTGTCACCACAACGCTCCATGATGCCTGTCATCACAATACTCCATGCACTTTTCATCACAATGCTCCATGACCTTTGTCATCACAATTCTCAATACACTTGTCATCACAATGCTCCCTGAAACTTGTCATCAGGATGCTCCTTGAAACCTGTCACGAAAAGGCTCCATGCCTTTTTCATCACAAGGCCCCATGCCGTTTTCATCACAATGCTCCACGCCACTGTCATCAAAATACTCCACAAGCTTGTCATGAGAATGCTCCATGACCCTTGGCATCACAATTCTCCATGCACTTGTCAGCATATTGCTCCCTGACATTTGTGATAACAATGCTCCAAGCCATTGCCATCACAATGCTCTATTACTTTATCATCAGAATCCTCCATGACTTTTAGTATCACAATGCTCCATGCCATTGTCATCACAATGGGCCATTACATATGTCATCACAATGCTCCCTGACACCTGTCTTCACATTACTGCATGACCTGGTCATCACAATGCTCCATGTCCTTGTCATCACAATGCACAATTCCAACTGTCATCACAATAATCCATGAAACTTATTAGACCAATGCTCAATGCCCTTGTCATCACAATGCTCCATGCCCTTGTTATCACAATGCTCCATGACACCTGTCATCACAATGCTCCTTGACTCCAGTTATCACAATGCTTCATGACCTTTGTCACCACAATGGTCCATGCCCTCGTCATCAACAGTCTCTGTGTTCTTTTTAACCACAATGCTACATGAACTTTTCATCAAAATGCTATTTGATCCTTGTCATCACAATGCTCTGTGCACTTCTCATCAAAATGCTCTGTCAACACTGATATCACAATGTTACATCACTATTCGTCACAATATTCCCTCACCCCTGTCATCAAAATGTGCCATGACTCCTGTCATTACAATGCTACATGCACTTATCATCACAATGTTCGATGACCACTGGCATCACAATGTTCCATAACCCCTATCATCAAATTGTTCCATGACCCTTTTCATCAAATTGCTCCATGACCCTGTCATCACAATGCTCCATGTCATTGTCATCACAGTGCTCCATGAAGGTTCTCATTACATTGCTCCATGTCCTTGTCTTCACAAACCTCTTTGACACATGTTATCAGAATGCTGCATGGCCTTCTCATCACAATGCTTCATGCCCTTGCCATCACAGTGGTCCATTACCCCTGTCATAACAATGCTCCATGAACCCTGATATCACGATGTTCCATGGCCTTGTTATCACAAGGCTCCATGACCCTTCTCATCACAATGCTCCAAAATCCCTGTCATCACAATGCTCTATGCCCGTTTTCATCTCAATGATCTATGAATCCTGTCATCACAATGCACCATGCCCATCATCATAATGCTTCATGCTATTGTCATCACAATGAAATCAAAATACTCCATGACCTCTGTCATAACAATGCTCCAAACCCTTGTGATCACAATATTCCATAATACTTGTCATCACAATGCCCCATGAAGCTCGTCATCCCTATTATCCATGGTCTTCTCATCACAATGCTCCATGACCTTTGACATCACAAAGATCCATGACACTTGGCATCACAGTGCTCCATGTCATTGTCATCACAATGCTCCATGAACACTCTCATCACATTGCTCCATGCCCTTGTCATCACAAAGCTCCATGACACATGTCATCAGAATGCTCCATGGCATTCTCATCACAATGCTCTATGCGCTTGCCATCACAATGCTCCATTACCCCTGTCATAACAATGCTCCATGACACCTGCCATCACGATGTTCCATTACCCCTGTCATAACAATGCTCCATGACCCTTCTCATCACAATGCTCCAATACCCCTGTAATCACAATGCTGTATGCCACTTTTCATCTCAATGATCCATGAACCCTGTCATCACAATGCACCATGCCCATCATCATAATGCTTCATGCTATTGTCATCACAATGAAATCAAAATGCTCCATGACCTCTGACATAACAATGCTCCAAAACCTTGTGATCACAATATTCCATAACACTTGTCATCACAGTGATCCATGACACTCATCATCACAATTATCCATGGTCTTCTCATCACAATGCTCCATGACCTTCGTCATCACAATGCTCAATACACTTGTCATCAAAATGCTCCCTGACACTTGTTGTCTGTGTGCTCCTTGAACCCTGTCATGACAAGGCTCCATGCCTTTTTCATCACAATGATCCATGCCCTTTTCCTCACAATGCTCCAAGACCCCTTTAAACACAATGCTCCATGCCCTTGTCCTCACAAAGCTCAATGAAACATCTCTTCAGAATGCTCCTTGGCCTTCTCCTCACAATGCTCCATGCCCATGTCATCACAAAGTTCCAACACCCCTGTAATCACAATGGTCCATGCCCCTTTTCATCAGTATGCTCCATGAGATTTGTCATCACAAGTCACTATGGATTTCTCATCACAATGCTCCAGGACCTTGTCATCACAATGCTGCACGACCACGTTCTGAAAATTCTCAATGGCCCTTGTCTTCATAATGCTCCAAGCCCTAGTCATCAAAATGCTCCATTATATTTGTCATCAAAATCCTCCATTACCTTTGGCATTACAATGCTCCCTGCCTTTGTCATTGCAATGGAAAATGAAGTATGTCATCACAATGCTCCCTGACACCTGTCTTCACAATACTCCATGACCTTCTCATCACAATGATCCATGCCCTTGTCATCACAATGCACCATGCCCTCTCTCATCACAATAATCTATGAAATTTGTCAGAACAATGCTCCATGCCCCTGTCACCACAAAGCTCCATTCCCTTGTCATCACAATGCTCCATGACCACTGTCATCACAATGCTCCATGACTCCAGTCATCACAATGCTTCATAACGTTTGTCATCACAATGGTCCATGACCACGTCATCACAAGGCTCTGTGACCTTTGTAACCACATTGCTCCATGAACAGTTCATCACAATTATCCGTGACCCTTGTCATCAAAATGCTCCATGCCTTTGTCAGAAAAATGCTCCTTGATCCTTGTCATCACAATTTGCTACGCGCTTTTCATCACAACGGTCCACAAATTTGTCATGGTAATACTCCATAAACCTTGTAATCACAATGCTCCATGCCCTTCTCATCACAATGCTCCATTACCACTGTCATAACAATGCTCCATGACCCCTGCCATCACAATGATCCACGGCCTTGTCATCACAAGGCTCCATGACACTTGTCAGCACAATGCTCCAAGACCCCTGTAATCACAATGCTCCATGCCCTTGTCATCACAAGGCTCCATGACACATGCCATCAGAATGTTCCATGTCCTTCTCAACAAAATGCTCCATGCCCTTGTCATCACAGTGCTCCAAGACCCCTGGAATCACAATGCTCCCTGCCCCTTTCCATCTCAATGCTCCATGAACCCTGTCATCACAATGCACCATGCCCATCATCATTATGCTTCCGGCTATTTTCAGCACAATGAAATCAAAATTCTCCATGACCTCTGTCATCACAATGCTCCATGATACCTGCCATCAAAATACTCCATGAACATTTTCAGCCCAATGCTCCATGACCCTTGTCATCACAATGATCCTTGCCCTTGTCATCCCAGTGCTCCATGACGCCTGTATTCACAATGCTCCGTGACGCTTGTCATCACACTGCTCCATGACACCTGTCATCAGAATGCTCCATGCCCTTGTCATCCCAATGCTCCATGACCCCTGTATTCACAATGCTCCGTTACGCTTGTCATCACAGTGCTTCATGATGCCTGTCATCACAAGGCTCCTTGCCTTTGTCATCACAGTACTCCATGACCCGTGTCATCACAATGCTCCATGACTCCAGTCACCACAATGCTTCATAACATTTGTCATCACAATTGTCCATGCCCACGTCATCACAAGGCTTTGTGACCTTTGTAACCACAATGCTCCATGAACTTTTCATGACAATGCTCCGTGATCCTTGTCATCACAATGTTCCATGCCTTTGTCAGAAAAATGCTCGATGACCCTTGTCATCACAATGTGCCACGTGCTTTTCATCACAACGGTCCACAAAGTTGTCATAGCAATGTTCCATAAACCTTGTAATCTCAATTCTCCATGCCCTTCTCATCACAATGCTCCATTACACCTGTCAGAACAATGCTCCATGACCCCTGTCATCACAATGATCCACGGCCTTGTCATCACAAGGCTCCATGACACTTGTCATCACAATGCTCCAAGACACCTGTAATCACAATGCTCCATGCCCTTGTCATCACAAAGCTCCATGACACATGTCATCAGAATGTTCGATGGCCTTCTCATCATAATGCTCCATGCCCTTGTCATTACAGTGCTCCTAGACCCCTGTAATCACAATGCTCCATGTCTCTTTTCATCTCAATGCTCCATGAACCCTGTCTTCACAATGCATCATACCATTCATCATAATGCTTCCGGCTATTGTCAGCACAATGAAATCAAAATTCTCCATGACCTCTGTCATCACAATGCTCCATGACCCCTGTCATCAAAACACTACATGAACATTTGCAGCCAAATGCTCCATGACCCTTGTCATCACAATGATCCATGCCCTTGGCATCCCAATGCTCCATGACCCCTGTATTCACAATGCTCCGTGACGCTTGTCATCACAGTGCTCCATGACACCTGTAATCACAATGCTCCATTCCCTTGTCATCCAAATTTTCATCACAATGATCCATGCCCTTTTCCTCACAATGCTCCAAGACCCCTGTATTCACAATGCTCCGTGACGCTTGTCACCACAGTGCTCCATGACACCTGTCATCACAATGTTCCATGCCTTTGTAAGCAAAATGCTACATGACTTTGTCATTACCATGCTCTATGCGCTTATCATCACAATACTCCATTACCATTGTCATCACAATCCTCCATGAATCTTGGGATCACATTGCTACATGCCCTTGTCATCACAATGCTCCATGCTCCTTGAAATCAAAATGATCCATGACCTCTGTCATCACAATGCTCCAAAACTTTGTGATCAATATGTTCCATAACACTTGTCATCCCAACGCTCCATGATGCTTGTCATCACAATACCCCATGCACTTTTCATCACAATGCTCCACGACCTTTGTCATCACAATTCTCAATACACTTGTCATCACAATGCTCCCTGAATCTTGTCGTCAGAATGCTCCTTGAACCCTGTCACGAAAAGGCTCCATGCCTTTTTCAACACAATGCCCCATGCCGTTTTCATCACAATACTCCACGCCTCTGTCAGCAAAAAACTCCACAAGCTTATCATGAGAATATTCCATGACCCTTGTCATCAAATTCTCCATGCACTTGTCAGCACAATGCTCCCTGACACTTGTCATCTCAATGCTCCAAGCCACAGTCATCACAATGCACCATTACCTTTGTCATCAGAATCCTCCATGACAACTGGCATCACAATGCTCCATGTCATTGTCATCACAGTGGGCCATTACATATGTCAACACAATGCTCCCTGACACCTCTGTTCACAATACTGCATGACCTGGTCATCACAATGCTCCATGCCCTTGTCACCACAATGAACCATTCCAACAGTCATCGCAATAATCCATGAAACTTATTAGACCAATGCTCCATGCCCTTGTCATCACAATGCTCCATGACCCTTGTCATCACAATGCTCCATGAACTTTTCATCACAATGCTCTTTGATCCTGGTCATCACAATTCTCTATGCCTTTCTCAGCGCAATGCTCCGTGACCCTTGTCATCACAATGCTCCATGCACTTGTCAGCACGATGCTCCATGACACATGTCATAATGCACCATGTGCTTGTCATTACAGTGCTCCACAAGCTTGTCATCAGAATGCTCCATAAACCTTGTCATCAAAATGCTCCATGCACTTCTCATCAAAATGTTCTCTCACCACAGATATCACAATGTTACATCACTATTCGTCACAATACACCCTCATCCCTGTTATCACAGTGATCCATGACTCCTGTAATCACAATGCTACATGCAATTATCATCACAATGTTCCATGACCACTGACATAACAATGCTCCATAACCCCTGTCAGCAAAATGCTTCATGACCCTTTTCATCATAATGCTCCATGACACCTGACATCACAATGTTCCATAACCCTTCTCATCAAAATGTTCCATGACCCTTTTCATCAAATTGCTCCATGACCCTGTCATCACAATGCTCCCTGCACTTCTCATCACAGTGCACAACGCCCTTGTCATCAAAATGCTCCAAGACCTTTGTCATCACAAAGATCCATGACCCTTGGCATCACAATGCTCCATGCCCTTGTCCTCACAAAGCTCCATGACACATGTCATCAGAATGCTCCATGGCATTCTCATCACAATGCTCCATGTCATTGCCGTCACAATGCTCCATTACACCTGTCGTAAAAATGCTCCATGACACCTGCCATCACGATGTTCCGTGGCCTTGTCATCAAAAGGCTCCATGACCCTTCTCATCACAATGCTCCAAGACCCCTGTAATCACAGTGCTCCATGCCCATTTTTCATCTCAATGATCCATGAACCCTGTCATCACAATGCACCATGCCCATCATCATAATGCTTCATGCTATTGTCATCACAATGAAGTCAAAATGCTCCATGACCTCAGTCATAACAATGCTTCAAACCCTTGTGATCACAATATTCCATAACACTTGTCATCACAGTGCCCCATGACACTCGTCATCACAATTATCCAAGGTCTTCTCATCACAGTGCTCCATGACCATTGTCATCACAATGCTCAATACACTTTTCATCAAAATGCTCCCTGACACTTGTTGTCTGTATGCTCCTTGAACCCTGTCATGACAAGGCTCCATGCCTTTTTCATCACAATGATCCATGCCCTTTGCTTCACAATGCTCCAAGACCCATTTAAACACAATGCTCCATGGCCTTGTCATCACAAAGCTCAATGACAAATGTCTTCAGAATGCTCCTTGGCCTTCTACTCACAATGCTCCATGCCCATGTCATCACAAAGTTCCAAGACCCCTGTAATCACAGTGGTCCATGCCCCTTTTCATCAGTATGCTCCCTGAGATTTGTCATCACAAGTCTCTGTGGATTTCTCATCACAATGCTCCATGAACTTGTCATCACAATGCTTCTCGACCTTCTTCTGAACATTCTCAATGGCCCTTGCCATCATAATGCTCCAAGCCCTAGTCATCACATTACTCCATTATATATGTCATCAAAATCCTCCATTACATTTGGCATCACAATGCTCCCTGCCATTGTCATTGCAATGGACCATGACATATGTCATCACAATGCTCCCTGACACCTGTGTTTACAATACTCCATGACCTTCTCATCACAGTGATCCATGGCCTTGTCATCCCAATGCTCCATGAGCCCTGTATTCACAATGCTCCATGACGCTTGTCATCACAGTGCTCAATGACACCTGTCATCACAGTGCTCCATGGCTTTGTCAGCAAAATGCTACATGACCTTGTCATTACAATGCTCTATGCGCTTGTCATCACAATACCCCATTTCAATTGTCATCACAATCCTCCATGAACCTTGAGAGCACATTGCTTCATGCCCTTGTCATCACAATGCTCCATGCTCCTTGAAATCAAAATGATCCATGACCTCTTTCATCGCAATGCTCCAAACCCTTGTGATCCCAATGTTCCATAACACTTGTCATCACAATGCTCCATGATGCCTGTCATCACAAAATTCCATGCCCTTTTCATCACAGTGCTCCATGACATTTGTCATCACAATGCTCAGTACACTTGTCATCACAATGCTCCCTGACACTTGTCATCAGAATGCTCTTTGAACCCTGTCACGAAAAGGCTCCATGCCTTTTTCATCACCATGCTCCATTCCGTTTTCATCACAATGCTCCGTGACCATTGTCATCAAAATGCTCCATGACTTTGTCTGAAAAATGTTCCATGACCCTTCTCATCACAATGTGCCATTCGCTTTTCATCACAACGATCCAGAAAATTGTCATTGCAATGCTCCATAAACCTTGTAATCACAATGCTCCATACACTTCTCATCAAAATGCTCTCTCACCAGAGATATCACAGTGTTCCATCACTAGTTGTCACAATACTCCCTCACCCCTGTAATCACAATGTCCCATGACCCCTGTCATCACAATGCTATATCCCTTTATCATCACAAAGTTCCATGACCCCTGACATCACAATATTCTATAACCCCTGTCATCAAAATGTTCCAATACAATTTCCATCATATTGCTGCATGACCCTGTCATCAAAATACTCCCTGCCCTTCTCATCACAATGCACCATGCAATTGTCTTCAAAATGCTCCATGACCTTTGTCATCACAAATCGCCATGACCATTGGCATCACAATGCTCCATGTCATTGTCATCACAATGCTCCATGAACACTCTCATCACATTGCTCCATGCCCTTGTCATCACAAATCTCCATGTCATTTGTCATCACAATGCTCGATTCCTTTCTCATCACAATGCCCCATGACCTTGTCATTACAATCCTCCATGACCCATGTATCACAGTGTTCCATGCCCTTATCATCACAATGCTCTATGCCCACTCTCATCACAATAATCCATGAAACATATCAGACCAATGCTCCATGCCCTTCTCATCACAATGCTCCTTTACCTCTTTCATAACAATGCTCCATGACACCTGCCATCAAAATGTTCCACGGCCTTGTCATCACAAGGCTCCATGACACTTGTCATCACAATGCTCCACGACACCTCTAATCAAAATGCTCCATGCCCTTGTCATCAAAAAGCTACATGACGCATGTCATCAGAATGTGCCATGGGCCTGTCATCACAAGGCTCCATTTACTTGTCATCACAATGCTCCAAGTCCCTTTTAATCAAAATGCTCCATGCGTCTTTTCATCTCAATGCACCATGAACCCTGTCATCACAATGGACCCTGCCCATCATCATAATGCTTCAGGAAATTGTCATCACAATTAAATAAAAATGATCCATGACCTCTGTCATCACAATGCTCCAATCCCTTGTGATCACAATATTCCATAGCCCTTATCATCACAACACTGCATGACGCACATCATCACAATTATCCATGGTCTTCTCATCACAATGCTCCATGAACTTTGTCATCACAATGCTCAATACACTTGTCATCACAATGCTCCCTGACACTTGTCATCAGTATGCTCCATTAACCCTGTCATGACACGTCTCCATGCCTTTTTCATCACAATGATCCATGTCCTTTTAATCACAATGCTCCAAGACACATGTAATCACAATGCTCCATGCCCCTGTCATCACAAAGCTCAATGACGCATGTCATCAGAATGCTCCACGGCCTTCTCATCAAAATGCTCCATGCCCTTGTCATTACAGTGCTCCAAGACCACTGTAATCACAATGCTACATGCCCCTTTCATCACAATGCTCCATGAACCCTGTCATCACAATGTATCATACCCTTCATCATAATGCTTCCGGCTATTGTCACCACAATGAAATAAAAATTCTCCATGACTTCTGTCATCACAATGCTCCATGACCCCTGTCATCAAAATACTCCATGAATATTTTCAGCCCAATGCTCCATGACCCTTGTCATCACAATGATCCATGCCCTTGTCATCCCAATGCTCCAAGAACCCTGTATTACAATGCTCCATGACGCTTGTCATCACAGTGCTCCATGACATCTGTCATCACAATGCTCCATGCCCTTGACATACCAATGCTCTATGACCCCTGTATTCGCAATGCTCCGTGACGCTTTTCATCACAGTGCTCCATGACACCTGTCATCAAAATGTTCCATGCCTTTGTCAGCAAAATGCTACATGACTTTGTGATTACCATGCTCTATGTGCTTGTCATCACAATACTCCATTACCATTGTCATCAAAATCCTCCATGAATCTTGGGATCACATTGCTACATGCCCTTGTCATCACAATGTTCCATGCTCCTTGAAATCAAAATGATCCATGACCTCTGTCATCACAATGCTCCAAAACTTTGTGATCACAATGTTCCATAACACTTGTCATCCCAACGCTCCATGATGCCTGTCATCACAATACTCCATGCACTTTTCATCACAATGCTCCATGACCTTTGTCATCACAATTCTCAATACACTTGTCATCACAATGCTCCCTGACACTTGTCGTCAGAATGCTCCTTGAACGCTGTCACGAAAAGGTTCCATGCCTTTTTCAACACAATGCCCCATGCCGTTTTCATCACAATGCTCCACGCAACTGTCAGCAAAAAACTCCTCAAGCTTATCATGAGAATGTTCCATGACCCTTGTCATCACAATTCTCCATGCACTTGTCAGCACAATGCTCCCTGACCCTTGTCATCTCAATGCTCCAAGCCACTGTCATCACAATGCACCATTACCTTTGTCATCAGAATCCTCCATGACACATGGAATCACAATGCTGCATGCCATTGTCATCACAAAGGGCCATTACATATGTCATCACAGTGCTCCCTGACACCTCTCTTCACAATATTGCATGACCTGGTCATCACAATGCTCCATGCTCTTGTCACCACAATGCACCATTCCAACAGTCATCACAATAATCCATGAAAATTTTTAGACCAATGCTCCATGCCCTTGTCATCACAATGCTCCATGACCCTTGTAATCACAATGCTCCATGAACTTTTAATCACAATGCTCTTTGATCCTTGTCATCACAACGCTCTATGCCTTTTTCAGCGCAATGCTCCATGACCCTTGTCATCACAATGCTCAATGCGCTTGTCAGCACGATGCTCCATGACGCATGTCATCATAATGCACCATGTGCTTGTCATCACAGCGCTCCACAAGCATGTCATCACAATGCTCCATAAACATTGTCATCACAATGCTCTATGCACTTTTCATCAAAATGATCTCTCACCACAGATATCACAGTGTTACCTCACTATTCGTCACAATACTCACTCACCCCGGTTATCACAATGTTCCATGACCCCTGTCATCACAATGCTACATGCATTTATCATCACAATGTTCGATGACCCCTGACATCACAATGCTCCATAACCCCGGTCATCAAAATGCTCCATGACCCTTTTCATCATAATCCTCCATGACCCCTGACATCACAATGTTACATATCCCCTTTCATCAAAATGTCCCATGACACTTTTCATCAAATTTCTCCATGACCCTGTCATCACAATGCTCCCTGCCCTTCTCAACACAATGCACAATGCCCTTGTCATCAAAATGCTCCATGACCATTGTCATCACAAAGATCCATGACCCTTGGCATCAGAATGCTCCATGTCATTGTCATCACAATGCTCCATGAACACTCTCATCACATTGTTCCATGCCCTTGTCATCACAAAGCTCCATGGCACATGTCTTCAGAATGCTCCATGGCCTTCTCATCACAATGCTCCATGCCCTTGCCGTCAAAATGCTCCATGACCCCTGCCATCATGATGTTCCGTGGCCTTGTCATCACAAGGCTCCATGACCCTTCTCATCACAATGCTCCAAGACCCCTGTAATCACAATGCTCCATGCCCATTTTTCATCTCAATGATCAATGAACCCTGTCATCACAATGCACCATGCCCATCGTCATAATGCTTCATGCTATTGTCATCACAATGAAGTCAAAATGCCCCATGACCTCAGTCATAACAATGCTCCAAAAACTTGTGATCACAATATTCCATAACACTTGTCATCACAGTGCCCCATGACACTCGTCAACACAATTATCCATGTTCTTCTCATCACAATGCTCCATGACCTTTGTCATCGCAATGCTCAATACACTTGTCATCAAAATGCTCCCTCACACTTGTTGTCTGTATGCTCCTTGAACCCTGTCATGACAAGGCTCCATGCCTTTTTCAACACAATGATCCATGCCCTTTTAATCACAATGCTCCAAGACCCATGTAATCACAATGCTCCATGCCCTTGTCATCACAAAGCTCAATGACGCATGTCATCAGAATGCTCCATGGCCTTCTCATCACAATGCTCCATGCCCTTGTCATCACAATGCTCCAAGACCCCTGTAATCACAATGCTCCATGTCCCTTTTCATCAGAATGCTCCATGAGACTTGTCATCACAAGTCTCCATTGTCTTCTCATCAAAGTGCTCTAGGAACTTGTCATCAGAATGCTCCATGATCCCTGTCATCACAATACTCCATGAACATTTTCAGCCCAGTGCTCCATGACCTTCTCATCAAAATGCTCCATGACCCCTGTCATCACAATACTCCATGAACATTTTCAGCTCAATGCTCCATGACCCTTGTCATCACAATGATCCATGCCCTTGTCATCCCAATGCTCCATGACCCCTGTATTCACAGTGCTCCGTGACGCTTGTCATCACAGTGCTCCATGACACCTGTCATCACAATGCTCCATGACTTTGTCAGCAAAATGCTACCTGACCTTGTCATTGCGATGCTCTATTCGTTTGTCATCACAATACTCCATTACCATTGTCATCACAGTCCTCCATGAACCTTGGGATCACATTGCTTCATGCCCTTGTCATCACAATGCTCCATGCTCCTTGAAATCAATATGATCCATGACTTCTGTCATCACAATGCTCAAAACCCTTGTGATCACAATGTTCCATAACACTTGTCATCACAACGCTGCATGATGCCTGTCATCACAATATTCCATGCCCTTTTCATCACAATGCTCCAAGACTTTGTCATCACAATTCTCAATACACTTGTCATCACAATGCCCCATGCCATTTTCATCACAATGCTCCATGCCATTTTCATCAAAATACTCCACAAGCTTGTCATCGGAATACTCCATGACCCTTTTCGTCACAATTCACCATTCTCCTATCAGCACAATGCTGCATGACCCTTGTCATCACAATGCTCCAAGCCATTGTCATCACAATGCTCCATTACCTTTGTCATCAGAATCCTCCATGACACTTGGCATCACAATGCTCCATGCCATTGTCATCACTATGGGCCATTACATATGTCATCACAATGCTCCCTGACACCTGTCTTCACAGTACTGCATGACCTGGTCATCACAATGCTCCATGCCCTTATCATCACAATGCGCCATTCCAACTGTCATCACAATAATCCATGAAACTTATTAGACCAATGCTCCATTCCCTTGTCATCACAATCCATGCCCTTGCCATCCCAATGCTCCATGACCCCTATAATCACAATGATACGTGTTGCTTCTCATCACAGTGCTCTATGACCCTTATCATCACAATGCTCCATGCCTGTGTCAGCAAAATGCTACATGACCTTGTCATCACAATGCTCCATTTGCTTGTCATCACAATACTCCCTTACCATTGTCATCAAAATCCTCCATGAACCTTGGGATCACATTGATTGATGCCCTTGTCATCCCAATGCTCCATGCTCCTTGAAAACAAAATGCTCCATGACTTCTATCATCACAATGCTCCAAAACCTTGTGATCACAATGTTCCATAACACTTGTCATCACAACGCTCCATGATGCCTGTCCTCACAATACTCCATGCCCTTTTCGTCAAAATGCTCCATGATCTTTTTCATCACCATTCTCAATACACTTGTCATCACAATGTTCCCTGACACATGTCGTCAGAATGCTCCTTGAAACCTGTCATGAAATGGCTTCATGCCTATTTCATCACAATGCTCCGTGCCCTTTTCATCACAATGCTCCATGCCACTGTCGTCACAATACTCCACAAGCTTGTCATTAGAATGCTCCATGACACGTGTCATCACAATGCTCCAAGGCCACTGTCATCACAATGATCCATACCCCTTGTCATTACTGTGCTCCATGACGCTCGTCATCACAATTATCCATGGTCTTCTCATCACAATGCTCTACGCCCTTGTCATCAAAATGCTCCATGACCCTTGTCATCACAATTCTCCATGGCCACTGTCATCACAATGCTCCATACCCCTTGTCATTACTGTGCTCCATGACGCTCGTCATCACAATTATCCATGGACTTCTCATCACAATGCTCTACGCCCTTGTCATCAAAATGTTCCATGACCCTTGTCATCACAATGCTCCATGGCCACTGTCATCACAATGCTGCATTTCCCTTGTCATTACAGTGCTCCATGACGCTTGTCATCCCAATTATCCATGGTCTTCTCATCACAATGCTCCACGGTCTTTCCATCACAGTGCTCCATGCCCTGGTTATCACAATGCTCCATGTCCCTTGTCATCACAATTCTCCTCGTTCTTGGCATCACTATGCTCCATGACACCTCTCATCACCGTGTTACATGATTTGTCATCACAATTCTCTATGCACTTGTCATCGCAATGCTCCATGACCCCTGTCATAGGAAGCTCCATGTGCTTCTCATCACAATGCTTCATGAAATTGTCATCAAAATTCTCAATGGCCCTTGTCATCACAATGCTCCATGCCCTTGTCATCACAATGCTCCATGTCCCTTGTCATCATAATGCTCCAAGCCCTAGTCATCAAAATGCTCCATTACATTTGTCATCACAATCCTCCATGACACTTGGCATCACAATGTTCCATTCCATTGTCATCGCAATGGACCATGACATATGTCATCACAATGCTCCCTGAGACCTGTCTTCAAAATACTCCATGACCTTCTCATCACAATACTCCATGCCTTGGTCATCACATTGCACCATGCCCACTGTCATCACAATAATCCATGAAATATGTCAGGCCAATGCTCCATGCCCCTGTCATCACAATGCTCATTGCCTTTTCATCACAAAGCTCTATGACCCCTGTCATCACAATGCTCCGTGACTCCAGTCATCACAATGCTTCATGACCTTTTTCATCACAATGGTCCATGCCCTCGTCATCACAAGGCTCTGTGACCTTTGTCACCAAAATGCTCCATGAAATTTTCATCACAATGCTCGGTGACCCTTGTCATCACATTGCTCCATGTCTTTGTCCGCACAGTGCTCCATGACCCATGTCATCACAATGCGCCATGTGCTTGTCATCACAATGCTCCACAATCTTGTCATCACAATGCTCCATAAAACTTGTCATCACAATGCTCCATGCACTTCTTATCAAAATGCTCTCTCACGAATGATATCAAAATGTTCCCTCACTAGTCATCACAATACACCCACTCCCCTGTCATCACAATGGTCCACAACACTGTCATGAAAATGTCCCATGACTCCTGACATCACAATGTTCCATAACCCCTGTCATCAAAATGTTCCATGACACTTTTCATCAAATTGCTCCATGACCCTGTCATCACAATGCTCCCTGCCCTTCACAAGAGAATTCACCACACACTTGTCATCAAAATGCTCCATGACCTTTGTCATCACAAAACTCCATGACCCTTGGCATCACAATGCTCCATGCCATTGTCATCACAATGCTCCAAAAACTTCTCATCACATCGTTCCAAGCCCTTGTCATCACAGTATCCATGATGCTTTTCATCACAATGCTCGATGCCATTCTTCTCACAATGCTCCATGCGCTTGTCATTACAATCCTCCATGAACCATGTATCACAGTGTTCCGTGCCGTTATTATCTCAATGCTCCTTGCCCCCTCTCATCACAATAATCCATGAAACATCAAAGACCAATGTTCCATGCCCTTTTCATCACAATGATCCAAGACTCCTCTAATCATAATTCTCCATGCCCCTTTTCATCTCAATGCACCATGAATGCTGTCATCACAATGCACCAATGCACATCATCATAATGCTTCATGCTATTGTCATCACAATGAAATCTGAATGCTCTATGACCTCTGTCATCACAATGCTCCAAATCCTTGTGATCACAATATTCCATAACACTTATCATCACAGCTCCCCATAACGCTCGTCATCACAATTATCCATGGTCTTCTAATCACAATGCTCCATGACATTTGTCATCACAATGCTCAATACCCTTGTCATCACAATGGTCCCTGACACTTGTCATCAGTATGCTCCTTGAACCCTGTCATGACAAGGCTCCATGCCTTTTTCATCACAATGTTACATGCCCTTTTCCTCACAGTGCTCCAAGACCCCTGTAATCACAATGCTCCATGCCCTTGTCATCACAAAGCTCCATGATGCATGTCATCAGAACGCTCCATGACATTCTCATCCCAATGTTCAATGCCCTTGTCATCACAATGCTCCAAGACCCCTGTAATCACAATGCTCCATGACCCTTTTCATCAGAATTCTCCATGAGACTTGTCATCACATGGCTCCATGGTCTTCTCATCACAGTGCTCCAGTACCTTTTCATCACAATGCTCCTTGACCCCTGTCATCACAATACTCCATGAACATTTTCAGCCCAATGCTCCATGAGTTTCTCATCACAGTGCTCCATGACCTCTGTCATCACAATGCTCCATGACCACTGTCATCACAATGCTCCATGAACCCTGACAACACAATGATCCGGGACTCTTGTCATCAAAATGCTCCATGCCCTTGTCATCCCAATGCTCCATGAACCCTTTAATCACAATGATCCATGACGCTTGTCATCACAGTGCTCCATGAACCTTGTCATCACAATGCCTTTGTCAGGAAAATGATACATAATCTTGTCATCACAATGCTCCATGTGCTTGTCATCACAATCCCCCATGACCCTTGGGATCATATTGCTTTATGCCCTTGTCATCTCTATCTTGCCTTTCTGGTTTTTACAGATTTTCAGATGCCCTTTTTGACCGGTGGGAAGCGACAATTCTTTGTAGTGTGGATTTGCATTGTGCGCTTGCTTGATTGGCCAAAAAGGGCCTCTGACTTTTCTCCTGAATATATTCAGTAGAAAATCATACGCTGTTTTTGGCCAAGTGCATCATTCTCGAAGTTGTGATGCCTTTCCTGTGCTTTAAAGGCGATTCTAATTTACCTCTTGAAATATGTTTTGTGCAATTCTGCCTCATTTTCAAGTCCGCTTTGTTGCCTTCCCTCAACAGATTTTTGGAAGAGAGTAGTCCTTTGTAACTCTGCATGTTTTTGATTTGCTTTGCCCCTGAGCTCCAATTTTCAAATCCCATTATTGGGAGCTGACCGCAAATCCACAATTTTGCTTCAGGACCTATATTGGTTCCAGGGGTGGCTATACTGGTTCCCTGTGGGTGGCTGAGGCTTTGGTTAATTCTTCTTCCTGACGGGAATTTAGAGTGACATGTGTCCGTCCAAAGGCCTACATCTACTCTCTGATTGGTTCTCCCTCTTCCCTTTCATCCTCTGCACAATTAGCAAACTGTGCGAACCAGGAGGTTATAGGGGATGACTCTCCTAAGATGGGAGATTGATAGTAAAGTAGTTGGAATGCCAAACTGTAGCACAAGGAGAGGAAAAAGTAGGAGACTTTCAGAAACCTTTCGCCATCACAGGGTGTCCATTCTCTAGGTTTCCCATACATGTTATAACTGTAGTGATATTCCCTTCTACCTGGAAATTTGGGACCCATGGAATGGTGGCATGCATTACTACTTTAAAGGGTCTGCATTTTCTCTCCCAATCTCACCAGTCCTCTCAGTCCCAAGTGTCCAGCCTTATGTCTCATCCAGCTGTCTTTGCAGATAGGGTCATTCTAGGTTTCATCAGAACCCCTGAAGAAATTGTGTAAGAATTTCGCTGTTTTTTTGTTTTGTTTTTGAAATTCATTTTTATAATGGGGTTGAGCTGATTTTCCCTGACGTGTTTATGCTGGTCTAGAAACACTTGATTCCCTTACAGAGGCATATCAATACATAGGTTTTAAGATTCTTACTAATCAGATATATTCCTCTGTGGGGAATAGGGGTTTTGAGTCCCGTTCACTGAGGAAGGTGTAGGTCTTGTCTATTCTGTATTTGGTTTATGGAATGGTACCTGTGCTAATATCAAACTCTGGTTTTATGCATCACCCCACCTCTCCTTTCCCCTTAAGGAGGCATAAGAGTGTTTTCTAAATGTGAGACGCTGGTCTCTTTCCTAATTCAGTTCATGTGTTGTGATGTTGACATTACCTCTGTAAGTGATATCTTATGATAAGATTCTTTTTCTGTGTGACTAATTTCCCTTAGAATCATCATACCTAAATCCTCTCATTATGCTGCTACTGGCCTTATGACATTGATTTCACGTCTGAGTGATATTCCATTGTACAAAATTACCACAAGTTCTTTTTGCATTTCTTTTTTTCCTGGGATTCTTTAGGTGTACCGAAGTTGAGGTTCTTGTATGCAGAGCAGCCCTAAACTTTGGGGTGCCTGTGTCTTGTTGATATTTAGTCTTCCCAAGTTATATGTCCATGAGTTGAAGTCCCCTTTGCTCGGGGGCTTTGTATTTTACATGTTTTAGGAAACAGCATACACTTCTTCAGAGTAGCTCTTGGATACTTATACCCCACCCATCAGCGTGACTAGTCTCCCTGTTTTCCATGGCCTCTCCTGCATTTTTGATTTGTACACATTTTTTGGATGGCCTTTCTGAGCAGTGGAAATTGAGACTTCTTTATTGTGCGGATTTGCATTTCCCACTTGCTTGGTTGGCCAAAAACACTGTATGTGTTTTTTTCCTGAAGATATTCACGAAAAAAACGCATACACCCTTTTGCCCAACTGCATCATTTTAGAAATTCTGCTGCTTTTCATATGCTTTAAATGTGAGTACAATCTACCTTTTGTAAAATGTTTCCTGCAATTCTGCCTCTCATTCAGAACCTCTTCGTTGCCTTACCTGAATATATTTTTGGACATTGGTTATCATTTATATATTTGCATGTCTTTGAATTGTCTGCTCCTGAGCTCCATTTTGCAACTCGCTTTTTTTGTGAGCTGGTCGCCAAACCATTGGTTTGATTCCAGCCCTATTCTGGTTCTGGGGAGGCAGGCTGAGCCTTTGGTTAATTCTTCTTCCTAAAGGGATATTAGAGTGACATGTGCCTGTCAAAACTCCTACCGTTAATCTCTCATTGGTTCCTCCTCTTCCCATTTATCCTCTGCAAAAATTGCAAACTGTGTGAAACAGGAGGTTAAAGGTGCTGATTCTCCAAGTGGGGAGATTGTTAGTAATGTGGCTGGAATGGCGAACCCCAGCAACAGGAGATCAAAAATGAGGTGCATTTTAGACACCTCTCCTGAGCACACGGTGTACATTCATCTCGGTTTCCCAGGCATGTTTTCACTGTCAGAAGATTCCCTTGAAAGTGCAGATTTCGGACCCATGGAATGGGTACCAGGCAGTATTACTTTAAAAGGTCTGCATTTCCTCACCCAGCCTCTCTAACATCTCTTAGCATGCATGGCTTCCAGCCTTATATATCATCCTGCTGTGGATCTACATGTGTTCAATCCATGTTACATCGTAACCCTTCAACAAAAGTTGTAAGAATTTTTGTCTGTCTCACTGTTTTTATAAATATTTTTAAATTTATTTTTATATTGGTTACAGCTGATTTTCAAAGCTCTGTTTTTTGCTGCTGTACATCCACTTGATTCATGTACTGTGAGACAACAATAAATTCTTTCTCAGATGCTTACGAGTCATATGTATTATTTTCCAGTGACTTGAGTGGACTGAGTGCAGTTCTTTGAGGTACCGTGTAGGCCTTGCCAGTTATTCAATTCGGTACTTGGAATGGTATCTTTGCTAATTTCAACCTCCTGGATAATACCTCACCATTCCCCACCTTTCCCATTTAGCAGCCTTATGTCTATTTTCTACATATTTGACTATGTTTCTGTTTTGTAGTTTATTTCATGTGTAGCCATTTTTGATTCCACCTTTAAGTGACATCTTATGATATGTGTCTTTTTCTTTCTGACATGTGTCACTTAGAATGATCGTATGTAACTCCTCCAGAGTTGTTCCAACTGGCCTTATTTCATTGATTTCTGGATGAGTAATATTCCACTCTACATAAGTACCCCATCTCTTTTATCCATTTTATCCTTCCAGGGACATTTAGGTTATATCCAAGTGGAGGCCCTTTTTAACAGAGAGGTGGTAAACGTTGGGGTGCCTGTTTTCTGTCATTTTTTTGTTTTTCCCAAGGTATACGCCCATGAGTGCAAGTGCCCTATGCTCTGTAGCTCAGTTTTCAGATGTTTTAGCAAACACAATACACTTCTCCAGAGTGGCCGTTGGCAAATTACATTTCCACTATCAGCCTCACAGGGCTCCCTTTTCTCCTCACCCTGTCCTGCATTTCTGGTGTTTACACTTTATGTGGATGGCCCTTCTGACTGATGTGAAGTGATACATTTTGTAGTATTGATTTCCAGTGCCCACCTGTTTGGTTGGATAAAAAGTGTGAATGGCCTTTACTTGAATATATTCAGAAAAAAATGCATACGCCCTTTTGGGCCAAGTGCATCATTGGCGATGTTCAGCCCCTTTTCTTGTGCTTTAATGGGGAGTCCTTTCTACCTCTTCAAATCTGTTTCCTGCCACTCCCCCTTGCTTACAAGTCCTTTTCTGTGACTTACCTCAAGACATTTTTCAACAATAGATATTTTCCACTCTGCAGTTTCATGAATTTTAGTGCCCCTGAGTTCCATTTTTCAACTTGTGTTTTTGGAAACTGGACACAAAACAGCGGGATTTCCTCTAGCCCTATTCTCTTTCCGTGGGCAATTCTAGCCTTTGATGAATTTGTCTTCCAGATTGGAAATTAGAGTGGCATGTGCCTGTCCGAACACCTAAGATTTGTCTCTAAATTTTTCTCATCCTTCCGCTTCATCCTCTGGACAAATTCCAAACTGTGTGCAACAGGATGTTGATGGTGCTGATATCCCCAAGTGAGGAGATTGTTAGGAAAGATGCTGGAGGGGTGAACCCGAGCACCAGGCGATGAGGAGATGAGGTGCCTTTTCCAAACTCTTTCCGATCAAACGGTGTACCATCCTCTAGGTGTGACAGGCATGTTTTAGCTGTAGGAAGGGTCCCGTGCATGGAAGGAGAACACCAGGGATTTTTCCAAATCAGTGCCTCCCCGAACCCCAAACTGGGGAATTTTTAAGCTACGGCTACACGTATGTCCATTAAGCACCTTGGGAAATAGGCAGAGCCCAAACTTTAGATGATTGAAATCTTCAGGTTCAGAAGCGCTCACCATCGGCCTTGCTTAGGTTACATTTTATCTGTCATTGATAGATGATGTCAATAAAAATATCGATTCTTTTTCAGATTATTTCCCCTTATAGGTTATTGCAAAATATTCAGTGTAGTTCCCTGTGCTATACAGTAGTTCCTTGTTGATGATCTATTTTATACATAGCAGTGTGTATGTGTTAATCCCAAACTGTTAATTTATCCCTTCTCCTACCTTTCCCCTTTGGTAATAATAAATTATAAGATTTTATACTTCTCAGAAATGGGGGAGCTGAAAGAGAGGTATCCTTTTCAATGGAAAAGCATTCAAAACAAGATTGAAGCTTCAGCCAAGAGTATTCGATGTACATCCATGGAAATAAATCACTTCATTTCTCTAATGTTGACCTGACAAATAAGACAGACGTCTTCACTGAACTTGCTTATAGTAAAGTGATGGAAATATCAAATGTAAGTCTTAGAAAAATCTTATTTTACCCGAGCATTATACACTGCCCTATGTTAACTACAGTTTGGCTCACACATCTGTTCAATGAAGTTACAATGTTCTCAATTTCTGTTACTGATCATCCAGAGGGAACCCCAACAGGAGTCCCCGTGCCCAGTGTCATTGGAGCCAACAGATCAAGACTGAGTTTGGTTCAGAAGCAAAGGAAACATTATTTTGAAAACCGAATGGAGAGGTGAGAGTGTGCACTCCCCCACGGGCTGTGGGCTGGGCTGCTGTGTAGGGATCCCGGCAGCGTCAGTGGCAGTTAGGGGATGGAGCTCTCGAGGGCTGGGTTGGCTGCAGCTCAGGCTCTATGCCGTGGAGTCTGCATGGGACTCCGCTAGCTGAGGTGTCGACCCAGCCATTCTGCACTAGGAAATCGGGTCTGAAGTGCCGAGTGTGGGACCTCTGCATGCGGAACCCTAGGAGCACGTGAAATTAGACAAAGCACAAAGGAAAAACAGCTTAGACTTTATTTTATTGCCCAGATTCTCTTTTTATCTCCCAGGAATTTTTAATGAACGTTGCCAGAGACGAACCCCTCCTCTGCTTTTTGTTCCGTTCCTCATTCTTGGGGTGTTGAGGGTGCAGACCCCTCTTTTGTAACTGCTTCATGCTGTGGTGGGAGCCCTGATACGTGGGGGAAGGGGCAAAACATCTGCCCACCAGCCTCCAGGTGAGGTTGATTGTCCCAAAGCCTCCTGCATCACTTCTCATCCGCCTGAGCACCAGCATTGGAAGTGTTATAGATTCTAATGACTTTTAAGTGTCCAGGAAAGAGATGTGCAGAGATGCTGTGGTGGCAGGTTTCACCCCACCCCACATTTGTTCGGTGACATTAGGCTGACGTTTTTTGCCAGCCTAGATGCTCTGACCAGTAGTCTGTGATTTCTTTAATTAGGTCCCTGAATTAATGTACAAACAGCACCATGTGTCAGAGCCCTGACCGTGCAACTCCCAGACAGTCCAGGGTCAGTGGTGATCCAGGACCATGACGTCCACTGAGTCAACGGCCTTTAGAAGTAGCCAGCAGTCTAGGCGGTCATATTGGCCACCATCACCGCGGTGTCTGTAGGGTTTTCTATGGTGAAAACGTGATATACGTTTCCCCCGCCAAGCTTATTAGCTCCCCTCTGGGTGAAGTAAGTCCTGCAAGCAGTAGTCTGCTCTTTCGGGGCACAGTCTGCTTGTTTTCTGAGAGAAACTCCAGGTCAAGTGATGGTCACACGAGTCATCTAGGGGGCCCGTTGCCCCCATTTGTCTCTCTGGAGGTAGGAGTTGGAGGGCCTCCTCACTCGAGGTCAGTGTGTCCACAGAGCGACCCCTGCAACTTCAGGACATGATGGGTGGTTAGGATCACCACGTGGGGTCCTTTTCCCTTAGGAGGGAGCTGGCCTTGTGGGCTGCTGATTTCCAGCTTTTTAGATACCCCAGTATCTTGGCCTGATGAGTCGGTGGGCAAAGCCCTTGGTGACCATAGTTTATCATACCTGAAG
This sequence comes from Mesoplodon mirus, assembly GCF_964341445.2. Classification (NCBI taxonomy): domain Eukaryota; kingdom Metazoa; phylum Chordata; class Mammalia; order Artiodactyla; family Ziphiidae; genus Mesoplodon; species Mesoplodon mirus. The sequence goes on from NW_028295599.1 coordinate 324,922, forward strand.
GGCATTCTTGTGTTGCTCCATTTCAAGTGGTCCCAGTTTTTGCACTAAGGCTCCAAGGGTGATTAACGTTTGACCGGGTATGTAAAGGTCAAAGGGTTTAGTTAAATTAGCGAGTTCCTGGGCAAGGATCTGAATTGATTGCTCTTTCCATTCTTGAAAGGCTGCTTCTGGATTCTATTCAAAAAGATCATCATCTTTTCGTGTCAGTGTTTCATGTAGAGGCCCAGCTATTAGACTGTAGTTAGGGATCCAGATGCAGAAAACCTTGGCCTCCCCAGGAACCCCTAAGCTGTCGTCTAGTTTTAGAAGAGGTAAGGCTGCAAATGGCTTCTTCCCTATCCTGGGATGCGTTTCTCCAAATATCTGTGAGGATGAAGCCCAGGCATGTCACCTGAGCCTGGGATATTTGAGCCTTTTTCTTGGACACCTTCTATCCTTACTTGGCTAGGTAGTTCAGAGGAGTCTTTAGTAGGCCTGGCGATCAGAATGTCATCTGCACATTGAAGGAGGGTTCCCTTTTACAGAGGTAGAACGTTTAGGTCTTTAGAGGACATTTCCCCAATGATGGTGTGGGGATTTTTGAACCATTGGGGCAGGACGGCCCAGCATTATTGCTTGTGTTGCATGTTGTGTCCTGCCACTCACAAGCCAAAAATTCTTGTGACTCTGAGATGAATGGAATACAGAAGAAGGCATCATTGAAGTGTAATACAGAATGCCATGGCCTGGTGGATGGTAGAATGAGCAGCAGGGTGTAGGAAATAGGAGCTACTGGATGTATATCCTCGGTGGCTTCACTGACTGTCCTGATATCCTTTACCAGGTCTCCAGCAACCCATGGGGCTCTCGTGGTCAGGCCAATCCCAGGATATAGAGCTCACCTGGGCTGCATCCCGCACCCCACAGCCCACGGAGCTCTCGTGTTCAAGTCCCTCCCAGGGTATGGAGTTCAACTCTGCAGCTACCCAGCAGCCCATGGGGCTCTCATAGTCTGGCCCTTCCCAGGGTACGGAACTCCCCTGGGCAAGTACCCCAGCAGGGCTGGACACACAGGAACTGTGCACATAGCCCACCTTGCAGAGAACCCCCAGCTCACCTGTCGCTCACAGCTGACACAGAACACCTCCGAGCAGGACTTGAACTAACAAACAGCAGCTCTGACAGGTCTGTGACCCTGGCCATCACTCCGTGCAGCCTCTCTCTGCCTGGTCTTCCAGACACTTCCACTGCAGCCAGGGCACCAGGCCTCTGTCTCCACCCACCATCACTCCTCTCCCTGACTCCTGGGTTCCTCTCATTAGGATACGGTCTTCTTGAAGTTGTTTTCCACTCATGGACCAGATAAAATGATAAGAAAACAAGCCGCAGCTGCAGCCCCTTGTCTATCCTGACTCTCAAGAGCCCACACCTGTTCCTTGGGACTGACCCGTTTAGCAAGGTTCATTTTCTGCAACTGTGAGCCCCTGAGGGGTGAGGATTGGCTGATTGGGGCAGCCTGACACTGGCTGCCAGCCCCCCCCCACAGGTGTACCTTGGTTGAGGTCAATATAAACACCTCTCCAGTCAGCAAGAGCCCCTGTAGCTGTGCCTGACGCCATATTCTCTGCCCCGTCAGCAGTGTTGGGGCTGGGGTGGTGGGAGGGAGTGAGGGGCCGTGGCTTTGTGGGTGGCCCAGTGTAAGTGGGGCTCTGCTGGACTCTCTGCAGGAGTTGCCAGGCTGCCACCTGCTAAAGAAGAGGATGTGTCACCCATACCTGCCACTGGAATTTCTCCCCAGTCAGAGGTGAGGAAGTAAAAAAGCAGTGGGGGCCGTGGCAGGAGGGGTATCTCAGGCAGGGAAATGGAAAGATTCCAGAAGAGCATCTGGGGCCAGGACCATCCTGGCTGGCCTGCAGGCACCAAGTCGGCCTGCGTGCTCTCGCTAGTGTGGCTTCACAGCCCTTCCTGTAGGCTTGCAAGTGCTTGTACATATTCAGGTGTTTTACCTGGAAAGGGTGGGAAGAGTTCAGCTGCAGCAGGACTGGGGCTCAGCTCACATTTACTCACAGACGCCTTGACAGAGTCCCCCAGCTTTGCAATGAGGATGCTCCTTGTGGGGGGGAGCGCTGCTGAGTGCATGGGAGACGATTTCCCACCTCTGACCAACTTAAGAATTTTTTACCACTGGAGCAAGTGCCCTGATATGATTTTCCTCTGTATAACGGGTGAGTTCTGTCTTTTTTTTCTTTTTTTCTTTTTTTGGTTCAAGTTAGATTTTATTTATTCATCTTTTTTTTTTTAATTTGGAGATATAAACATGGAAATAATGCATTAATATAAAGACGTCTATGTGAAGGGAAAAACATTTTTTCTGTTTTATTTTATTAAATGTTATTTATTTATTTTTAATTTTTTTAAATTTATTTCTTTTATACAGCAGGTTCTTATTGGATATGTATTTTATACATATAAGTGTGCACATGTGAATCCCAGTCTCCCAATTCATCCCACCACCACCCTCACATGGCGTTCCCTCCTTGGTGTCCATATGTTTTTTCTCTACATCTGTCTCTATCTCTGCCCTGCAAACTGGTTCATCTGTACCATTTTCCTAGGTTCCACATATATGCATTAATATACAATATTTGTTTTTCTCTTTCTGACTTACTTCACTCTGTATGACAGTCTCTAGATCCATCGAGGTCTCTACAAATGACCCAATTTCATTCCTATGTATGGCTGAGTAATATTCCGTTGTATATATGTACCACATCTTTATCCATTCGTCTGTCTGTGGGCACTTAGGTTGCTTTCATTACCTGTCTATTGTAAATAGTGCTGCAGTGAACATTGTGGTGAATGTGTCTTTTTGATTTATGGTTTTCTCTGGGTATATGCCCAGTAGTGGGATTGCTGGATTATATGGTAATTCTATTTTTAGTTTTTTAAGGAACCTCCATACTGTTCTCCATAGAGACTGTATCGATTTACATTCCCACCAATAGTGGAATAAGGTACCTTTCCTCCACACCCTCTCCAGCATTTGTTGTTTGTAGATTTTCTGATGATGCCCATTCTAACAGGTGTGACGTGATACCTCATTGTAGTTTCGATTTCCATTTTCTAATAATTAGTGATGTTCAGCAGATTTTCATGTGCGTACTGGCCATCTCTATGTCTTCTTGGAAGAAATGTCTATTTAGATCTTCCATTTTTGTATTGGGTTGTTTGTTTTATTAATATTGAGCTACATGAGCTGTTTATATATATTGGAGATTAATCATTTGTCCATTGATTCGTTTGCACATATTTTCTGCCATTCTGAGGGTTGTCTTTTCGTCTTGTTTGTAGTTTCCTTTGCTTTGCAAAAGCTTTTACGTTTCATTAGTCCCATCTGTTTAGTTTTCTTTTTTTATTTCATTGCTATAGGAGGTGGATCAAAAAAGATCTTGCTGTGAATTACATCAGAGTATCCTTCGTAAGTTTTCCTCTCAGAGTTTTATACTGTCTGGTCTTACATTAAGGTCTCTAATCCATTTTGAATATATTTTTATGTATGGTGTTGGGGAGTGTTCTAATTTCATTCTTTTACATGTAGCTGTCCATATTTCCCAGCACCAATGATTGAAGAGACTGTCTTATCTCCATTGTATAGTCTTGCCTCCTTTCTCATAGATTAGTTGACCATAGGTGTGTAGGTTTATCCTTGGGCTTTCTTTTTTTTTTTTTCTTTTACACGTTTATTGGAGTATAATTGCTTTACAATGGAGTGTTCGTTTCTGCTGTATAACAAAGTGAATCAGCTATACATATACAAATATCACCAGATCCCCTCCCTCTTGCATCTCCCTCCCACACTCCATAACCAAACCCTTTATGTGGTCACAAAGCACCAAGCTGATCTCCCTCTTCTATGTGGCTGATTCTCAGTAGCTATCAGTGTTACATTTGGTAATGTATTTATGTCCATGCCACTCTCTCACTTCGTCCCAGCTTACCCATCCCCCTTCCGGTGTCCTCAAGTCCTTTCTCTATGTCTGTGTCCTTACTCCTGTCCTGCCACTAGGTTCTTCAAAATCTTTTTTTTTTCTTCATTAGATTCCATATATCTCTGTTAACATACAGTATTTGTTTTTCCCTTTCTGACTTACTTCACTGTGTAGGACAGATTCTAAGTCCACCCACCTCTGTACAAATAACTCAGTTTTGCTTCTTTTTATGTTTGAGTAATATTTGATTGTATATATGTGCCAGATCTTCTTTATCCATTCATCTGTCGATGGACACTTAGGTTGCTTCCATGTCCTGGCTAATGCAAATAGAGCTGCAATGAACATTTTTGTACATAACTCTTTTTGAATTATGGTTTTCACAAGGCAAATGCCCAGTAGTTGAATTGTTGTGTCATATGGTAATTCTATTGTTAGTTATTTAAAGGAACCTCCGTACTGTTCTCCCTAGTGCTCATATCAATTTACATTCCCACCCACAGTGCAAATGTGTTCCCTTTTCTCCAATAAAGGCCTCTCCAGCATTTATTGTTTTGTAGATTTTTTTGATGATTGCCACTCTGATTGCTGTGAGGTGATACCTCACGGTAGTTTTGATTTGCATTACTCTAATGATTAGTGATGTTCAGCATCCTTTCATGTGTTTCTTGGTAATCTGTATATCTTCTTTGGAGAAATGTCTATTAGGTCTTCTGCCCGTTTTTGGATTGGGTTGTTTGTTTTTGTGATATTGAGCTACATGCGGTGCTTGTAAAGTTAGGAGATTAATCCTTTGTCAATTGCTTCATTTGAAAATATTTTCTCCCATTCTGAGGGTTGTTTTTGCATCTTGTTTATGTTTTCCTGTACTGTGTAAAAGCTTTTAAGTTTCATTAGGTCCCATTTGTTGATTTCTGTTTTTATTTCCATTTCTCTAGGAGGTGGGTCAAAAAGGATCTTGCTGTGATTTATGTCATAGAGTGTTCTGCCTATGGTTTCCTCTAAGTGTTTTATAGTGTCTGGTCTTATATTTAGATCTCTAATCAATTTAGAGTCTATTTTTGTGTATGGTGTTATGGAGTGTTCTAATTTCATTCTTTTATGTGTAGGGGTCCAGTTTGTCCAGCACCAATTACTGAAGAGACTGTCTTTTCTCCATTGTATATCCTTAGCTCCTTTGTCATAGATGAGATAGCCATAGGTATGTAGGTTTATCTCTGGGCTTTCTGTCCTGTTCCATTGATCTGTGTTTATGCCAATCTACATACACTTGATTCCATTATGGAGACATATAAATACATAGGTTTCAAGGTTATTACCAGTCAGATATATTCCTCTTCAGTGAATAGGGTGTTTTGTGTCCAGTTCATTGAGAAAGGAGTAGGTCTTGTCTATTACATATTTGGTATATGGAATGGGATCTGTGCTAATTTCAAACTCTGCTTTTACACATCACCCCATGTCACCTTTCCCCTTAAGGAGGCATAAGTGTGTTTTCTAAATGTGTAACTCTGTTCTCTTTTGAAATTCAGTTCATGTGTAGCCATGTTTACATTTCCTCTATAAGTGATATATTACAATAAGTTTCTTTTTCTTTGTGGCTCATTTCACTTAGCATCATCGTACCTAAAGCCACTCATTATGCTGCTATTGGCCTTATGACATTGATTTTATGTCTGAGTGACATTCCATTGTATATAAGTACCACAACATCTATATCCATTTTTTTTTTCCTTTCCTGAGATATATAAAGTGTACCGAAGTCGAGGTTCTTGTAAACAGAGCAGCCCTAAACTTTGGGCTGGCTGTGTGTTGTGGATTTTTAGTTTTCCCAAAATACACGCCCATGAGTGGAAGTGTGCTATGCTCTGTAGCTCTGTTTTAGAAAACAACATACAGTTCTCCAGAGAGGCTGTTGGCAATTTACATCCTGTCCATCATCGTAACCAGGCTCCCTTTTCTCCATGGCCTGTCCTGCATTTGTGGTTTTTACACTATTTGTGGATGGCCCTTTTGACTGGAGGTAAGGGACACTTCTATGTAGTGTGGATTTGCAATGCCTGATGGCTTGCTTGGCCAAAAAGGGTATATGCATATTTTCCCGAATATATTCAAGAAAATACACATAATCCCTTTTCAGCCAAGGGCAACATTGTCGAAATTCTGTCGCTTTTCATGTGCTTTAAAGACGACTCCAATCTACCTCTTGAAATCTGTTTCCTTCACTTCTGCCTTGCATTCAAATCCTCTTCACTGCCTTTCCTCAATATATTTCTGGATGATAGTTGTCCTTTATAAATCTGCAAGTTTGTGAATTGCTGTGCCCCTGATTTCCATTTTTCAACTCGCCTCTTTGTGAGCTGGCTGCAATACCGCAGGATGGCTTTAGGCCCTAGTCTGGTTCCGGGGCTTCAGGCTGAGCCTTTGGTTAATTCTTCTTCCTGATGGGAAACTAGAGTGACATGTGCCCATCCAAACACCTACAGCTAATCTCTCATTTATTTCCCCTCTTCCTGTTCATCCTCTGCACAATTTGCAAACTGTGCATAACGGGAGGGTAAAGACGCTGACACTCCAAGTGGGGAGATTTTGAGTAATGCAGATGCAATGGCGAAGCCGAGCACGACAAAAGGAAAAATGAGGTACCTTTTAGAAAACTTTCCCAATTACACAGTGTACCATCCACTGGGTTTCCCATGCATGTTTTAACTGGAGGAAGATTCCCTTAAACCTGGAGAGTTGGGACCACTAGAATGGGTAGCACACAGTATTGTTCTAAGTGGTGTTCTTTTGTTCACACAACTTCAGCAATCTTGTCAGCCCCAAGTGTCCAGTCATATGTCTCATCCAGCTGTGGGTGTAAAGGTGGTCAATCTAGCTTGCATCACAGGCCCTGAACGTAATTTTTAAGACTTTCTCTCTGTTTTTGCATTTTGCTTTTGAAATTTATTTTTATAAGTGGGTTTAACTGAATTTCAGTGCTGTGTTCATGCCGTTATACACACACATGATTCCATTATGGAGACATGAGAATACATATGTTTTAAAATACTTAGAGTCAGACATATTCCTCTGCAATGAATAGGGGGTGTTGAGTCCAGTTCATTGTGCCGGGAGTAGGTGTTGTCTATTACATACATGGTTTATATAATGGTATCTATGCTAATTTAAAATTGTGGTTTTATGCATCACCCCACTTCGGCTTTCCCATTAAGCAGGCAGAAGATGTTTTCTAAATGTGTGACTCTGTTGTGTTTGTAATTCAGTTCATGTGTAGTCATGTGTACATTCCCGCTATGAGTGATAATTTATGATAAGATTAGTTACTCTGTAATCTTTCCTAACTCAGTTCATGTGTAGCCATGTTTACAGTACCTTCATAAGTGATATCTTATGATAAGTTTCTTTTTCTGTGTGACTTATTTCACTTAGAATCATCGTAACTGAATCCACTCTTTTTGCTGCTACTGGCCTTATGACAATGATTTCATGGCTGAGCGATATTCCATCGTACGTAAGTACCACAATATCTTGAACCATTTTTGTCTTTCCTGGGATACTTAATGTGTACCCAAGTTGAGGTTCTTGTAAGCAGTGCAGCGCTAAATTTTAGGGTGGTTCTGTCTTTTTGATTTTCAATTTTCCCAAGGTATATTCCCTAGACTGGAAATGCCCTTGGCTGTGTAGCTCTGTTGTTTATTTGTTTTAGGGAACACAATGCACTCCTCCAGAGAGGCAGTTGGCACCTTACATCCCGCCCATCAGCATAACAAGGCTGCCTGATCTCCAGGGCCTGTCTTGCCTTTCTGGTTTTTACACATTTTGCGGATGTTCCTTTTGACCGGTGGGAAGGGATACTTCTTTGTGGTGCAGATTTGCATTGCTGCTTGCTTGCTTGGTCAAAATGGGCGTATGCATTTTCTCCTGAATATATTCAGGAGAAAAAGCATACGCCCTTTATGGCCAAGTGCATCATTGTCAAAGTTGTGCCCCTCTTCTTGTGCTTGAAAGTTGATTCCAACGTACCTCTTGAAATCTGTTTCCTGCTATTCTGCCTCATTTTAAAGTCCGCCTCTCGGCCTTCCCTCAAAAGATTTTTGGAAGATAGTTGTCCTCTATTACTCTGCCAGTTTGTAAATTGCTGTGCCCCTGAGCTCCATTTTTCAACTCGTTTTTTTGAGCTGACCGCAAATCCAAAATTATGGTTCAAAACCTATACTGGTTCCCGGCGGGTGGCTGAGACATTGGTTAATTCTACTTCCTGCCGGGCAATTAAAGTGACATGTACCTGTCCAAATGCCTAACATCTACTCTCTCATTGGTTCTCCCTCTTCGCTTTCATCCCCTGCCAAATTGGCAACCTGTGCAAACCAGGAGGTTATAGGTGCTGTCTCTCCAATTTGGAAAATTGATAGTAAAGCAGTTGGAAAGTCATACTGGCGCACAAGGAGAGGGACTATTTGTTGAGTTTTAGAAACCTTTCGTATTCACAGTGTGTCCATTCTCTAGGTTTCCCGTACATGATATAGCTGTAGTAATATTCCCTTCAACCTGGAGACATGGGACCCATGGAATGGGTGCCATGCATTATTTCTTTAAAGGGTCTGCATTTGCTCTCCTAATCTCATCAATCCTCTCAGTCCCATGTGTCCAGCCTTATGCCACATTGAGCTGTCATTTTAGATAGTGTCATTCCATGTTTCATCAGAGACCCTGAAGGAATTGTAAATAATTTCCCTGTTTTTTTGTTTTGTTTTGAAATTCCTTTTTATAGTGGGTTTGAGCTGATTCTCGCTGCCATGCTTATGTAAGTCTAGATACACTTGATACCCTTACGGAGACATATCAATACATAGGTTTTAAGATTCTTACTCGTCAGATACATTCCTCTGCGGGAAATATGGGGTTTTGAGTCCCTTTCACTGAGGAATTTGTAGGTCTTGTCTATTCCATAGTTGGTTTTTGGAACAGTACCTGTGCTTATATCAAACTCTGGTTTTATGCATCACCCCACCTCTCCTTCACCGTTAAGAAGGCATAAGTGTGTTTTCTAAATGTGAGACTCTGTTCTCTTTCCTAACTGAGTTCATGTGTAGCCAAGTTTACAGGAACTTCATAAGTGATATCTTATGATACGTTTCTTTTTCTGTGTGACTTATTTCACTTAGAATCATCGTGCCTGAATCCACTCAGTTTGCTGCTACTGGTCTTACGACATTGATTTCATGGATGAGGGATATTCCATCGTATGTAACACCACAATGTTTTGAACCTTTTTTTATCGTTCCTGGGATATTTACAGTGTACCCAAGTTGTGGTTCTTGTAAGCAGTGCAGCCCTAAATTTTGGGGTGGATCTGTCTTATTGATTTTCATTTTTCCAAAGGTATATTCCCAAGACTGGAAGTGCACTTGGCTCTGTAGCTCTGTTTTTTACTTGTTTTAGGGAACACAATGCACTCCTCCAGAGAGGCAGTTGGCAATTTACATCCCGCCCATCAGCATAACAAGGCTCCCTGTTCTCCAGGGCTTGTCTTGCCTTTCTGGTTTACACCCATTTTGTGGATGTCCCTTTTGACCGGTGGGAAGTGATACTTCTTTGTAGTGCAGATTTTCAATGCCCGCTTGCTTGCTTGGCAAAAAAGGGAGTATGCGTTTTCTCGTGAAAATATTAAGGATGAAACACATACGCCCTTTTTGGCCAAGTGCATCATTGTTGAAGTTGTGCCCCTTTCCTGTGCTTTAAAGGCGATTCCAACATACCTCTTGAAATCTGTTTCCTGCTATTCTGCCTGGCTTTCAAGTCCGCCTTGTTGCCTTCCCTCAGCAGATTTTTGGATGATAGTTGTCCTTTATTACTCTGCCAGTTTGTGAATTGCTCTGCCCCATAGCTCCATTTTTTAACTCGTTTTTTGTGAGCTGAACGCAAGTCCAATATTTTGGTTCAGGAACAATACTGGTTCCCGGTGGGTGGCTGAAACTTTGGTTAATTCTTCTTCCTCCCGGGAAATAAGAGTGACATGTGCCCGTCCAAATTCCTAACAGCTACTCTCTCATTGGTTCTCCCTCTTCCCTTTCATCCTCTGCCATATTCCCAACCTGTGCGAACCAGGAGGTTAAAGGGGCTTTCTCTGCAAGTTGGGAGGTTGATAGTAAAGCAGTTGCAACATCAAACCGGAGCGCCAGGAGAGGGACTATTCGTTGAGTTTTAGAGACCTTTCGTATTCACAGTGTGTCCATTCTCTAGGTTTCCCGTACATGTTATAGCTGTACTAATATTCCCTTCAACCTGGAGAGTAGGGACCCATGGAATGGGTGTCATGCATTATTGCTTTAAGGGGTATGCATTTGCTCACCCAATCTCACTAATCCTCTCAGTACCATGTGTCCATCCTTATGCTACATCCAGCTGTCATTGTAGATAGGGTCATTCCAGGTTTCATCAGAGACCCTGAAGAAATTGTAAAGAATTTCCCGGGTTTTTTGTTTTGTGTTCGAAATTCCTCTTTATACTGTGTTTGAGCTGATTCTCGCTGCCATGTTTATGCCAGTCTAGAAACACTTGATGCCCTTATGGAGACATATAAACACATAGGTTTTAAGATTCTTAGTACTCAGATATATTCCTATGCGGGAAATATGGGGTTTTGAGTCCCTTTCACTGAGGAAGGTGTAGGTCTTGTCTATTCCATAGTTGGTTTTTGGAACGGTACCTGTGATTATATTAAACTCTCGTTTTATGTATCCCCCCACCTCTCCTTCCCCCTTAAGCAGGCATAAGAGTGTTTTCTAAATGTGAGTCTCTGTTCTCTTTCCTAACTCAGTTCATGTGTAGCCATGTTTACAGAAACTTCATAAGTGATATCTTATGATAAGTTTCTTTTTCTGTGTGACATATTTCACTTAGAATCATCATACATGAATCCACTCATTTTGCTGCTACTGGTCTTATGACATTGATTTCATGGCTGAGGGATATTCCGTCGTACGGAAGTACCACAAATTTTGAACCATTTTTATCTTTCCTGGGATATTTAAGTTGTACCCAAGTTGAAGATCTTGTAACAGTGCAGCCCTAAATTTAGGAGTGGCTCTGCCTTATTGATTTTCAGTTTTCCCAAGGTATATTCCCTAGACTGGAAGTGCCCTTGGCTCTGTAGCTCTGTTGTTTACTTATTTTAGGGAACACAATGCACTCCTCCACAGAGGCAGTTGACAATTCACATACCGCCCATCAGCATAACAAGGCTCCCTGCTCTCCAGGGCCTGTCTTGCCTTTTTGGTTTTTACCCATGTTGTGGATGTCCCTTTTGACCGGTGGGAAGTGATACTCCTTTGTAGTGCAGATTTACATTGCCTGCTTGCTTGCTTGGCCAAAAAGTGCGTATGCGTTTTCTCCTGAATATATTCAGGAGAAAACGCATACACCCTTTTTGGCCAAGTGCATCATTGTCGAAATTGTGCCCCTCTTCCTGTGCTTTAAAGGTGATTCCAAACAACTTCGTGAAATATGTTTCCTGCTATTCTGCTTCCCTTTCAAGTTCGCCTCCTTGCCTTCCCTCAACAGATTTTTGGATGATAGTTGCCCTTTATTACTCTGCCAGTTTGTGAATTGCTGTGCCCCTGAGCTCCATTTTTAAATCGTTTTTTTTTTTTTTTTTTTTTTTTTTTTTTTTTTTTTTTGCTGTACGTGGGCCTCTCACTGCTGTGGCCTCTCCCGTTGCGGTGCACAGGCTCCGGACACACAGGCTCCGCAGCCATGGCTCGCTGGCCCAGCCGCTCCGCAGCATGTGGGATCTTCCGGTATCGGGGCACGAACCCGTGTCCCCTGCATCGGCAGGCAGACTCTCAACCACTGCGCCACCAGGGAAGCCCTTTAACTCGTTTTTTCTGAATTGAACCCAAGTCCAATATTTTTGTTCAGGACCTACACTGGTTTTCGGTGGGTGGCTGAGACTTTGGTCAATTCTTCTTTCTCCCGGGAAATTAGAGTGACATAGGCCCGTCCAAATACCTAACACCTACTCTCTCATTGGTTCTCTCTCTTCCCATTCATACTCTGCGAAATTGGCAACCTGTGCGAAACAGGAGGTTAAAGGTGCTGTCTCTCCAGGTTGAGAGATTGATAGTAAACCAGTTGGAAAGTCAAACTGGAACGCCAGGAGAGGGACTATTCGTTGAGTTCTAGAGACCTTTCCTATTCACAGTGTGTCCATTCTCTAGGTTTCCCGTACATGTTATAGCTGTAGTAATATTCCCTTCAACCTGGAGAGTTGGGACCCATGGAATGCGTGCCATGAATTATTGCTTTAAACGGTCTGCATTTGCTCACCCAATCTCACCAATCCTCTCAGTCCCATGTGTCCTGCCTTATGCCACATCCAGCTGTCGTTGTAGATAGGGTCATTCCAGGTTTCATCAGAGACCCTGAAGGAATTGTAAAGAATTTCCGTGTTTTTTTGTTTTGTTTTTGAAATTCTTTTTTATAGTGGGTTTGAGCTAATTCTCGCTGCCATATTTATGCCAGTCTAGACAAACTTGATACCCTTACAGAGACATATCAATACATAGGTTTTAAGATTTTTACTCGTCAGATACATTCCTCTGCGGGAAATATGGGGTTTTGAGTCCCTTTCACTGAGGAAGTTGTAGGTCTTGTCTATTCCATAGTTGGTTTTTTGAACGGTACCTGTGCTTATATCAAACTCTGGTTCTATTCATCACCCCACCTCTCCTTCCCCCTTAAGCAGGCATAAGAGTTTTTTCTAAATGTGAGACTCTGTTCTATTTCCTAACTCAGTTCATGTGTAGCCATGTTTACAGGATCTTCATAAGTGATATCTTATGATTAGCTTCTTTTTCTGTGTGACTTATTTCACTTAGAATCATCGTACCTGAATCCACTCATTTTGCTGCTACTGGTCTTATGACATTGATTTTATGGCTGAGGGATATTCCATCGTATGTAAGTACCACAATTTTTTGAACCATTTTTATATTTCTTGGGATATTTAAGGTGTACCCAAGTTGAGGTTATTGTAAGCAGTGCAGCCCTAAATTTTGGGGTGGCTCTGTCTTATTGATTTTCAGTTTTCCCAAGGTATATTCCCTAGACTGGAAGTGTCCTTGGCTCTGTAGCTCTGTTGTTTACTTGTTTTAGGGAACACAATGCACTCCTCCAGAGAGGCAGTTGGCAATTTACATCCTGCCCATCAGCATAACAAGGCTCCCTGTTCTCCAGGACGTGTCTTGAATTTCTGGTTTTTTACCCTTTATGTGGATGTCCCTTAGGACCGGTGGGAAGTGATACTTCTTTGTAGTGCAGATTTGCATTGCCCGCTTGCTTGTTGACCAAAATGGGCGTATGCGTTTTCTCCTGAATATACTCAGGAGAAAACGCATACGCCCTCTTTGGCCAGGTGCATAATTGTCGAAGTTGTGCCCCTCTTCCTGTGGTTTAAAGGCGATTCCAATGTACCTCTTGAAATCTGTTTCCTGCTATTCTGCCTCGCTTTCAAGTCCGCCTCGTTGACTTCCCTCAAAAGATTTTTGGACGATAGTTGCGCTTTATTACTCTGCCAGTTTGTGAATTGCTGGGCCCCTGAGCTCCATTTTTTAACTCGTTTTTTTGTGAGCTGAACGCATTTCCATATTTTGGTTCAGGAACTATACTGGTTCCCGGTGGGTGGCAGATACTTTGGTTAATTCTTCTTCCTCCCGGGAAATAAGAGTGACATGTGCCCGTCCAAATGCCTAACAGCTACTCTCTCTTTGGTTCTCCCTCTTCCCTTTCATCCTTTGCCAAATTGGCAACCTGTGTGAACCTGCAGGTTAAAGGTGCTGTCTCTCCAAGTTGGGAGATTGATAGTAAAGCTGTTGGAAAGTCAAACTGGAGCACCAGGAGAGCTATTATTCTTTGAGTTTTAGAAACCTTTCATATTCACAGTGTGTCCATTCGCTAGGTTTCCCATACCTGTTATAGCTGTAGTAATATTCCTTTCAACCTGGAGAGTTGGGACCCATGGAATGGGTGACGTACATTATTGCATTAAATGGTCTGCATTTGCTCACCCAATCTCACCAATCCTCTCAGTCCCATGTGTCCAGCCTTATGCCACCTCCAGCTGTCGTTGTAGATTCGGTCATTCCAAGGTTCATCAGAGAGCCTGAAGGAATTGTAAAGAATTTCGCTGTTTTTTTGTTTTGTTTTTGAAATTCCGTTTTATAGTGGGTTTGATCTGATTCTCGCTGCCATCTTTATACCAGTCTAGACACAATTGATTCCCTTCTGGAGACATATCAATACATAGGTTTTAAGATTCTTACTAGTCAGATATATTCCTCTGCGGGAAATGTGGGGTTTTGAGTCCCTTTCACTGAGGAAGGTGTAGGTGTTGTTTATTCCATAGTTGGTTTTTGGAAGGGTACCTCTGCTTATATCAAACTCTGGTTTTGTGCACCACCCCACCTCTCCTTCCCCCTTATCAGGCATAAGAGTGTTTTCTAAATGTTAGACTCTGTTCTCTTTCCTAACTCAGTTCATGTGTAGCCAAGTTTACAGGATCTTCATAAGTGATATCTTATGATAAGTTTTTTTTTTTTTTTCTGTGTGACTTAATTCACTTAGAATCATCGTACATCAATCCACTCATTTTGCTGCTACTGGTCTTATGACATTGATTTCATGGCTGAGGGATATTCCATCATACATAAGTACCACAATTTTTTGAACCATTTTTACCTTTTCTGGGATACTTAAGTTGTACCCAAGTTGAGGTTCTTGTAAGCAGTGCAGCCCTAAATTTTGGGGTGGCTCTGTCTTATTCATTTTCAGTTTTCCCAAGGTATATTCCCTAGACTGGGAGTGTACTTGGCTCTGTAGCTCTGTTGTTTACTTGTTTTAGGGAACACAATGCACTCCCCCAGAGAGGCAGTTGGCAATTTACATCCCAGCCATCAGCATAACAAGGCTCCCTGTTCTCCAGGGCCTGTCTTGCCTTTCTGGTTTTTACCCATTTTGTGGATGTCCCTTGTGACCGGTGGGAAGTGATACTTCTTTGTAGTGCAGACTTGCATTGCACAGTTGCTTGCTTCGCGAAAAGTGTGTATGCGTTTTCCCCTGAATATATTCAGGAGAAAACGCATACGGCCTTTTTGGCCATGTCCATCATTGTCGAAGTTGTGCCCCTCTTCCTGTGCTTTAAAGACGATTCCAACGTACCTCTTGAAATCTGTTTCCTGCTATTCTGCCTCGCTTTCAAGTCCGCCTAGTTGCCTTCCCTCAACAGATTTTTGGAAGATAGTTGCCCTTTATTACTCTGCCAGATTGTGAATTGCTTTGCCCGTGAGTTCCATTTTTTAACTCGTTTTTTGTGAGCTGAACACAAGTGCAATATTTTGGTTCAGGACCTATACTCGTTTTCGGTGGGTAGCTGAGACTTTTGTTAATTCTTCTTCTGGCCGGAAAATTAGAGTGATATTTGGCGGTCCAAATGCTTAACAGCTACTCTCTCATCGGTTCTCCATCTTCCCTTTCATCCCCTGCCAAATTGGCAACCTGTGAGAACCAGGAGGTTTAAGGGCCTGTCTCTCTAAGTTGGGAGATTGATAGTAAAGCAGTTGGAAAGTCAAACCGTAGCACCAGGAGAGGGACTATTAGTTGAGTTTTAGAAACCTTTCGTATTCACAATGTGTCCATTGTCTAGGTTTCCCGAACATGTTAGAGCTGTTGTAATATTCCCTTCAACCTTGAGAGTTGGGACGCATGGAATGGGTGCCACTCATTATTGCTTTAAAGGGTCTGCATTTGCTCACCCAATCTCAACATTCCTCTCAGTCCAAAGTGTCCAGCCTTATGCCACATCCAGCTGTCATTGTAGATAGGGTCATTCCAGGTTTCGTCAGAGACCCTGAAGGAATTGTAAGGAATTTCCCTGTTTTTTTGTTTTGTTTTTGAAATTCCTTTTTATAGTGGGTTGAGCTGATTCTCACTGTCATGTTTATGCCAGTCTAGACATACTTGATTCCCTTATGGATACATATCAATACATAGGTTTTAAGATTCTTACTAGTAAGATATATTACTCTGCGTTGAATATGGGGTGTTGAGTCCCTTTCACTGAGGAACGTGTAGGTCTTGTCTATTCTGTATTTGGTTTTTGGAACTGTACCTGTACTAATATCAAACTCTGGTTTTATGCATCACCCTACCTCTCCTTCCCCCTTAAGAAGGCATAAGGTTGTTTTATAAATGTGAGACTCCCTTCTCTTTCCTATCTCAGTTCATGTGTAGCCATGTTTACAGGATCTTCATAATTGATATCTTATGATAATTTTCTTTTTCTGTTTGACTTATTTCACTTAGAATTATCGTACCTGAATCCACTCATTTTGCTGCTACTGGCCTTATGACATTGATTTCATGGCTGAGGGATATTCCGTCATACGTAAGTACCACAATTTCTTGAACCATTTTTGTCTTTCCTCGGATATTTAAGGTGTACCCAAGTTGAGGTTTTTGTAAGCAGTGCAGCCCTGAATTTTGATGTGGATCTGTCTTATTAATTTTCAGTTTTGCCAAGCTATATTACCTAGACTGGAAGTGCCTTTGGCTCTGTAGCTCTGTTGTTTACTTGTTTTAGGGAACACAGTGTACTCCTCCAGAGAGGCAGTTTGCAATTTACATCCCGCCCATCAGCATAACAAGGCTCCCTGTTCCCCAGGGCCTGTCTTGCCTGTCTGTTTTTTACACATTTTGGGGATGTCCCTTTTGGCTGGTGGGAAGTGACACTTCTTTTTAGTGCAGATTTGCATTGCCCGCTTGCTTGCTTTGCTGAAAAGGGCATATGCGTTTTCTCCTGAATATATTCACGTGAAACCCCATATGCCCTTTATGGCCATTTCCATTATTTTCGAAGTTGTGATGCTTTTCCTGTGTTTAAAGGTGATTCCAATGTACCTCTTGAAATCTGTTTCATGCCATTCTGCCTCATTTTCACTTCCGCCTCATGGCTTTCCCTCAACAGATTTTTGGAAGAGAGTAGTCCTTTATAACTCTGCAGGTTAGTGAATTGCTGTGGCCCTGAGCTCCATTTTATAACTCGCGTTTTTGTGAGCTGACCTCAAATCCACAGTTTTGTTTCTGGACCTTTACTGGTTCTGGGGGGGGCAGGCTGAGTCTTTGGTTAATTCCTCTTCATGACGGGTAATTAGAGTGAAATGTGGCCGTCCAAATGCCTACAGCTACTCTCTCATTGGTTGTCTCTCTTCCCTTATATCCTCTGCACAATTTGCCAACTGTGCGAACCAGTAGGTTATAGGGGCTGACTCTCCAAGTTGGGAGATTGAAGGTAAAGCAGATGGAATGTCAAACTGGAGCACAAGGAGATAAAAAAAAATTAGTAGAGTTTTAGAAACCTTTCACCATCAGATGGTTTCCATTCTGTAGGTTCCCATACATGTTATAACTGTAGTGATATTCCCTTCTACTTGGAGAGTTGGGAACCATGGAAAGCGTGGCAGGCATAATTGCTTTAAAGGGTCTGCATTTTTTCACCCAATCTCACCAATCCTCTCAGTCCCAAGTGACCAGCGTTATGTCACATCCAGCTGTCATTGTAGATAGGGTCATTCCAGGTTTCATCAGAACCCCTGAAGGTATTGTGTAAGAATTTTACTATTTTTATGTTTTGTTTTGAAATTCATTTTTATAGTGGGTTTGAGCTTATTCTCACTGCCATGTTTATGTCATTCTAGACACACTTGGTTCCCTTACAGAGACATATCAATACATAGGTTTTAAAATTCTTACTAGTCAGATATATTTCTCTGCGGGGAATAAGGATGTTGAGTTCCGTTTACTGAGGAAGGAGTAGGGCTTGTCTCTTCTCTTTTTGGATTATGGAACGGTACCTGTGCTAATATCAAACTTTTATGCATCTCCCCACCTGTCTTTCCCCTTAAGCAAGCGTTAGAGTGTTTTCTAAATCTGAGACTCTGTTCTCTTCCCTAAATCAGTTCATATGTAGCCATGTTTACATTCCCTTCATAAGTGATATCTTATGTCTGAATGCACCATGGCCCTTGTCATAATAATGCTCCATGACCCCTGTCATCACAGTGATACATGCCCTGGTTATCAAAATGCTCCATGTCCCTTGTCATCAAAATTCTCCACGTCCTTGTCATCACAATGCTACATGACACTTCTCATCAAAATGTTACATGCTCTTGTCATCACAATTCTCCATGCATTTGAAATTGCAATGCTCCATGCACTTGTCATCACAATGCTCCATGCATTTGTCATCACAATGCTCCATGCCCTTGTCATCACATTGCTCCATGACACCTGTCATCACAATGCTCCCTGACACCTGTCATCACAATGCTTCATGCCCCTTTTCATTATAGTGCTCCATGATGCTCAACACCACAATTACCCAAGGTCTTCTCATCACAGTGCTCCACGGTTTTGCCATCACCATGCTCCATGCCTAGTCATCACAAAGCTAATTGTCCCTTGTCCTCACAATTCTCCACGTCCTTGTCATTACAATGCTCCTGGCACTTCACAACAAAATGTTATATGCTCTTGTCATCACAATACTCCATGCACTTGTCATCGCAATGCTCCATGACCCCTGTCATAGGAAGCTCCATGCACTTTTTATCACAATGTTTCAAGACCTGGACATTAAAATTATCAATGGCCCTTGATATCACAATGCTCCATGCCCTTGTCATCACAATGCTCCTTTACTTTGTCACAGAAAACCTCCATGACTCTTGGCATCACAGTGCTCCATGATATTGTCATCAAACTGGAACATGACATATTTCATCACAATGCTCCCTGACACCTTTCTTCACAATAATCCATGACCTTGTCATCACAGTGCTCCATGCCCTTGTCATTACAATGTGCCATGCCCAATCTTATCACAATAATCCATGAAACTTGTCAGACCAATGCTCCATGCCACTTTTCATCACAATGCTCCATGAACGCTGTCATCACAATGCACCATGCCCATCATCATAATGCTTCATGCTATTGTCATCACAATGAAATCAAAATGCTCCATGAACTCTATCCTCACAATGCTGCAAACCCTTGTGATCACAATGTTACATAACACTTGTTATCACAATGCCCCATGACCCTGGTCAGCAAAATTATCCATGGTCTTCTCATCACAATGCACCATGACTTTTGTCATCACAATGCTCAATACACTTGTCATCACAATGCTCTCTGACTATTGCCCTCAGTATGCACCTTGAACTCTTTCATGACAAGGCTCCATGGCTATTTCATCACAATGTTCCATGTCCTTTTCATCACAATGCTCCAAGACCCCACTAATCACAATGCTCCATGCCCTTGTCATCACAAAGCTCCATGACACATGTCATCAGCATGTTCCATGTCCTTCTCATCAAAATGCTCCATGCCCTTGTCATCACAATGCTCCCAGATCCCTGTAATCACAATGCTCCATGCCCCTTTTCATATCAATGCTCCATGAACCCTGTCATCACAATGCATCATGCCCATCATCATAATGCTTCCGGCTATGGTCAGCACAATGAAATCAAAATTCTCCATGACCTCTGTCATCACAATGCTCCATGACCCCTGTCATCACAATACTCCATGAACCTTTTCAGCCCAATGCTCCATGACCCTTGTCATCACAATGATCCATGTCCTTGTCATCCCAATGATCCATGACCCCTGTATTCACAATGCTCCTTGACGCTTGTCATCACAGTGCTCCATGACACCTGTCATCACAATGCTCCATGACTTTGTCAGCAAAATGCTACATGACCTTGTCATTACAATGCTCTATGCGCTTGTCATCACAATACTCCATTACCATTGTCATCACAATCCTCCATGAACCTTTGGATCACATTGCTTTATGCCCTTGTCATCACAATGCTCCCTGCTCCTTGAAATCAAAATGACCCATGAACTCTCTCTTCGCAATGCTCCAAAAACTTGTGATCACAATGTTCCATAACACTTGTCATCACAACGCTCCATGATGCCTGTCTTCACAGTACTCCATGCCCTTTTCATCACAATGCTCCATGACATTTGTCATCACAATTCTCAATACACTTGTCATCACAATGCTCCCTGACACTTGTCTTCAGAATGCTCCTTGAACCCTCTCACGAAAAGGCTCCATGACGTTTTTATCACAATGTCCCATGCCGTTTTCATCACAATGCTCCATGCCATTGTCATCACAATGGGCCATTACATATGTCATCACAAAGTTCTCTGACACCTATATTCACAATAATGCATGACCTGGTCATCACAATGTTCCATGCCCTTGTCATCACAATGCGACATTCCAACAGTCATCACAATACTCCATGAAACATATTAGACCAATGATACATGCCCTTTTCATCACAATGCTCCATGCCCTTTTTATCACAATGCTCCATGACACCCGTCATCTCAGTGCTCCGTGACTCCAGTCATCACAATGCTCCATGACATTTGTCATCACAGTGGTCCATGCCCTCATCATCAACAGTCTCTGTGAACATTTTAACCACAAAGCTCCATGAACATTTCATCACAATGCTATTTGACCGATGTCATCACAATTATCTATGCTTTTCTCAGCAAAATTCTCCATGTCCTTCTCGTCACAATGCTCCATGACCCCTGTCATCACAGTGCTCCGTGACTCCAGTCATCACAATTCTTCATAACATTTGTCATCACAATGGTCGATGCCCACGTCATCGCAAGGCTCTGTTACATTTGTAACCACAATGTTCCATGATCTTTTCATCACAATGCTCCGTGACACTTGTCATCACAATGCTCCATGCGTTTGTCAGAAAAATGCTCCATGACCCTTGTCATCACAATGTGCCAAGCGCTTCTCATCCCAATGGTCCAAAAATTGGTCATGACAATGCTCCATAAACCTTGTAATCACAATGCTCCATGCCCTTCTCATCACAATGCTCCATGCCCTTGGCATCACAATGCACCATGTGCACTGTCATCACAATAGTCTATGAAACATGTCAGACAAATGCTCCATGTCCCATTCATCACAATACTCCATGCACTTGTCATCACAATGCTCCATGACACATGTCATCACAATGCTCCTTGACTCCAGTCATCACAATGCTTCATAACGTTTGTCATCAAAATGGTCCATGCCCGCGTCATCACAAGGCTCTGTGACCTTTGTAACCACAGTGCTCCTTGAACATTTCATCACAATGCTCCGTGACCCTTGTCATCACAATGCTCCATGCCTTTGTCAGAACAATGCTCAATGAAACTTGTCATCACACTGCACTGTGCAACGCGCTTTTCATTACAACGGTCCACAACTTTGTCATCGCTATGCTCCATAAATCTTGTAATCACAATGCTCCATGCACTTCTCATCAAAATGCTCTCTCACCAGAGATATCACAGTGTTCCATCACTACTCATCACAATACTCCCTCACCCCTGTAGTCACAATGTTCCATGACACCTGATATCACAATGTTCTATAACCCCTGTCATCAAAATGCTCCATGACCCTTTTCATCCCAAAGCTCCATGACCCCTGGCATCACAATGTTCTATAAACCCTGTCATCAAAATGTTCCATGACACTTTTCATCAAATTGCTGCATGACCCTGTCATCAAAATGCTCCCTGCCCTTCTCATCACAATGCACCACACCCTTCTCATCAAAATGCTCCATGACCTTTGTCATCACAAAGCTCAATGACCCTTGGCATCACAATGCTCCATGTCATTGTCATCACAATGCTCCATGAACCCTCTCATAACATTGCTCCATGCCTTTGTCAACACAAAGCTCCATGACACTTGTCATCACAGTGCTCGTTGCCATTCTCATCACAATGCTCCATGCCCTTGTCATCACAAAGCTCCATGACACTTTTCATCACAATGCTCGATGCCTTTCTCATCACAATGATCCATGCACTTGTCATTACAATCCTCCATGACCTATGTATCACAGTGTTCCGTGTCATTGTCATCACAATGCTCCATGCCCTCTCTCATCATAATAATTCATGAAACATTTCAGACCAGTGCTCAATGCCCTTCTAATCACAATGCTCCATTACCTCTGTCATAACAATGCTCCATGAACCCTGCCATAACAATGATCCACGGCCTTGTCATCACAAGGCTCCATGACCCTTGTCATCACAATGCTCCAAGACCCCTGTAATCACAATGCTCCATGCCCTTGTCATCACAAAGCTCCATGACGCATGTCATCAGAATGTTCCATGGCATTCTCATCACAATGCTCCATGCCCTTGTCATCAAAATGCTCCAAAACCACTGTAATCACAGTGCTCCATGACCCTTTTCATCTCAATGCTCCATGAACCCTGTCATCACAATGCACCATGCCCATCATCATAATGCTTCAGGCTATTGTCATCACAATGAAATCAGTAATCTCCATGACCTCTGTCATCATAATGCTCCAAAACCTTTTGATCACAATGTTCCATAACACTTATCATCACAACACACCATGACACTCATCATCACAATTATCCATGGTCTTCTCATCACAATGCTCCATGACATTTGTCATCACAATGCTCAATACACTTGTCATCACAATGCTCCCTGACACTTGTCGTCAGTATGCTCCTTGAACCCTGTCATGACAAGGCTCCATGCCTTTTTCATCACAATGATCCATGCCCTTTTCATCACAATGCTCCAAGACCCCTGTAATCACAATGCTCCATGCACTTGTCATCACAAAGCTCCATGACCCATGTCATCAGAATGCTGCATGGCCGTCTCATGACAATGCTCCATGCCCTTGTCATCACGATGCTCCAAGACCACTGTAATCACAATGATCCATGCCCCTTTTCATTAGAATGCTCCATGAAACTTGTCATCACAAGCCTCCATGGTCTTCTCATCACAATGCTACAGGACCTTGTCATCACCAAGCTCCATGACCCTTGTCATCACAATACTCAATGAATATTATCAGCACAATGCTCCATGACATTCTCATCACAATGCTCCATGACCAATATCATCACAATGCACCATGACAACTGTCATCACAATACTCCATGGATATTATCAGCAAAATTCTCCATGACCTTCTCATCACAATGCTCCATGTCCAATATCCTCACAATGCACCATGACAACTGTCATCACAACACTCCATGACACCTGACAACACAATGATCCGGGACTCTTGTCATCACTATGCTCCATTCCCTAGTCATCACCATTATCGATGACCCCTGTTATCACAATGCTCCGTGACACTTGTCATCACAATGCTTCATAACGTTTGTCATCACAATGGTCCATGCCCGCGTTATCCCAAGTCTCTGTGACCTTTATAACCACAATACTCAATGAACTTTTCATCACAATGCTCCGTGACCCTTGTCATCACAATGCTCCATGACACATGTCATCAGAAAGCTCCATGGCTTTCTCATCACAAAGCTCCTTGCCCTTGCCATCACAATGCTACATTACCCCTGTCATAACAATGCTCCATGATCCCTGACATCACGATGTTCCATGGCAATGTCATCACAAGGCTCCATGACCCTTCTCATCACAATGCTCCAAGAACACTGTAATCACAATGTTCCATGCCCCTTTTCATCTCAATGATCCATGAACCCTGTCATCACAATGCACCATGCCCATCATCCTAATGCTTCATGCTATTGTCATCACAATGAAATCAAAATTCTCCATGACCTCTGTCATAACAATGCTCCAATCCCTTGTGATCACAATATTCCATAACACTTGTCATCACAATGCCCCATGACGCTCGTCATCACAGTTATCTATGGTCTTCTCATCACAATGCTCCATGACCTTTGTCATCACAATGCTCAGTACTCTTATCATCAAAATGCTCCCTGACACTTGTTGTCTGTACTCTCCTTGAACCCTGTCATAACAAAGTCCCATGACCTTTTCATCACAATGTTCCAAGACCCCTGTAATCACAATGGTTCATGAACCTTTTCATCAGTATGCTCCATGAGATTTGTTATCACAAGTCTCCATGGTTTTCTCATCACAATGCTCCAGGACATTGTCATCACAATGCTTCACGACTTGTCATGAAAATTCTCAATGGCCCTTGTCATCATAATGCTCCAAGCGCTAGTCATCACAATGTTCCATTATATTTGTCATAACAGTCCTCCATTATATTTGGCATCACAATGCTCCATGCCATTGTCATCGCAATGGACCATGACATAGGTCATCACAATGCTCCCTGAAACCTGTCTTCACAATACTCCATGACCTTCTCATCACAATGCACCATGCCCTTTTCATCACAATGCTCCGTGACTCCAGTCATCACAATTCTTCATAACATTTGTCATCACAATGGTCGATGCCCACGTCATCGCAAGGCTCTGTTACATTTGTAACCACAATGTTCCATGATCTTTTCATCACAATGCTCCGTGACACTTGTCATCACAATGCTCCATGCGTTTGTCAGAAAAATGCTCCATGACCCTTGTCATCACAATGTGCCAAGCGCTTCTCATCCCAATGGTCCAAAAATTGGTCATGACAATGCTCCATAAACCTTGTAATCACAATGCTCCATGCCCTTCTCATCACAATGCTCCATGCCCTTGGCATCACAATGCACCATGTGCACTGTCATCACAATAGTCTATGAAACATGTCAGACAAATGCTCCATGTCCCATTCATCACAATACTCCATGCACTTGTCATCACAATGCTCCATGACACATGTCATCACAATGCTCCTTGACTCCAGTCATCACAATGCTTCATAACGTTTGTCATCAAAATGGTCCATGCCCGCGTCATCACAAGGCTCTGTGACCTTTGTAACCACAGTGCTCCTTGAACATTTCATCACAATGCTCCGTGACCCTTGTCATCACAATGCTCCATGCCTTTGTCAGAACAATGCTCAATGAAACTTGTCATCACACTGCACTGTGCAACGCGCTTTTCATTACAACGGTCCACAACTTTGTCATCGCTATGCTCCATAAATCTTGTAATCACAATGCTCCATGCACTTCTCATCAAAATGCTCTCTCACCAGAGATATCACAGTGTTCCATCACTACTCATCACAATACTCCCTCACCCCTGTAGTCACAATGTTCCATGACACCTGATATCACAATGTTCTATAACCCCTGTCATCAAAATGCTCCATGACCCTTTTCATCCCAAAGCTCCATGACCCCTGGCATCACAATGTTCTATAAACCCTGTCATCAAAATGTTCCATGACACTTTTCATCAAATTGCTGCATGACCCTGTCATCAAAATGCTCCCTGCCCTTCTCATCACAATGCACCACACCCTTCTCATCAAAATGCTCCATGACCTTTGTCATCACAAAGCTCAATGACCCTTGGCATCACAATGCTCCATGTCATTGTCATCACAATGCTCCATGAACCCTCTCATAACATTGCTCCATGCCTTTGTCAACACAAAGCTCCATGACACTTGTCATCACAGTGCTCGTTGCCATTCTCATCACAATGCTCCATGCCCTTGTCATCACAAAGCTCCATGACACTTTTCATCACAATGCTCGATGCCTTTCTCATCACAATGATCCATGCACTTGTCATTACAATCCTCCATGACCTATGTATCACAGTGTTCCGTGTCATTGTCATCACAATGCTCCATGCCCTCTCTCATCATAATAATTCATGAAACATTTCAGACCAGTGCTCAATGCCCTTCTAATCACAATGCTCCATTACCTCTGTCATAACAATGCTCCATGAACCCTGCCATAACAATGATCCACGGCCTTGTCATCACAAGGCTCCATGACCCTTGTCATCACAATGCTCCAAGACCCCTGTAATCACAATGCTCCATGCCCTTGTCATCACAAAGCTCCATGACGCATGTCATCAGAATGTTCCATGGCATTCTCATCACAATGCTCCATGCCCTTGTCATCAAAATGCTCCAAAACCACTGTAATCACAGTGCTCCATGACCCTTTTCATCTCAATGCTCCATGAACCCTGTCATCACAATGCACCATGCCCATCATCATAATGCTTCAGGCTATTGTCATCACAATGAAATCAGTAATCTCCATGACCTCTGTCATCATAATGCTCCAAAACCTTTTGATCACAATGTTCCATAACACTTATCATCACAACACACCATGACACTCATCATCACAATTATCCATGGTCTTCTCATCACAATGCTCCATGACATTTGTCATCACAATGCTCAATACACTTGTCATCACAATGCTCCCTGACACTTGTCGTCAGTATGCTCCTTGAACCCTGTCATGACAAGGCTCCATGCCTTTTTCATCACAATGATCCATGCCCTTTTCATCACAATGCTCCAAGACCCCTGTAATCACAATGCTCCATGCACTTGTCATCACAAAGCTCCATGACCCATGTCATCAGAATGCTGCATGGCCGTCTCATGACAATGCTCCATGCCCTTGTCATCACGATGCTCCAAGACCACTGTAATCACAATGATCCATGCCCCTTTTCATTAGAATGCTCCATGAAACTTGTCATCACAAGCCTCCATGGTCTTCTCATCACAATGCTACAGGACCTTGTCATCACCAAGCTCCATGACCCTTGTCATCACAATACTCAATGAATATTATCAGCACAATGCTCCATGACATTCTCATCACAATGCTCCATGACCAATATCATCACAATGCACCATGACAACTGTCATCACAATACTCCATGGATATTATCAGCAAAATTCTCCATGACCTTCTCATCACAATGCTCCATGTCCAATATCCTCACAATGCACCATGACAACTGTCATCACAACACTCCATGACACCTGACAACACAATGATCCGGGACTCTTGTCATCACTATGCTCCATTCCCTAGTCATCACCATTATCGATGACCCCTGTTATCACAATGCTCCGTGACACTTGTCATCACAATGCTTCATAACGTTTGTCATCACAATGGTCCATGCCCGCGTTATCCCAAGTCTCTGTGACCTTTATAACCACAATTCTCAATGAACTTTTCATCACAATGCTCCGTGACCCTTGTCATCACAATGCTCCATGACACATGTCATCAGAAAGCTCCATGGCTTTCTCATCACAAAGCTCCTTGCCCTTGCCATCACAATGCTACATTACCCCTGTCATAACAATGCTCCATGATCCCTGACATCACGATGTTCCATGGCAATGTCATCACAAGGCTCCATGACCCTTCTCATCACAATGCTCCAAGAACACTGTAATCACAATGTTCCATGCCCCTTTTCATCTCAATGATCCATGAACCCTGTCATCACAATGCACCATGCCCATCATCCTAATGCTTCATGCTATTGTCATCACAATGAAATCAAAATTCTCCATGACCTCTGTCATAACAATGCTCCAAACCCTTGTGATCACAATATTCCATAACACTTGTCATCACAATGCCCCATGACGCTCGTCATCACAGTTATCTATGGTCTTCTCATCACAATGCTCCATGACCTTTGTCATCACAATGCTCAGTACTCTTATCATCAAAATGCTCCCTGACACTTGTTGTCTGTACTCTCCTTGAACCCTGTCATAACAAAGTCCCATGACCTTTTCATCACAATGTTCCAAGACCCCTGTAATCACAATGGTTCATGAACCTTTTCATCAGTATGCTCCATGAGATTTGTTATCACAAGTCTCCATGGTTTTCTCATCACAATGCTCCAGGACATTGTCATCACAATGCTTCACGACTTGTCATGAAAATTCTCAATGGCCCTTGTCATCATAATGCTCCAAGCGCTAGTCATCACAATGTTCCATTATATTTGTCATAACAGTCCTCCATTATATTTGGCATCACAATGCTCCATGCCATTGTCATCGCAATGGACCATGACATAGGTCATCACAATGCTCCCTGAAACCTGTCTTCACAATACTCCATGACCTTCTCATCACAATGCACCATGCCCTTTTCATCACAATGCTCCGTGACTCCAGTCATCACAATCCTTCATGATCTTTGTCATCCCAATGCTCCATGCCCTTGTCATTACAATCCTGCATGACTCATGCATCATAGTGTTCCGTACCCTTGTCATCACAATGCTCTATGCCCACTCTCATCACAATAATACATGAAACATTTTAGACCAATGTCCCATGACCTTCTCATCACAGTGCTCCATTACCTCTGTCATAACAATAAACCATGACCCCTGCCATCACAATGTTCCACGGCATAGTCATCACAAGGTTCCATGAGACTTGTTATCACAATGCTGAAGAACCTTGTAATCACAATGCTCCATGCCATTGTCATCAGAAGGCTCCAAGACCACTGTAATCACAGTGCTCCATGACCCTTTTCATCTCAATGCTCCATGAACCCTGTCATCACAATGCACCATGCCCATCATCATAATGCTTCAGGCTATTGTCATCACAATGAAATCAGTAATCTCCATGACCTCTGTCATCATAATGCTCCAAACCCTTGTGATCTCAATGTTCCATAACACTTATCATCACAACATCCCATGACGCTCATCATAACAATTAACCATGGTCTTCGTATCACAATGCTCCGTGATCTTTGTCATCACAATGCTCAATACACTTGTCATCACAATGCTCCCTGACACTAGTCGTCAGTATGCTCCTTGAAGCCTGTCATGACAAGGCTCCATACTTTTTCATAACAATGATCCGTGCCATTTTCATAACAATGCTCCAAGACCCCTGTAATCACAATGCTCCATGCCACTTTTCATCAGAATGCTCCATGAGACTTGTCATCACAAGTCTCCATGGTCTTCTCATCACAATGCTCCAGGACCTTGTCATCACCATGCTCCATTCCCTTGTCATCACAATGCTCCATCACCCGTATCATCACAATAATCCATGAACATATTCAGCCCAATGCTCCACGACCTACACATCACAGTGCTCCATGGACAATATCATCAAAATGCTCCATGACCACTGTCATCACAACACTCCATTACTCCTAACAACACAATGATCCGGGACTCTTGTCATCACAATGCTCCATGACCCCTGTCATCACAACACTCCATGAATATTTCAGCCCAGTGCTCCATGACACTTGTCATCAAAATGATCCATGCCCTTTTCATCCCAATGCTCCATGACCCCTGTATTCACAATGCTCCGTGACGCCAGTTATCACAGTGCTCCATGACACATGTCATCACAATGTTCCATGCCTTTGTCAGCAAAATGCTACATGACCTTGTCATTACAATGCTCTATGCACTTGTCATCACAATACTCCATTTCCATTGTCATCACCATCCTCCATGAACCTTGGGATCACTTTGCCTCATGCCCTTGTCATCACAATGCTCCATGCTCCTTGAAATCAAAATGATCCATCACCTCTGTCAACACAATGCTCCAAACCCTTGTGATCACAGAGTTCCATAACACTTGTCATCACAACGCTCCATGATGCCTGTCATCACAATATTCCATGCCTTTTTCATCACAATGCTCCATGACATTTGTCATCAAAATGCTCAATACACTTGTCATCACAATGCTCCCTGACATTTGTCATCAGAATGCTCCTTGAATACTGTCACAAAAAGGCTCAATGCCTTTTTCATCACAATATCCCATGCCGTTTTCATCACAATGCTCCATGCCATTGTCATCAAAATACTCCAGAAGCTTGTCATCAGAATGCTCCATGAACATTGTCATCACATTTCTCCATGCACTTGTCAGCACAATGCTCCCTGACACTTGTCGTCACAATGCACCAAGCCATTGTCATCACAACTCTCCATTACCTTTGTCATCAGAATCCTCCATGACACTTGGCTTCAAAATGCTCCATGCCATTGTCATCACAATAGGCCATTGCATATGTCATCACAATGCTCCCTGACACCTGTCTTCACAATACTGCATGACCTGGTCATCACAATGCTCCGTGCCCCTGTCATCACAATGCGCCATTCCAACTGTCATCGCAATAATCCATGAAACTTATTAGACCAATGTTCCATGCCCTTGTCATCACAATTCTCCATTCCCATATTATCACAATGCTACATGACCCCTGTCATCACAATGCTCCGTGACTCCAGTCATCACAATGCTTCATGACCTTTGTCATCACAATGGTCCGTGCCCTCATCATCAACAGTCTCTGTGACCTTTTTAACCACAATGCTCCATGAAATTTTCATCACAATGCTCTTTGACCCTTGTCATCACAATGCTCTATGCCTTTCTCACCACAATGCTCCATGACCCTTGTCATCACAATGCTCCATGCGCTTGTCAGCACAATGCTCCATGACACATGTCATCACAATGCTCCATGACCCCTGTCATCACAATGCTCCGTGACTCCAGTCATCAAAATGCTTCATAACCTTTGTCATCACAGTGGTCCAAGCCCGCGTCATCACAAGGCTCTTTGACCTTTGTAACCACAATCCTCCATGAATATTTATTCACAATTCTCTGTGACCCTTGTCATCACAATGTTCCAAGACCCCTGTAATCAAAATGATCCATGCCCCTTTTCATCAGTATGCTCCATGAGACTTGTCATCACAAGGCTCCATAGTTTTGTCATCACAATGCTCTAGAACTTTGTCATCACAATGCTTCACGACCTTGTCATGAAAATTCTCAATGACCCTTGTCATCATAATGCTCCAAGCGCTAATCATCACAATGCTCCATTATATTTGTCATCACAGTCCTCCATTACATTCGGTATCACAATGTTCCATGCCCTTGTCATCACAATGCTCCAAGACGTTTGTAAACACAATGCTCCATGCCACTTTTCATCTCAATGCTCCATGAACCCTGCCATCACAATGCACCATGCCCATCATCATAATGCTTCAGGCTATTGTCATCACAATGAAATCAATATTCTCCATGACCTCTGTCATCATAATTCTCCAAACACTTGTGATCACAATGTTCCATAACACTTATCATCACAACACCCCATGACGCTCATCATCACAATTATCCATGGTCTTCTCTTCACAATGCTCCATGATCTTTGTCATCACAATGCTCAATACACTTGTCATCACAAGGCTCCCTGACACTTGTCGTCAGTATGCTCCTTGAACCCTGTCATGACAAGGCTCCATGCCTTTGTCATCACAATAATCCATGCCCTTTTCATCACAATGCTCCAAGATCCCTGTAATCACAATGATCCATGCCCTTGTCATCAAAAAGCTCCATGACGCATGTGATCAGAATGCTTCATGGCCTTCTCATCATAATGCTCCATGCCCTTGTCATCACAATGCTCCAAGACCCCTGTAATCACAATGCTCCATCCCCCTTTTCATCAGAATGCTCCATGAGACTTGTCATCACAACTCTCCATGGTCTTCTCCTCACAGGGCTCCAGGACCTTGTCATCACCATGCTCCATTCCCTTGTCATCACAAGGCTCCATGACCCCTGTCATCATAGTAGTCCATTAACATTTTCAGCCCAATGCTCCACGACCTACTCATCACAAGGCTCCATGGCCAATATCTTCACAATGCTCCATGACCAATGTTATCACAACACTCCATGACAACTGACAACAAAATGATCTGGGACTCTTGTCATCACAATGCACCATTCCCTAGTCATCACAATGCTCCATGACCCCTGTCATCACAACAGTCCATGAACATTTTCAGCCCAGTGCTCCATGTCCCTTGTCATCACAATGATCCATGCCCTTGTCATCCCAATGCTCCATGACCCGTGTATTCACAATGATCCGTGACGCTTGTCATCACAGTGCTCCATGACACATGTCATCACAATGCTCCATGCCTTTGTCAGCAAAATGCTACATGACCTTTCCATTACAATGCTCTATGTGCTTGTCATCAAAATACTCCATTTCCATTGTCATCACAATCCTCCATGAAACTTGGGATCCAATTGCTTCATGCCCTTGTCATCACAATGCTCCCTGCTCCTTGAAATCAAAATGATCCATGACCTCTGTCATCACAATACTCCAAACCCATGTGATCACAGAGTTCCATAACACTTGTCATCACAACGCTCCATGATGCCTGTCATCACTATACTCTATGCTCTTTTCATCACAATGCTCCATGACCTTTGTCATCACAATTCTCAATACACTTGTCATCACAATGCTCCCTGACACTTGTCATCAGAATGCTCCTTGAACCCTGTCACAAAAAGGCTCCATGCATTTTTCATCACAATGCCCCATGCCGTTTTCATCAAAATGATCCATGCCATTGTCATCAAAATACTCCACAAGCTTGTCATCAGAATGCTCATGACACTTGTCATTACAATTCTCCACGCACTTGTCAGCACAATGCTCCCTGACCCATGTCATCACAATGCTCCAAGCCATTGTCATCACAATGCTCCATTACTTTGGTCATCAGAATCCTCCATGACACTTGGCATCCCTATGCTTCATGCCATTGTCATCACAATGGGCCATTACATATGTGATCACAATGCTCCCTGACACCTGTCTTCACAATAATGCATGACCTGGTCATCACAATGCTCCATGCCATTGTCATCACAATGCGCCATTTTAACTGTCATCACAATAATCCATGAAACTTATTAGACCAATGTTCAATGCCCTTGTCATCACAATGCTCCATGCCCTTGTCATCACAATGCTCCATGACCCCTGTCATCACAATGCTCCGTGACTCCAGTCATCAAAATGCTTCATAACCTTTGTCATCACAGTGGTCCAAGCCCGCGTCATCACAAGGCTCTTTGACCTTTGTAACCACAATCCTCCATGAATATTTCTTCACAATTCTCTGTGACCCTTGTCATCACAATGTTCCAAGACCCCTGTAATCAAAATGATCCATGCCCCTTTTCATCAGTATGCTCCATGAGACTTGTCATCACAAGGCTCCATAGTTTTGTCATCACAATGCTCTAGAACTTTGTCATCACAATGCTTCACGACCTTGTCATGAAAATTCTCAATGACCCTTGTCATCATAATGCTCCAAGCGCTAATCATCACAATGCTCCATTATATTTGTCATCACAGTCCTCCATTACATTCGGTATCACAATGTTCCATGCCCTTGTCATCACAATGCTCCAAGACGTTTGTAAACACAATGCTCCATGCCACTTTTCATCTCAATGCTCCATGAACCCTGCCATCACAATGCACCATGCCCATCATCATAATGCTTCAGGCTATTGTCATCACAATGAAATCAATATTCTCCATGACCTCTGTCATCATAATTCTCCAAACACTTGTGATCACAATGTTCCATAACACTTATCATCACAACACCACATGACGCTCATCATCACAATTATCCATGGTCTTCTCTTCACAATGCTCCATGATCTTTGTCATCACAATGCTCAATACACTTGTCATCACAAGGCTCCCTGACACTTGTCGTCAGTATGCTCCTTGAACCCTGTCATGACAAGGCTC
Organism: Mesoplodon mirus; assembly: GCF_964341445.2. Classification (NCBI taxonomy): domain Eukaryota; kingdom Metazoa; phylum Chordata; class Mammalia; order Artiodactyla; family Ziphiidae; genus Mesoplodon; species Mesoplodon mirus. Next base: position 358,469 of record NW_028295599.1, read on the forward strand.
CATGCCTTTGTCATAACAATAATCCATGCCCTTTTCATCACAATGCTCCAAGATCCCTGTAATCACAATGATCCATGCCCTTGTCATCAAAAAGCTCCATGACGCATGTGATCAGAATGCTTCATGGCCTTCTCATCATAATGCTCCATGCCCTTGTCATCACAATGCTCCAAGACCCCTGTAATCACAATGCTCCATCCCCCTTTTCATCAGAATGCTCCATGAGACTTGTCATCACAAGTCTCCATGGTCTTCTCCTCACAGGGCTCCAGGACCTTGTCATCACCATGCTCCATTCCCTTGTCATCACAAGGCTCCATGACCCCTGTCATCATAGTAGTCCATTAACATTTTCAGCCCAATGCTCCACGACCTACTCATCACAAGGCTCCATGGCCAATATCTTCACAATGTTCCATGACCAATGTTATCACAACACTCCATGACAACTGACAACAAAATGATCTGGGACTCTTGTCATCACAATGCACCATTCCCTAGTCATCACAATGCTCCATGACCCCTGTCATCACAACAGTCCATGAACATTTTCAGCCCAGTGCTCCATGTCCCTTGTCATCACAATGATCCATGCCCTTGTCATCCCAATGCTCCATGACCCGTGTATTCACAATGATCCGTGACGCTTGTCATCACAGTGCTCCATGACACATGTCATCACAATGCTCCATGCCTTTGTCAGCAAAATGCTACATGACCTTTCCATTACAATGCTCTATGCGCTTGTCATCAAAATACTCCATTTCCATTGTCATCACAATCCTCCATGAAACTTGGGATCCAATTGCTTCATGCCCTTGTCATCACAATGCTCCCTGCTCCTTGAAATCAAAATGATCCATGACCTCTGTCATCACAATACTCCAAACCCATGTGATCACAAAGTTCCATAACACTTGTCATCACAACGCTCCATGATGCCTGTCATCACTATACTCCATGCTCTTTTCATCACAATGCTCCATGACCTTTGTCATCACAATTCTCAATACACTTGTCATCACAATGCTCCCTGACCCATGTCATCACAATGCTCCAAGCCATTGTCATCACAATGCTCCATTACTTTGGTCATCAGAATCCTCCATGACACTTGGCATCCCTATGCTTCATGCCATTGTCATCACAATGGGCCATTACATATGTGATCACAATGCTCCCTGACACCTGTCTTCACAATACTGCATGACCTGGTCATCACAATGCTCCATGCCATTGTCATCACAATGCGCCATTTTAACTGTCATCACAATAATCCATGAAACTTATTAGACCAATGTTTAATGCCCTTGTCATCACAATGCTCCATGCCCTTGTTATCACAATGCTCCATGACCCCTGTCATCACAATGCTCCGTGACTCCCATCATCACAATGCTTCATGACCTTTGTCATCACAATGGTCCATGCCCTGGTCATCAACAGTCTCTGTGACCTTTTTAACCACAATACTCCATGAACTTTTCATCACAATGCTCTTTGACCCTTGTCATCACAATGCTCAATGCGCTTGGCAGCACAATCCTCCATGACACATATCACAATGCACCATCCGCTTGTCATCACAGTTCTCCACAATCTTGTCATCACAATGCTCCATAAAATTTGTCATCACAATGCTCCATGCATTTCTCATCAAAATGCTCTCTCACCACTGATATCACAATGCTACATCACTATTTGTCACAATACTCCATCACTCCTGTCATCACAATGCTGCATGCAGTTATCATCAAAATGTTCGATGACCCCTGACATCACAATGTTCCATGACACCTGTAATCAAATGTTCCATGACACTTTTCATCAAATTGCTCAAAGACCCTGTCATCAGAATGTTCCCTGCCTTTCTCATGACAATGCACAACGCCCTTGCCATCAAAATGCTCCATGACCTTTGTCATCACAAAGATCCATGACCCTTGGCATCAAAATTCTCCATGTCATTGTCATCACAATGCTCCATGCACGCTCTCATCACATTTCTCCATGCCCTGGTCTTCACAAAGCTCCATGACACATGTCATCAGAATGCTCCATGGCCTTCTCATCACAATGATCCATGCCCTTGCCATCACAATGCTCCATTACCACTGTCATAACAATGCTCCATGACCCCTGCCATCACGATGTTCCATGGCCTTGTCATCACAAAGCTCCATGACCCTTCTCATCACAATGCTCCAAGAACGCTGTAATCACAATGCTCTATGCACCTTTTCATCTCAATGATCCATGAACCCTGTCATCACAATGCACCATGCCCATCATCATAATGCTTCATGCTATTGTCATCACAATGAAATCAAATTGCTCCATGACCTCTGTCATAACAATTCTCCAAACCCTTGTGATCACAATATTCCATAACACTTGTCATCACAATGCCCCATGACGCTCGTCATCACAATTATCCATGGTCTTCTCATCACAATGCTCCATGACCATTGTCATCACAATGCTCAATACACTTGTCATCAAAATGCTCCCTGACACTTGTTGTCTGTATGCTCCTTGAACCCTGTCATGACAAGGCTCCATGCCTATTTCATCACAATGATCCATGCCCTTTTCATCACAATGCTCCAAGACCCATGTAATCACAATGCTCCATGCCCTTGTCATCACAAAGCTCGATGACGCATGCCATCAGAATGCTCCTTGTCCTTCTCCTCACAATGCTCCATGCCCTTGTCATCACAATGTTCCAAGACCCATTTCATCAGTATGATCCATGAGACTTGTCATCACAAGGTTCCATGGTTTTGTCATCACAATGCTCAAGGAACTTGTCATCACAATGCTTCACGACATTGTCATGAAAATTCTCAATGGCCATTGTCATCATAATGCTCCAAGCCATAGTCATCACGATGCTCCATTATATTTGTCATCACAATTCTCCATTTCATTTGGCATCACTATAATCCCTGCCATTGTCATCGCAATGGACCATGACATATGTCATGACAATGCTCCCTGACACCTGTCTTCACAATACACCATGACCTTCTCTACACAATGATCCATGCCCTTGACATCACAATGCACCATGTCCACTGTCATCACAATAATCTATGAATCTTGTCAGACAAATGCTCCATGCTCCTGTCATCACAGTGCTCCATGACACATGTCATCACAATGCTACATGCCTTTGTCAGCAAAATGCTACATGACCTTTTCATTGCAATGCTCTATGCGCTTCTCATCACAATACTCCATTTCCATTGTCATCACAATCCTCCATGAAACTTGGGATCACATTGCTTCATGCCTGCGTCCTCACAATGCTCCATGCTCCTTGAAATCAAAATGATCCATGACCTCTGTCATCACAATGCTCCATGTCCTGGTCATCAACAGTCTCTGTGACCTTTTTAACCACAATGCTCCATGAACTTTTCATCACAATGCTCTTTGACCATTGTCATCACAATGCTCCACGCGCCTGGCAGCACAATGCTCCATGACACATGTCATCACAATGCACCATGTGCTTGTCATCACAGTGCTACACAATCTTGTCATAACAATGCTCCATATAATTTGTCATCACAATGCTCCATGCACTTCTCATCAAAATGCTCTCTCACCACTGATATCACAATGCTACATCACTATTTGTCACAATACTCCGTCACTCCTGTCATCACAATGGTACATGCACTTATCATCACAATGTTCGATGACCCCTGACATCACAATGTTCCATAACACCTGTCATCAAAATGTTCCATGACCCTTTTCATCAAATTGCTCAAAGACCCTGTCATCAGAATGTTCCCTGCCTTTCTCATCACAATGCACAACGCCCTTGCCATCAAAATACTCCATGACCTTTGTCATCACAAAGATCCATGACCCTTGGCTTCACAATGCTCCATGCCCTTGTCATCACAATGCTCCATGACTTGTCATCACAATCCTCCATGACCCATGACACATGTATCACTGTGTCCCATGCCCTAGTCATCACAATGCTCCAAGACCCCTGTAATCACAATGTTCCATGCCCCATTTCATCAGAATGCTCCATGAGACTTGTCATGAGAAGTCTCCATGGTCTTCTCATCACAATGCTCCTGGACCTTGTCATCACAATGCTCCAGGCACGCTCTCATCACATTGCTCCATGCCCTGGTCTTCACAAAGCTCCATGACACATGTCATCAGAATGCTCCATGGCCTTCTCATCACAATGATCCATGCCCTTGCCATCACAATGCTCCATTACCACTGTCATAACAATGCTCCATGACCCCTGCCATCACGATGTTCCATGGCCTTGTCATCACAAAGCTCCATGACCCTTCTCATCACAATGCTCCAAGAACGCTGTAATCACAATGCTCTATGCCCCTTTTCATCTCAATGATCCATGAACCCTGTCATCACAATGCACCATGCCCATCATCATAATGCTTCATGCTATTGTCATCACAATGAAATCAAATTGCTCCATGACCTCTGTCATAACAATGCTCCAAACCCTTGTGATCACAATATTCCATAACACTTGTCATCACAATGCCCCATGACGCTCGTCATCACAATTATCCATGGTCTTCTCATTACAATGCTCCATGATCATTGTCATCACAATGCTCAATACACTTGTCATCAAAATGCTCCCTGACACTTGTTGTCTGTATGCTCCTTGAACCCTGTCATGACAAGGCTCCATGCCTATTTCATCACAATGATCCATGCCCTTTTCATCACAATGCTCCAAGACCCATGTAATCACAATGCTCCATGCCCTTGTCATCACAAAGCTCGATGACGCATGCCATCAGAATGCTCCTTGTCCTTCTCCTCACAATGCTCCATGCCCTTGTCATCACAATGTTCCAAGACCCATTTCATCAGTATGATCCATGAGACGTCATCACAAGGTTCCATGGTTTTGTCATCACAATGCTCAAGGAACTTGTCATCACAATGCTTCACGACATTGTCATGAAAATTCTCAATGGCCATTGTCATCATAATGCTCCAAGCCATAGTCATCACGATGCTCCATTATATTTGTCATCACAATTCTCCATTTCATTTGGCATCACTATAATCCCTGCCATGGTCATCGCAATGGACCATGAGATATGTCATCACAATGCTCCCTGACACCTGTCTTCACAATACACCATGACCTTCTCTACACAATGATCCATGCCCTTGACATCACAATGCACCATGTCCACTGTCATCACAATAATCTATGAATCTTGTCAGACAAATGCTCCATGCTCCTGTCATCACAGTGCTCCATGACACATGTCATCACAATGCTCCATGCCTTTGTCAGCAAAATGCTACATGACCTTGTCATTACAATGCTCTATGCGCTTCTCATCACAATACTCCATTTCCATTGTCATCACAATCCTCCATGAAAATTGGGATCACATTGCTTCATGCCTGCGTCCTCACAATGCTCCATGCTCCTTGAAATCAAAATGATCCATGACCTCTTTCATCACAATGCTCCATGCCCTGGTCATCAACAGTCTCTGTGACCTTTTTAACCACAATGCTCCATGAACTTTTCATCACAATGCTCTTTGACCATTGTCATCACAATGCTCCACGCGCTTGGCAGCACAATGCTCCATGACACATGTCATCACAATGCACCATGTGCTTGTCATCACAGTGCTACACAATCTTGTCATAACAATGCTCCATATAATTTGTCATCACAATGCTCCATGCACTTCTCATCAAAATGCTCTCTCACCACTGATATCACAATGCTACATCACTATTTGTCACAATACTCCGTCACTCCTGTCATCACAATGCTACATGCACATATCATCACAATGTTCGATGACCCCTGACATCACAATGTTCCATAACAACTGTCATCAAAATGTTCCATGACACTTTTCATCAAATTGCTCAAAGACCCTGTCATCAGAATGTTCCCTGCCTTTCTCATGACAATGCACAACGCCCTTGCCATCAAAATGCTCCATGACCTTTGGCATCACAAAGATCCATGACCCTTGGCATCACAATGCTCCATGCCCTTGTCATCACAATGCTCCATGACTTGTCATCACAATCCTCCATGACCCATGACACATGTATCACAGTGTCCCATGCCCTAGTCATCACAATGCTCCAAGACCCCTGTAATCACAATGCTCCATGCCCCTTTTCATCAGAATGCTCCATGAGACTTGTCATGAGAAGTCTCCATGGTCTTCTCATCACAATGCTCCTGGACCTTGTCATCACAATGCTCCATGCACGCACTCATCACATTGCTCCATGCCCTTGTCTTCACAAAGCTCCATGACACATGTCATCAGAATGCTCCATGGCCTTCTCATCACAATGATCCATGCCCTTGCCATCACAATGCTCCATTACCACTGTCATAACAATGCTCCATGACCCCTGCCATCACGATGTTCCATGGCCTTGTCATCACAAGGCTCCATGACCCTTCTCATCACAATGCTCCAAGAACGCTGTAATCACAATGCTCTATGCCCCTTTTCATCTCAATGATTCATGAACCCTGTCATCACAATGCACCATGCCCATTATCCTAATGCTTCATGCTATTGTCATCACAATGAAATCAAATTGCTCCATGACCTCTGTCATAACAATGCTCCAAACCCTTGTGATCACAATATTCCATAACACTTGTCATCATAATGCCCCATGACGCTCGTCATCACAATTATCAATGGTCTTCTCATCACAATGCTCCATGAACTTTGTCATCACAATGCTCAATACACTTGTCATCAAAATGCTCCCTGACACTTGTTGTCTGTATGCTCCTTGAACCCTGTCATGACAAAGCTCCATGCCTATTTCATCACAATGATCCATGCCATTTTCATCACAATGCTCCAAGACCCATGTAATCACAATGCTCCATGCCCTTGTCATCACAAAGCTCGATGACGCATGCCATCAGAATTCTCCTTGGCCTTCTCCTCACAATGCTCCATGCCCTAGTCATCACAATGTTCCAAGACCCTTTTCATCAGTATGATCCATAAGACTTGTCATCACAAGGCTCCATGGTTTGTCATCACAATGCTAAAGGAACTTGTCATCACAATGCTTCACGACATTGTCATGAAAATTCTCAATGGCCATTGTCATCATAATGCTCCAAGCCATAGTCATCACGATGCTCCATTATATTTGTCATCACAATTGTCCATTTCATTTGGCATCACTATAATCCCTGCCATTGTCATCGCAATGGACCATGACATATGTCATCACAATGCTCCCTGACACCTGTCTTCACAATACACCATGACCTTCTCTACACAATGATCCATGCCCTTGTCATCACAATGCACCATGTCCACTGTCATCACAGTAATATATGAATCTTGTCAGACAAATGCTCCATGCTCCTGTCATCACAATGCTCCATGCCCTTGTCATCACAATGCTCCATGACTTGTCATCACAAGCCTCCATGACCCATAACACATGTATCACAGTGTTCCATGCCCTAGTCCTCACAATGCTCCAAGACCCCTGTAATCACTATGCTCCATGCCCCTTTTCATCAGAATGCTCCATGAGACTTGTCATGACAAGTCTCCATGGTCTTCTCATCACAATGCTCCTGGACCTTGTCATCACCATGCTCCATTCTCTTCTCATCACAATGCTCCATGACCCCTGTCATCACAATAATCCATGAATATTTTCAGCCCAATGCTCCAAGACATATTCATCACAATGCTCCATCGCCAATATCATTACAGTGCTCCATGACCACTGTCATCACAACACTCCATGACACCCGACAACACAATGATCCGTGACTCTTGTCATCACAATGCTCCATTGCATAGTCATCACAATGCTCCATGACACCTGTCATCACAACACTCCATGAACATTATCAGCCCAGTGCTCCATGACCCTTGTCATCACAATGATCCATGCCCTTGTCATCCCAATGCTCCATGACCCCTGTATTCACAATGCTCCGTGACGCTTGTCATCACAGTGCTCCATGACACATGTCATCACAATGCTCCATGCCTTTGTCAGCAAAATGCTACATGACATTGTCATTACAATGCTCTATGTGCTTCTCATCACAATACTCCATTTCCATTGTCATCACAATCCTCCATGAAACTTGGGATCACATTGCTTCATGCCCTCGTCCTCACAATGCTCCATGCTCCTTGAAATCAAAATGATCCATGACCTCTGTCATCACAATGCTCCAAACACTTGTGATCACAATGTTCCATAACACTTGTCATCACAACGCTCCATGATGCCTGTCATCACAATACTCCATGCTCTTTTCATCACAATGCTCCATGACCTTTGTCATCACAATTCTCAATACACTTGTCATCACAAGGCTTCCTGACACTTGTCATCAGTATGCTCCTTGAACCCTGTCAGGAAAAGGCTGCATGCCTTTTTCATCACAATGCCCCATGCCGTTTTCATCACAATGCTCCATGCCATTGTCATCAAAATACTCCACAAGCTTGTCATCAGAATGCTCCATGACCCTTGTCATCAGATTTCTCCATGCACTTGTCAGCACAATGCTCCCTGACCCTTGTCATCACAATGCTCCAAGCCATTGTCATCACAATGCTCCATTACCTTTGCCATCAGAATCCTCCATGACACTTGGCATCCCAATGCTCCATGCCATGGTCATCAAAATGGGCCATTACATATGTCATCACAATGCTCCCTGACACCTGTCTTCACAATACTGCATGACCTGGCCATCACAATGCTCCATGCCCTTGTCATCACAATGCGCCATTCCAAGTGTCATCGCAATAATCCATGAAACTTATTAGACCAATGCTCATTGCCCTGGTCATCACAATGCTCCATGCCCTTGTTATCACAATGCTCCATGACCCCTGCCATCACAGTGCTCTGTGACTCCAGTCATCACAATGCTTCATGACCTTTGTCACCACAATGGGCCATGCCCTCGTCATCATCACTCTCTGTGAGCTTTTTAACCAAAATGATCCATGAACTTTTCATCACAATGCTCTTTGACCCTTGTCATCACAATGCTCTATGCCTTTCTCAGCACAATGCTCCATGACCCTTGTCATCACAATGCTCCATGCGCTTGTCAGCACAATGCTCCATGACACATGTCATCACAATGCTCCATGACCCCTGTCATCACAATGCTCAGTGACTCCAGTCATCACAATGCTTCATAAGGTTTGTCATCACAGTAATCCATGCCCGTGTCATCACAAGGTTCTGTGACCTTTGTAACCACAATGCTCCATGAACTTTTCATCACAATTCACAGTGACCCTTGTTATCACAATGCTCCATGTCTTTGTCAGAACAATGCTCCATGACCATTGTCTTCACAATGTTTTACGTGCATTTCATCACTTCGGTCCACAACTTTGTCATTGCAATGCTCCATAAACCTTGTAATCACAATGGTCCATGCACTTCTCATCAAAATGCTCTCTCACCAGAGATACCACAGTGTTCAATGACTAGTCATCACAGTACACCCTCACCCCTGTAATCACAATGTTCCATGACCCTGTCATCACACTGCTACATCCCCTTATCATCACAATGTTCCATGACCCCTGACATCACAATGTTCCATAACCCCTGTCATCAAAATGCTCCATGATCCTTTTCATCCCAAAGCTCCAAGACCCCTGACATCACAATGTTCTATAACACCTGCCATCAAAATATTCCATTACACTTTTCATCAAATTGCTGCATGGCCCGGTCATCAAAATGATCCCTGCACTTCTCATCACAATGCACCATGCCCTTGTCATCAAAATGCTCCATGACTTGTCATCACAAAACTCCATGACACTTGGCATCACAATGCTCCATGTCATTGTCATCACAATGCTCCATGAACCCTCTCATAACATTGCTCTATGCCCTTGTCATCAAAAAGCTCCATGACACTTGTCATCACAATGCTCGATGCCCTTCTCATCGCAATGCTCCATGCCCTTGTCATTACAATCCTGCATGACCCATGTATCATAGTGTTCCGTACCCTTGTCATCACAATGCTCCATGTCCACTCTCATCACAATAATCCATGAAACATTTCAGAACAATGTTCCATGACCTTCTCATCACAATGCTCCATTACCTCTGTCATAACAATGCACCATGACCCCTGCCATCACAATGTTCCACGGCCTAGTCAACACAAGGTTCCATGACACTTGTCATCACAATGCTGAAGGACCCTGTAATCACAATGCTCCTTGCCCTTGTCATCACAATGCTCCAAGACCCTTGTAAACACAATGCTCCATACCCCTATTCATCTCAATGCTCCATGAACCCTGCCATCACAATGCACCATGCCCATCATCATAATGCTTCAGGCTATTGTCATCACAATGGAATCAATATTCTCCATGACCTCTGTCATCATAATGCTCCAAACACTTGTGATCACAATGTTCCATAACACTTATCATCACAACACCCCATGACGCTCATCATCACAATTTTCCATGGTCTTCTCTTAACAATGCTCCATGATCTTTGTCATCACAATGCTCAATACACTTGTCATCACAAGGCTCCCTGACACTTGTCATCAGTATGCTCCTTGAACCCTGTCATGACAAGGCTCCATGCCTTTGTCATCACAATAATCCATGCCCTTTTCATCACAGTGCTCCAAGATCCCTGTAATCACAATGATCCATGCCCTTGTCATCAAAAAGCTCCATGACGCATGTGATCAGAATGCTTCATGGCCTTCTCATCATAATGCTCCATGCCCTTGTCATCACAATGCTCCAAGAACCCTGTAATCACAATGCTCCATCCCCCTTTTCATCAGAATGCTCCATGAGACTTGTCATCACAAGTCTCCATGGTCTTCTCCTCACAATGCTCCAGGACCTTGTCATCACCATGCTCCATTCCCTTGTCATCACAATGCTCCAAGACCCCTGTCATCACAGTAGTCCATTAACATTTTCAGCCCAATGCTCCACGACCTACTCATCACAAGGCTCCATGGCCAATATCTTCACAATGCTCCATGACCACTGTTATCACAACACTCCATGACAACTGACAACAAAATGATCTGGGACTTTTGTCATCACAAATCTCCTTTCCCTAGTCATCACAATGCTCCATGACCCCTGTCATCACAACAGTCCATGAACATATTCAGCCCAGTGCTCCATGTCCCTTGTCATCACAATGATCCTTGCCCTTGTCATCCCAATGCTCCATGACCCGTGTATTCACAATGCTCCGTGACTCTTGTCATCACAGTGCTCCATGACACATGTCATCACAATGCTCCATGCATTTGTCAGCAAAATGCTATATGACCTTTCCATTACAATGCTCTATGAGCTTGTCATCAAAATACTCCATTTCCATGGTCATCACAATCCTCCATGAACCTTGGGATCCCATTGCTTCATGCCCTTGTCATCACAATGCTCCCTGCTCCTTGAAATCAAAATGATCCATGACCTCTGTCATCACAATACTCCAAACCCTTGTGATCACAAAGTTCCATAACACTTGTCATCACAACGCTCCATGATGCCTGTCAAGACTATACGCCATGCTCTTTTCATCACAATGCTCCATGACTTTGTCATCACAATTCTCAATACACTTGTCATCACAATGCTCCCTGACACTTGTCATCAGGATGCTCCTTGAACCATGTCACAAAAAGGCTCCATGCCTTTTTCATCACCATGCCCCATGCCGTTTTCATCAAAATGAACCATGCCATTGTCATCAAAATACTCCACAAGCTTGTCATCAGAATGCTCCATGACACTTGTCATTACAATTCTCCACGCACTTGTCAGCACAATGCTCCCTGTCCCTTGTCATCACAATGCTCCAAGCCATTGCCATCACAATGCTCCATTACTTTTGTCATCAGAATCCTCCATGACACTTGGCATCACTATGCTCCATGCCATTGTCATCACAATGGGCCATTACATATGTCATCACAATGCTCCCTGACACCTGTCTTCACAATACTGCATGGCCTGGTCATCACAATGCTCCATGCCCTTGTTATCACAATGCTCCATGACCCCTGTCATCACAATGCTCTGTGACTCCAATCATCACAATGCTTCATGACCTTTGTCATCACAATGGTCCATGCCCTGGTCATCAACAGTCTCTGTGACCTTTTAACCACAATGCTCTACGCGCTTGGCAGCACAATGCTCCATGACACATGTCATCACAATGCACCATGTGCTTGTCATCACAGTGCTACACAATCTTGTCATCACAATGCTCCATGCACTTCTCATCAAAATGCTCTCTCACCACTGATATCACAATGCTACATCACTATTTGTCACAATACTCCGTCACTCCTGTCATCACAATGCTACATGCACTTATCATCACAATGTTCGATGACCCCTGACATCACAATGTTCCATAACACCTGTCATCAAAATATTCCATGACACTTTTCATCAAATTGCTCAAAGACCCTGTCATCAGAATGTTCCCTGCCTTTCTCATCACAATGCACAACGCCCTTGCCATCAAAATGCTCCATGACCTTTGTCATCACAAAGATCCATGACCCTTGGCATCACAATGCTCCATGCCCTTGTCATCACAATGCTCCATGACTTGTCATCACAATCCTCCATGACCCATGACACATGTATCACAGTGTTCCATGCCCTAGTCATCACAATGCTCCAAGACCCCTGTAATCACAATGTTCCATGCCCCTTTTCATCAGAATGCTCCATGAGACTTGTCATGAGAATTCTCCATGGTCTTCTCATCACAATGCTCCTGGACCTTGTCATCACAATGCTCCATGCACGCTCTCATCACATTGCTCCATGCCCTGGTCTTCACAAAGCTCCATGACACATGTCATCAGAATGCTCCATGGCCTTCTCATCACAATGATCCATGCCCTTGCCATCACAATGCTCCATTACCACTGTCATAACAATGCTCCATGACCCGTGCCATCACGATGTTCCATGGCCTTGTCATCACAAGGCTCCATGACCCTTCTCATCACAATGCTCCAAGAACGCTGTAATCACAATGCTCTATGCCCCTTTTCATCTCAATGATCCATGAACCCTGTCATCACAATGCACCATGCCCATCATCATAATGCTTCATGCTATTGCAAAACAATGAAATCAAATTGCTCCATGACCTCTGTCATAACAATGCTCCAAACCCTTGTTATCACAATATTCCATAACACTTGTCATCATAATGCCCCATGACGCTCGTCATCACAATTATCCATAGCATTCTCATCACAATGCTCCATGACCATTGTCATCACAATGCTCAATACACTTGTCATCAAAATGCTCCCTGACACTTGTTGTCTGTATGCTCCTTGAACCCTGTCATGACAAGGCTCCATGCCTATTTCATCACAATGATCCATGCCATTTTCATCACAATGCTCCAAGACCCATGTAATCACAATGCTCCATGCCCTTGTCATCACAAAGCTCGATGACGCATGCCATCAGAATGTTCCTTGGCCTTCTCCTCACAATGCTCCATGCCCTAGTCATCACAATGTTCCAAGACCCTTTTCATCAGTATGATCCATGAGACTTGTCATCACAAGGCTCCATGGTTTTGTCATCACAATGCTCAAGGAACTTGTCATCACAATGCTTCATGACCTTGTCATGAAAATTCTCAATGGCCATTGTCATCATAATGCTCCAAGCCATAGTCATCACGATGCTCCATTATATTTGTCATCACAATTCTCCATTTCATTTGGCATCACTATAATCCCTGCCATGGTCATCGCAATGGACCATGAGATATGTCATCACAATGCTCCCTGACACCTGTCTTCACAATACACCATGACCTTCTCTACACAAAGATCCATGCCCTTGTCATCACAATGCACCATGTCCACTGTCATCACAGTAATCTATGAATCTTGTTAGACAAATGCTCCATGCTCCTGTCATCACAATGCTCCATGCCCTTGTCATCACAATGCTCCATGACTTGTCATCACAAGCCTCCATGACCCATGACACATGTATCACAGTGTTCCATGCCCTAGTCCTCACAATGCTCCAAGACCCCTGTAATCACTATGCTCCATGCCCCTTTTCATCAGAATGCTCCATGAGACTTGTCATGACAAGTCTCCATGGTCTTCTCATCACAATGCTCCTGGACCTTGTCATCACCATGCTCATTCCCTTCTCATCACAATGCTCCATGACCCCTGTCATCACAATAATCCATGAATATTTTCAGCCCAATGCTCCAAGATATATTCATCACAATGCTCCATGGCCAATATCATTACAATGCTCCATGACCACTGTCATCACAACACTCCATGACACCCGACAACACAATGATCCGCGACTCTTGTCATCACAATGCTCCATTTCATAGTCATCACAATGCTCCATGACACCAGTCATCACAACACTCCATGAACATTATCAGCCCAGTGCTCCATGACCCTTGTCATCACAATGATCCATGCCCTTGTCATCCCAATGCTCCATGACCCCTGTATTCACAATGCTCCGTGACGCTTTTCATCACAGTGCTCCATTACACATGTCATCACAATGCTCCATGCCTTTGTCAGCAAAATGCTACATGACATTGTCATTACAATGCTCTATGTGCTTCTCATCACAATACTCCATTTCCATTGTCATCACCATCCTCCATGAAACTTGGGATCACATTGCTTCATGCCCTCGTCCTCACAATGCTCCATGCTCCTTGAAATCAAAATGATCCATGACCTCTGTCATCACAATGCTCCAAACCCTTGTGATCACCTTGTTCCATAACACTTGTCATCACAACGCTCCATGATGCCTGTCATCACAATACTCCATGCTCTTTTCATCACAATGCTCCATGACCTTTGTCATCACAATTCTCAATACACTTGTCATCACAAGGCTCCCTGACACTTGTCATCAGTATGCTCCTTGAAACCTGTCAGGAAAAGGCTCCATGCCTTTTTCATCACAATACCCCATGCCGTTTTCATCACAATGCTCCATGCCATTGTCATCAATATACTCCACAAGCTTGTCATCAGAATGCTCCATGACCCTTGTCATCACATTTCTCCATGCACTTGTCAGCACAATGCTCCCTGACCCTTGTCATCACAATGCTCCAAGCCATTGTCATCACAATGCTCCATTACCTTTGCCATCAGAATCCTCCATGACACTTGGCATCCCAATGCTCCATGCCATTGTCATCAAAATGGGCCATTACATATGTCATCACAATGCTCCCTGACACCTGTCTTCACAATACTGCATGACCTGGCCATCACAATGCTCCATGCCCTTGTCATCACAATGCGCCATTCCAAGTGTCATCGCAATAATCCATGAAACTTATTAGACCAATGCTCCTTGCCCTGGTCATCACAATGCTCCATGCCCTTGTTATCACAATGCTCCATGACCCCTGCCATCACAGTGCTCTGTGACTCCAGTCATCACAATGCTTCATGACCTTTGTCACCACAATGGGCCATGCCCTCGTCATCATCACTCTCTGTGAGCTTTTTAACCAAAATGATCCATGAACTTTTCATCACAATGCTCTTTGACCCTTGTCATCACAATGCTCTATGCCTTTCTCAGCACAATGCTCCATGACCCTTGTCATCACAATGCTCCATGCGCTTGTCAGCACAATGCTCCATGACACATGTCATCACAATGCTCCATGACCCCTGTCATCACAATGCTCAGTGACTCCAGTCATCACAATGCTTCATAACGTTTGTCATCACAATAATCCATGCCCGTGTCATCACAAGATTCTGTGACCTTTGTAACCACAATGCTCCATAAACTTTTCATCACAATTCACAGTGACCCTTGTTATCACAATGCTCCATGTCTTTGTCAGAACAATGCTCCATGACCATTGTCTTCACAATGTGCCACGTGCATTTCATCACATCGGTCCACAATCTTGTCATTGCAATGCTCCATAAACCTTGTAATCACAATGGTCCATGCACTTCTCATCAAAATGCTCTCTCACCAGAGATATCACAGTGTTCAATGACTAGTCATCACAGTACACCCTCACACCTGTAATCACAATGTTCCATGACCCTGTCATCACACTGCTACATCCCCTTATCATCACAATGTTCCATGACCCCTGACATCACAATGTTCCATAAACCCTGTCATCAAAATGCTCCATGATCCATTTCATCCCAAAGCTCCAAGACCCCTGACATCACAATGTTCTATAACACCTGCCATCAAAATATTCCATTACACTTTTCATCAAATTGCTGCATGGCCCGGTCATCAAAATGATCCCTGCACTTCTCATCACAATGCACCATGCCCTTGTCATCAAAATGCTCCATGACTTGTCATCACAAAACTCCATGACCCTTGGCATCACAATGCTCCATGTCATTGTCATCACAATGCTCCATGAACCCTCTCATAACATTGCTCTATGCCCTTGTCATCACAAAGATCCATGACACTTGTCATCACAATGCTCGATGCCCTTCTCATTGCATTGCTCCATGCCCTTGTCATTACAATCCTGCATGACCCATGTATCATAGTGTTCCGTACCCTTGTCATCACAATGCTCCATGTCCACTCTCATCACAATAATCCATGAAATATTTCAGAACAATGTTCCATGACCTTCTCATCACAATGCTCCATTACCTCTGTCATAACAATGCACCATGACCCCTGCCATCACAATGATCCATGGCCTAGTCATCACAAGGTTCCATGACACTTGTCATCACAATGCTGAAGGACCCTGTAATCACAATGCTCCTTGCCCTTTTCATCACAAAGCTCCATGACGCATCTCATCAGAAAGTTCCTTGGTCTTCTCATTACAATGCTCCATGCCCTTGTCATCACAATGCTCCAAGACCCTTGTAAACACAATGCTCCATGCCCCTATTCATCTCAATGCTCCATGAACCCTGCCATCACAATGCACCATGCCCATCATCATAATGCTTCAGGCTATTGTCATCACAATGAAATCAGTATTCTCCATGACCTCTGTCATCATAATGCTCCAAACACTTGTGATCACAATGTTCCATAACACTTATCATCACAACACCCCATGACGCTCATCATCACAATTTTCCATGGTCTTCTCTTCACAATGCTCCATGATCTTTGTCATCACAATGCTCAATACACTTGTCATCACAAGGCTCCCTGACACTTGTCGTCAGTATGCTCCTTGAACCCTGTCATGACATGGTTCCATGCCTTTGTCATCAAAATAATCCATGCCTTTTTCATCACAATGCTCCAAGATCCCTGTAATCACAATGATCCATGCCCTTGTCATCAAAAAGCTCCATGACGCATGTGATCAGAATGCTTCATGGCCTTCTCATCATAATGCTCCATGCCCTTGTCATCACAATGCTCCAAGAACCCTGTAATCACAATGCTCCATCCCCCTTTTCATCAGAATGCTCCATGAGACTTGTCATCACAAGTCTCCATGGTCTTCTCCTCACAATGCTCCAGGACCTTGTCATCACCATGCTCCATTCCCTTGTCATCACAATGCTCCAAGACCCCTGTCATCACAGTAGTCCATTAATATTTTCAGCCCAATGCTCCACGACCTACTCATCACAAGGCTCCATGGCCAATATCTTCACAATGCTCCATGACCACTGTTATCACAACACTCCATGACAACTGACAACAAAATGATCTGGGACTTTTGTCATCACAATTCTCCTTTCCCTAGTCATCACAATGCTCCATGACCCCTGTCATCACAACAGTCCATGAACATATTCAGCCCAGTGCTCCATGTCCCTTGTCATCACAATGATCCATGCCCTTGTCATCCCAATGCTCCATGACCCGTGTATTCACAATGCTCCATGACTCTTGTCATCACAGTGCTCCATGACACATGTCATCACAATGCTCCATGCATTTGTCAGCAAAATGCTATATGACCTTTCCATTACAATGCTCTATGAGCTTGTCATCAAAATACTCCATTTCCATTGTCATCACAATCCTCCATGAACCTTGGGATCCCATTGCTTCATGCCCTTGTCATCACAATGCTCCCTGCACCTTGAAATCAAAATGATCCATGACCTCTGTCATCACAATACTCCAAACCCTTGTGATCACAAAGTTCCATAACACTTGTCATCACAACGCTCCATGATGCCTGTCATGACTATACGCCATGCTCTTTTCATCACAATGCTCCATGACCTTGGTCATCACAATTCTCAATACACTTGTCATCACAATGCTCCCTGACACTTGTCATCAGAATGCTCCTTGATCCCTGTCACGAAAAGGCTCCATGCCTTTTTCATCACAATGCCCCTTGCCGTTTTCATCAAAATGATCCATGCCATTGTCATCAAAATACTCCACAAGCTTGTCATCAGAATGCTCCATGACACTTATCATTACAATTCTCCACGCACTTGTCAGCACAATGCTCCCTGACCCTTGTCATCACAATGCTCCAAGCCATTGCCATCACAATGCTCCTTTACTTTTGTCATCAGAATCCTCCATGACACTTGGCATCACTATGCTCCATGCCATTGTCATCACAATGGGCCATTACATATATCATCACAATGCTCCCTGACACCTGTCTTCACAATACTGCATGGCCTGGTCATCACAATGCTCCATGCCCTTGTTATCACAATGCTCCATGACCCCTGTCATCACAATGCTCCGTGACTCCAATCATCACAATGCTTCATGACCTTTGTCATCACAATGGTCCATGCCCTGGTCATCAACAGTCTCTGTGACCTTTTTAACCACAATGCTCCACGCGCTTGGCAGCACAATGCTCCATGACACATGTCATCACAATGCACCATGTGCTTGTCATCACAGTGCTACACAATCTTGTCATCACAATGCTCCATGCACTTCTCATCAAAATGCTCTCTCACCACTGATATCACAATGCTACATCACTATTTGTCACAATACTCCGTCACTCCTGTCTTCACAATGCTACATGCACTTATCATCACAATGTTCGATTACCCCTGACATCACAATGTTCCATAACACCTGTCATCAAAATGTTCCATGACACTTTTCATCAAATTGCTCAAAGACCCTGTCATCAGAATGTTCCCTGCCCTTCTCATCACAATGCACACCGCCCTTGCCATCAAAATGCTCCATGACCTTTGTCATCACAAAGATCCATGACCCTTGGCATCACAATGCTCCATGCCCTTGTCATCACAATGCTCCATGACTTGTCATCACAATCCTCCATGACCCATGACACATGTATCACAGTGTTCCATGCCCTAGTCATCACAATGCTCCAAGACCCCTGTAATCACAATGTTCCATGCCCCTTTTCATCAGAATGCTCCATGAGACTTGTCATGAGAAGTCTCCATGGTCTTCTCATCACAATGCTCCTGGACCTTGTCAACACAATGCTCCATGCACGCTCTCATCACATTGCTCCATGCCCTTGTCTTCACAAAGCTCCATGACACATGTCATCAGAATGCTCCATGGCCTTCTCATCACAATGATCCATGCCCTTGCCATCACAATGCTCCATTACCACTGTCATAACAATGCTCCATGACCCCTGCCATCACGATGTTCCATGGCCTTGTCATCACAAGGCTCCATGACCCTTCTCATCACAATGCTCCAAGAACGCTGTAATCACAGTGCTCTATGCCCCTTTTCATCTCAATGATCCATGAACCCTGTCATCACAATGCACCATGCCCATCATCATAATGCTTCATGCTATTGCAAAACAATGAAATCAAATTGCTCCATGACCTCTGTCATAACAATGCTCCAAACCCTTGTGATCACAATATTCCATAACACTTGTCATCATAATGCCCCATGACGCTCGTCATCACAATTATCCATGGTCTTCTCATCACAATGCTCCATGACCATTGTCATCACAATGCTCAATACACTTGTCATCAAAATGTTCCCTGACACTTGTTGTCTGTATGCTCCTTGAACCCTGTCATGACAAGGCTCCATGCCTATTTCATCACAATGATCCATGCCATTTTCATCACAATGCTCCAAGTCCCATGTAATCACAGTGCTCCATGCCCTTGTCATCACAAAGCTCGATGACGCATGCCATCAGAATGCTCCTTGGCCTTCTCCTCACAATGCTCCATGCCCTAGTCATCACAATGTTCCAAGACCCTTTTCATCAGTATGATCCATGAGACTTGTCATCACAAGGCTCCATGGTTTTGTCATCACAATGCTCAAGGAACTTGTCATCACAATGCTTCATGACCTTGTCATGAAAATTCTCAATGGCCATTGTCATCATAATGCTCCAAGCCATAGTCATCACGATGCTCCATTATATTTGTCATCACAATTCTCCATTTCATTTGGCATCACTATAATCCCTGCCATTGTCATCGCAATGGACCATGACATATGTCATGACAATGCTCCCTGACACCTGTCTTCACAATAAACCATGACCTTCTCTACACAATGATCCATGCCCTTGTCATCACAATGCACCATGTCCACTGTCATCACAGTAATCTATGAATCTTGTTAGACAAATGCTCCATGCTCCTGTCATCACAATGCTCCATGCCCTTGTCATCACAATGCTCCATGACTTGTCATCACAAGCCTCCATGACCCATGACACATGTATCACAGTGTTCCATGCCCTAGTCCTCACAATGCTCCAAGACCCCTGTAATCACTATGCTCCATGCCCCTTTTCATCAGAATGCTCCATGAGACTTGTCATGACAAGTCTCCATGGTCTTCTCATCACAATGCTCCTGGACCTTGTCATCACCATGCTCATTCCCTTCTCATCACAATGCTCCATGACCCCTGTCATCACAATAATCCATGAATATTTTCAGCCCAATGCTCCAAGATATATTCATCACAATGCTCCATGGCCAATATCATTACAATGCTCCATGACCACTGTCATCACAACACTCCATGACACCCGACAACACAATGATCCGCGACTCTTGTCATCACAATGCTCCATTCCATAGTCATCACAATGCTCCATGACCACTGTCATCACAACACTCCATGAACATTTTAGCCCCGTGCTCCATGACCCTTGTCATCACAATGATCCAAGCCCTTTTCATCCCAATACTCCATGACCCCTGTATTCACAATGCTCTGTGACGCCTGTTATCACAGTGCTCCATGACACATGTCATCACAATGCTCCATGCCTTTGTCAGCAAAATGCTACATGACCTTGTCATTACAATGCTCTACGCACATGTCATCACAATACTCCATTTCCATTGTCATCACCATCCTCCATGAACCTTGGGATCACATTGCCTCATGCCCTCGTCCTCACAATGCTCCATGCTCCTTGAAATCAAAATGATCCATGACCTCTGTCATCACAATGCTCCAAACCCTTGTTATCACAATGTTCCATAACACTTGTCATCACAACGCTCCATGATGCCCGTCATCACAATATTCCATGCCTTTTTCATCACAGTGCTCCATGACCTTTGTCATCAAAATGCTCAATACACTTGTCATCACAATGCTCCCTGACATTTGTCATCAGAATGCTCCTTGAACCCTGTCACAAAAAGTCTCAATGCATTTTTCATCACAATACCCCATGTGTTTTCATCACAATGCTCCATGCCATTGTCATCAAAATACTCGAGAAGCTTCTCATCAGAATGCTCCATGACCCTTGTCATCACCATTCTCCATGCACTTGTCAGCACAATGCTCCCTGACTCTTGTCATCACAATGCTCCAAGCCATTGTCATCACGACTCTCCATTACCTTTGTCATCAGAATCCTCCATGACACTTGGCATCAAAATGCTCCATGCCATTGTCATCACAATAGTCCATTGCATATGTCATCACAATGCTCCCTGACACCTGTCTTCACAATACTGCATGACCTGGTCATCACCATGCTCCGTGCCCCTGTCATCACAATGCGCCATTCCAACTGTCATCACAATAATCCATGAAACTTATTAGACCAATGTTCCATGCCCTTGTCATCACAATTCTCCATTCCCTTATTATCACAAAGCTCCATGACCCCTGTCATCACAATGCTCCGTGACTCCAGTCATCACAATGCTTCATGATCTTTGTCATCACAATGGTCTGTGCCCTCGTCATCAACAGTCTCTGTGACCTTTTTAACTGCAATGCTCCATGAAATTTTCATCACAATGCTCTTTGACCCTTGTCATCACAATGCTCTATGCCTTTCTCACCACAATGCTTCATGACCCTTGTCATCACAATGCTCCATGTGCTTGTCAGCACAATGCTCCATGACACATGTCATCACAATGCTCCATGACCCCTGTCATCACAATGCTCCGTGACTCCAGCCATCAAAATGCTACATAACCTTTGTCATCACAGTGGTCGATGCCCGCGTCATCACAAGGCTCTTTGAACTTTGTAACCACAATGCTCCATGAATATTTCTTCACAATTCTCTATGACCCTTGTCATCACAATGCTCCAAGACCCCTGTAATGACAATGCTCCATGCCCCTTTTCATCAGTATGCTCCATGAGACTTGTCATCACAAGGCTCCATAGTTTTGTCAACACAATGCTCCAGGACTTTGTCATCACAATGCTTCACGACCTTGTCATGAAAATTCTCAATGACCATTGTCATCATAATGCTCCAAGCGCTAATCATCACAATGCTCCATTATATTTGTCATCACAATCCTCCATTACTTTCGGTATCACAATGCTCCATGCCATTGTCATCGCAATGGACCATGACTTATGTCATCACAATGTTCCCTGACACCTGTCTTCACAATACCCCATGACCTTCTCATCACAATGCTCCATGCCTTGGTCATCACAATGCTCCAAGACCTTTGTAAACACAATGCTCCATGCCCCTTTTCATCTCAATTCTCCATGAACCCTGCCATCACAATGCACCATGCCCGTCATCATAATGCTTCAGGCTATTGTCATCACAATGAAATCAATATTCTCCATGACCTCTGTCATCATAATGCTCCAAACACTTGTGATCACAATGTTCCATAACACTTATCATCACAACACCCCATGACGCTCATCATCACAATTATCCATGGTCTTCTCTTCACAATGCTCCATGATCTTTGTCATCACAATGCTCAATACACTTGTCATCACAAGGCTCCCTGACACTTGTCGTCAGTATGCTCCTTGAACCCTGTCATGACAAGGCTCCATGCCATTGTCATCACAATAATCCATGCCCTTTTCATCACAATGCTCCAAGATCCCTGTAATCACAATGATCCATGCCCTTGTCATCAAAAAGCTCCATGATGCATATCATCAGAATGCTTCATGGCCTTCTCATCATAATGCTCCATGCCCTTGTCATCACAGTGCTCCAAGACACCTGTAATCACAATGCTCCATCCCCCATTTCATCAGAATGCTACATGAGACTTGTCATCACAAGTCTCCATGGTCTTCTCACAATGCTCCAGGATCTTGTCATCACCATGCTCCATTCCCTTGTCATCACAATGCTCCATGACACCTGTCATCACAGTAGTCCATTAACATTTTCAGCCCAATGCTCCACGACCTACTCATCACAATGCTCCATGGCCAATATCTTCACAATGCTCCATGACCACTGTTATCACAACACTCCATGACAACTGACTACAAAGTGATCTGGGACTCTTTTCATCACAATGCTCCATTCCCTAGTCATCACAATGCTCCATGACCCCTGTCATCACAACAGTCCATGAACATTTTCAGCCCAGTGCTCCATGACCCTTGTCATCACAATGATCCATGCCCTTGTCATCCCAATGCTCCATGACCCGTGTATTCACAATGCTCCGTGACGCTTGTCATCACAGTGCTCCATGACACATGTCATCACAATGCTCCATGCCTTTGTCAGCAAAATGCTATATGACCTTTCCATTACAATGCTCTATGCGTTGTCATCAAAATACTCCATTTCCATTGTCATCACAATCCTCCATGAACCTTGGGATCCCATTGCTTCATGCCCTTGTCATCACAATGCTCCATGCTCCTTGAAATCAAAATGATCCATGACCTCTGTCATCACAATACTCCAAACACTTGTGATCACAAAGTTCCATAACACTTGTCATCACAACGCTCCATGATGCCTGTCATCACTATACTTCATGCTCTTTTCATCACAATGCTCCATGACCTTGGTCATCACAATTCTCAATACACTTGTCATCACAATGCTCCCTGACACTTGTCATCAGAATGCTCCTTGAACCCTGTCACGAAAAGGCTCCATGCCTTTTTCATCACAAACCCCATGCCGTTTTCATCAAAATGCTCCATGCCATTGTCATCAAAATACTCCACAAGATTGTCATCAGAATGCTCCATGACACTTGTCATTACAATTCTCCATGCACTTGTCAGCACAATGCTCCCTGACCCTTGTCATCACAATGCTCCAAGCCATTGTCATCACAATGCTCCATTACTTTTGTCATCAGAATCCTCCATGACACTTGGCATCCCAATGCTCCATGCCATTGTCATCTCAATGGGCCATTACATATGTCATCACAATGCTCCCTGACACCTGTCTTCACAATAGTGCATGGCCTGGTCATCACAATGCTCCATGCCGTTGTCATCACAATGCGCCATTTTAACTGTCATCACAATAATCCATGAAACTTATTAGACCAATGTTCCATGTCCTTGTCATCACAATACTCCATGCCCTTGTTATCACAATGTTCCATGACCCCTGTCATCACAATGCTCCGTGACTCCATTCATCACAATGCTTCATGACCTTTGTCATCACAATGGTCCATGCCCTGGTCATCAACAGTCTCTGTGACCTTTTTAACCACAATACTCCATGAACTTTTCATCACAATGCTCTTTGACCCTTGTCATCACAATGCTCCATGCGCTTGGCAGCACAATTATCCATGACACATGTCATCACAATGCACCATGTGCTTGTCATCACAATGCTCCACACTCTTGTCATCACAATGCTCCATAAAATTTGTCATCACAATGCTCCATGCACTTCTCATCAAAATGCTCTCTCACCACTGATATCACAATGCTACATCACTATTTGTCACAATACTCCGTCACTCCTGTCATCAAAATGCTACATGCACTTATCATCACAATGTTCGATGACCCCTGACATCACAATGTTCAATAACACCTGTCATCAAATGTTCCATGACACTTTTCATCAAATTGCTCAAAGACCCTGTCATCAGAATGTTCCCTGCCTTTCTCATCACGATGCACAACGCCCTTGCCATCAAAATGCTCCATGACCTTTGTCATCACAAAGATCCATGACCCTTGGCATCACAATGCTCCATGTCATTGTCATCACATTGCTCCATGCCCTTGTCTTCACAAAGCTAAATGACACATGTCATCAGAATGCTCCATGGCCTACTCATCACAATGATCCATGCCCTTGCCATCACAATGCTCCATTACCACTGTCATAACAATGCTCCATGACCCCTGCCTTCACGATGTTCCATGGCCTTTTCATCACAAAGCTCCAGGACCCTTCTCATCAAAATGCTCCAGGAACGCTGTAATCACAATGCTCTATGCCCCTTTTAATCTCAATGATCCATGAACCCTGTCATCACAATGCACCATGCCCATCATCATAATGCTTCATGCTATTGTCATCACAATGAAATCAAATTGCTCCATGACCTCTGTCATAACAATGCTCCAAACCCTTGTGATCACAATATTCCATAACACTTGTCATCACAATGTCCCATGACGCTCGTCATCACAATTATCCATGGTCTTCTCATCACAATGCTCCATGACCATTGTCATCACAATGCTCAATACACTTGTCATCAAAATGCTCCCTGACACTTGTTGTCTGTATGCTCCTTGAACCCTGTCATGACAAGGCTCCATGCCTATTTCATCACAATGATCCATGCCCTTTTCATCACAATGCTCCAAGACCCATGTAATCACAATGCTCCATGCCCTTGTCATCACAAAGCTCGATGACGCATGCCATCAGTATGCTCCTTGGCCTTCTCCTCACAATGCTCCATGCCCTTGTCATCACAATGTTCCAAGACCCTTTTCATCAGTATGATCCATGAGACTTGTCATCACAAGTTTCCATGGTTTTCTCATCACAATGCTCAAGGAACTTGTCATTACAATGCTTCACGACCTTGTCATGAAAATTCTCAATGGCCATTGTCATCATAATGCTCCAAGCCATAGTCATCACAATGCTCCATTATATTTGTCATCACAATTCTCCATTTCATTTGGCATCACTATAATCCCTGCCATTGTCATCGCAATGGACCATGACATATGTCATCACAATGCTCCCTGACACCTGTCTTCACAATACACCATGACCTTCTCTACACAATGATCCATGCCCTTGTCATCACAATGCACCATGTCCACTGTCATCACAATAATCTATGAATCTTGTCAGACAAATGCTCCATGCTCCTGTCATCACAATGCTCCATGCCCTTGTCATCACAATGCTCCATGACTTGTCATCACAATCCTCCATGACCCATGACACATGTATCAAAGTGTTCCATGCCCTAGTCCTCACAATGCTCCAAGACCCCTTTAATCACTATGCGCCATGCCCCTTTTCATCAGAATGCTCCATGAGACCTCTCATGACAAGTCTTCATGGTCTTCTCATCACAATGCTCCTGGACCTTGTCATCACCATGCTCCATTCCCTTCTCATCACAATGCTCCATGACCCCTGTCATCACAATAATCCATGAATATTTTCAGCCCAATGCTCCAAGACATATTCATCACAATGCTCCATCGCCAATATCATTACAATGCTCCATGACCACTGTCATCACAACACTCCATGACACCCGAGAACACAATGATCCGCGACTCTTGTCATCACAATGCTCCATTCCATAGTCATCACAATGCTCCATGACACCTGTCATCACAACACTCCATGAACATTATCAGCCCAGTGCTCCATGACCCTTGTCATCACAATGATCCATGCCCTTTTCATCCCAATGCTCCATGACCCCTGTATTCACAATGCTCCGTGACGCTTGTCATCACAGTGCTCCATGACACATGTCATCACAATGCTCCATGCCTTTGTCAGCAAAATGCTACATGACCTTGTCATTACAATGCTCTATGCGCTTCTCAGCACAATACTCCATTTCCATTGTAATCACAATCCTCCATGAAACTTGGGATCACATTGCTTCATGCCCTCGTCCTCACAATGCTCCATGCTCCTTGAAATCAAAATGATCCATCACCTCTGTCATCACAATGCTCCAAACCCTTGTGATCACAATGTTCCATAACACTTGTCATCACAACGCTCCATGATGCCTGTCATCACAATACTCCATGCTCTTTTCATCACAATGCTCCATGACCTTTGTCATCACAATTCTCAATACACTTGTCATCACAAGGCTCCCTGAAACTTGTCATCAGTATGCTCCTTGAACCCTGTCAGGAAAAGGCTCCATGCCTTTTTCATCACAATGCCCCATGCCGTTTTCATCACAATGCTCCATGACATTGTCATCAAAATACTCGACAAGATTGTCATCAGAATGCTCCATGACCCTTGTCATCACATTTCTCCATGCACTTGTCAGCACAATGCTCCCTGACACTTGTCATCACAATGCTCCAAGCCATTGTCATCACAATGCTCCATTACCTTTGCCATCAGAATCCTCCATGACACTTGGCATCCCAATGCTCCATGCCATTGTCATCACAATGGGCCATTACATATGTCATCACAATGCTCCCTGACACCTGTCTTCACAGTACTGCATGACCTGGCCATCACAATGCTCCATGCCCTTGTCATCACAATGCGCCATTCCAACTGTCATCACAATAATCCATGAAACTTATTACACCAATGATCCTTGCCCTGGTCATCACAAAGCTCCATGCCCTTGTTATCACAATGCTCCATGACCCCTGCCATCACAGTGCTCTGTGACTCCAGTCATCACAATGCTTCATGACCTTTGTCACCACAATGGGCCATGCCCTCGTCATCATCACTCTCTGTGAGCTTTTTAACCAAAATGATCCATGAACTTTTCATCACAATGCTCTTTGACCCTTGTCATCACAATGCTCTATGCCTTTCTCAGCACAATGCTCCATGACCCTTGTCATCACAATGCTCCATGCGCTTGTCAGCACAATGCTCCATGACACATGTCATCATAATGCTCCATGACCCCTGTCATCACAATGCTCAGTGACTCCAGTCATCACAATGCTTCATAATGTTGTCATCACAATAATCCATGCCCGTGTCATCACAAGGTTCTGTGACCTTTGTAACCACAATGCTCCATGAACTTTTCATCACAATTCACAGTGACCCTTGTTATCACAATGCTCCATGTCTTTGTCAGAACAATGCTCCATGACCATTGTCTTCACAATGTGCCACGCACATTTCATCACAACGGTCCACAACCTTGTCATTGCAATGCTCCATAAACCTTGTAATCACAATGGTCCATGCACTTCTCATCAAAATGCTCTCTCACCAGAGATATCACAGTGTTCCATGACTAGTCATCACAATACACCCTCACCCCTGTAATCAAAATGTTCCATGACCCTGTCATCACACTGCTACATCCTCTTATCATCACAATGTTCCATGACCCCTGACATCACAATGTTCCATAACCCCTGTCATCAAAATGCTCCATGATCCTTTTCATCCCAAAGCTCCAAGACCCCTGACATCACAATGTTCTATAACACCTGCCATTAAAATATTCCATTACACTTTTCATCAAATTGCTGCATGGCCCGGTCATCAGAATGATCCCTGCACTTCTCATCACAATGCACCATGCCCTTGTCATCAAAATGCTCCATGACTTGTCATCACAAAACTCCATGACCCTTGGCATCACAATGCTCCATGTCATTGTCATCACAATGCTCCATGAAACCTCTCATAACATTGCTCAATGCCCTTGTCATCACAAAGCTCCATGACGCATGTCATCAGAAAGTTCCATGGCCTTCTCATCACAATGCTCCATGCCCTTGTCATCACAATGCTCCAAGACCTTTGTAAACACAATGCTCCATGCCCCTTTTCATCTCAATGCTCCATGAACACTGCCATCAAAATGCACCATGCCCATCATCATAATGCTTCAGGCTATTGTCATCAAAATGAAATCAATATTCTCCATGACCTCTGTCATCATAATGCTCCAAACACTTGTGATCACTATGTTCCATAACACTTATCATCACAACACCCCATGACGCTCATCATCACAATTATCCATGGTCTTCTCTTCAAAATGCTCCATGATCTTTGTCATCACAATGCTCATTACACTTGTCATCACAATGCTCCCTGACACTTGTCGTCAGTATGCTCCTTGAACCCTGTCATGACAAGGCTCCATGCCTTTGTCATCACAATAATCCATGCCCTTTTCATCACAATGCTCCAAGATCCCTGTAATCACAATGATCCATGCCCTTGTCATCAAAAAGCTCCATGACGCATGTCATCAGAATGCTTCATGGCCTTCTTATCATAATGTTCCATGCCCTTGTCATCACAATGCTCCAAGACCCCTGTAATCACAATGCTCCATGCCCCTTTTCATCAGAATGCTCCATGAGACTTGTCATCACAAGTCTCCATGGTCTTCTCCTCACAATGCTCCAGGACCTTGTCATCACCATGCTCCATTCCCTTGTCATCACAATGCTCCATGCCCTTGTCATCACAATGCTCCATGAACCCTGTCAACACAATGCTCCGTGACTCCAGTCATCACAATGCTTCATAAGGTTTGTCATCACAACGGTCCATGCCCGCGTCATCACAATTCTGTCTTACCTTTGTAACCACAATGCTCCATGAACATTTCAACACAGTGATCCGTGACACTTGTCATCACAATGCTCCATGCCTTTGTCAGAAAAATGCTCCATGACCCTTCTCATCAAAATGTGCCATGGGCTTTCCATCACAATGATACACAAACTTGTCATCGCTATGCTCCATAAAACTTGTAATCACAATGTTCCATGCTCTTCTCATTCAAATGCTCTCTCACATGAGATATAACCATGTTCCCTCACTAGTCATCACAATCCTCCCTCACCCCTGTAATCAAAATGTTCCATGACCCCTGTCATCACCATGTTCCATTCCCTTGTCATCCCAATGTTCCATGACCACTGTCATCACAAAACTCCATTAACATTTTCAGCCAAATACTCCATGACCTTCTCATCACAATGCTCCATGACAAATATCATCACAATGCTCCATGACCACTGTCATCACAACACTCCATGACACCCGACAACACAATGATCCGGGACTCTTGTCATTAAAATGCTCCATTCCCGAGTCATCACAATGCTCCATGACACCTGTCATCACAATACTCCATGAACATTTTCAGCCCAATGCTCCATGACCCTTGTCATCACAATGATCCATGCCCTTGTCATCCCAATTCTCCATGACCCCTGTATTCACAATGCTCCGTGACGCTTGTCATCACAGTGCTCCATGACACCTGTCATTACAATGCTTCATGCCTTTGTCAGCAGAATGCTACATGACCTTGTCATTACAATGCTCTATGTGCTTGTCATCACAATACTCCATTACCATTATCATCACAATCCTCCATGAACCATGGGATCACATTGCTTCATGCCCTTGTCATCACAGTGTTCCATGCTCCTTGAAATCAAAATGATCCATGACCTCTGTCATCACAATGCTCCAAAACCTTGTGATCACAATGTTCCATAGCACTTGTCATCACAACGCTCCATGATGCCTGTCATCACAATACTCCATGCCCTTTTCATCACAATGCTCCATGACATTTGTCATCACAATTCTCAATATATTGTCATCACAATGCTCCCTGATGTTTGTCGTCAGAATGCTCCTTGAACCCTCTAATGAAAAGTCTCCATGCTTTTTTCATCACAATGCCCCATGCGGTTTTCATCACAATGCTCCATGCCATTGTCATCAAAATACTCCACAAGCTTGTCAGCAGAATGCTCCATGACCCTTGTCATCACAATTCTCCATGCACTTGTCAGCACGATGCTCCCTGACCCTTGTCATCACAATGCTCCAAGCCATTGTCATCACAATGCTCCATTAACTTTGTCATCAGAATCCTCTGACAATTGGCATCACAATGCTCCATCCCATTGTCATCACAATGGGCCAATACATATGTCATCACAATGTTCCGTGACACCCCTTTTTACAATACTGCATGACCTGGTCATCACAATGCTCCTTGCCCTTCTCATCACAATGCTCCATTACCTCTGTCATAACAATGCTCCATGACCCCTGACATCACAGTGTTCCACGGCCTTGTCATCACAAGGCTCCATGACCCCTGTCATCACAATACTTCATGCCCTTTTCATCACAATGCTCCATGACACATGTCATCAGAATGCTCCATGACCTTCTCCTCACAATGCTCCATGCCCTTGTCATCACAGTGCTCCAAGACCCATGGAATCACAATGCTCCATGCACTTTTCATCACAATGCTCCATGCACTTGTCATCACATTGCTCCATGACACCTGTCATCACAATGCTCCCTGACACCTGTCATCACAATGCTTCATGCCCCTTTTCATTATAGTGCTCCATGATGCTCGACACCACAATTACCCAAGGTCTTCTCATCACAATGCTCCACGGTTTTGCCATCACCATGCTCCATGCCTATTCATCACAAAGCTAAATGTCCCTTGTCCTCACAATTCTCCACGGCCTTGTCATTACAATGCTCCTGGCACTTCACATCAAAATGTTATATGCTCTTGTCATCACAATACTCCATGCAATTGTCATCGCAATGCTCCATGACCCCTGTTATAGGAAGCTCCATTCACTGTCCATCACAATGTTTCACGACCTGGACATTAAAATTATCAATGGCCCTTGATATCACAATGCTCCATGCCCTTGTCATCACAATGCTCCTTTACTTTGTCACAGCAAACCTCCATGACACTTGGCATCACAGTGCTCCATGATATTGTCATCAAACTGGAACATGACATATTTCATCACAATGCTCCCTGACACCTTTCTTCACAATAATCCATGACCTTGTCATCACAGTGCTCCATGCCCTTGTCATTACAATGTGCCATGCCCAATCTTATCACAATAATCCATGAAACTTGTCACACCAATGCTCCATGCCACTTTTCATCACAATGCTCCATGAACGCTGTCATCACAATGCACCATGCCCATCATCATAATGCTTCATGCTATTGTCATCACAGTGAAATCAAAATGCTCCATGAACTCTGTCCTGACAATTCTGCAAACCCTTGTGATCACAGTGTTACATAACACTTGTTATCACAATGCCCCATGAAGCTGGTCAGCAAAATTATCCATGGTCTCCTCATCACAATGCACCATGACTTTTGTCATCACAATGCTCAATACACTTGTCATCACAATGCTCTCTGACTATTGCCCTCAGTATGCACCTTGAACTCTTTCATGACAAGGCTCCATGCCTTTGTCATCACAATGATCCATGCCCTTTTCATCACAATGCTCCAAGACCACACTAATCACAATGCACCATGCCCTTGTCATCACAAAGCTCCATGACACATGTCATCAGCATGTTCCATGGCCTTCTCATCAAAATGCTCCATGCCCTTGTTATCACAATGCTCCCAGATCCCTGTAATCACAATGCTCCATGCCCCTTTTCAAATCAATGCTCCATGAACCCTGTCATCACAATGCATCATGCCCATCATCATAATGCTTCCGGCTATGGTCAGCACAATGAAATCAAAATTCTCCATGACCTCTATCATCACAATGCTCCATGACCCCTGTCATCACAATACTCCATGAACATTTTCAGCCCAATGCTCCATGACCCTTGTCATCACAATGATCCATGCCCTTGTCATCCCAATGCTCCATGACCCCTGTATTCACAATGCTCCGTGACGCTTGTCATCACAGTGCTCCATGACACCTGTCATCACAATGTTCCATGACTTTGTCAGCAAAATGCTACATGACCTTGTCATTACAATGCTCTATGCGCTTGCCATCACAATACTCCATTACCATTGTCATCACAATCCTCCATGAACCTTTGGATCCCATTGCTTTATGCCCTTGTCATCACAATGCTCCCTGCTCCTTGAAATCAAAATGATCCATGAACTCTCTCATCGCAATGCTCCAAGACCCCTGTAATCACAATGCTCCATGTCCTTGTCATCACAAAGCTCCATGACGCATGTCATCAGAATGCTGCATGGCCGTCTCATGACAATGCTCCACGCCCTTGTCATCACAATGCTCCAAGACCACTGTAATCACAATGATCCATGCCCCTTTTCATTAGAATGCTCCATGAAACTTGTCATCACAAGCCTCCATGGTCTTCTCATCACAATGCTACAGGACCTTGTCATCACCAAGCTCCATGACCCTTGTCATCACAATACTCAATGAATATTATCAGCACAATGCTCCATGACATTCTCATCACAATGCTCCATGACCAATATCATCACAATGCACCATGACAACTGTCATCACAATACTCCATGAATATTATCAGCAAAATGCTCCATGACCTTCTCATCACAATGCTCCATGTCCAATATCCTCACAATGCACCATGACAACTGTCATCACAACACTCCATGACACCTGACAACACAATGATCCGGGACTCTTGTCATCACTATGCTCCATTCCCTAGTCATCACCATTATCGATGACCCCTGTCATCACAATGCTCCGTGACACTTGTCATCACAATGCTTCATAACGTTTGTCATCACAATGGTCCATGCCCGCGTTATCCCAAGTCTCTGTGACCTTTATAACCACAATTCTCAATGAACTTTTCATCACAATGCTCCGTGACCCTTGTCATCACAATGCTCCATGACACATGTCATCAGAAAGCTCCATGGCTTTCTCATCACAAAGCTCCTTGCCCTTGCCATCACAATGCTACATTACCCCTGTCATAACAATGCTCCATGATCCCTGCCATCACGATGTTCCATGGCAATGTCATCACAAGGCTCCATGACCCTTCTCATCACAATGCTCCAAGAACACTGTAATCACAATGTTCCATGCCCCTTTTCATCTCAATGATCCATGAACCCTGTCATCACAATGCACCATGCCCATCATCCTAATGCTTCATGCTATTGTCATCACAATGAAATCAAAATTCTCCATGACCTCTGTCATAACAATGCTCCAAACACTTGTGATCACAGTATTCCATAACACTTGTCATCACAATGCCCCATGACGCTCGTCATCACAGTTATCTATGGTCTTCTCATCACAATGCTCCATGACCTTTGTCATCACAATGCTGATTACTCTTATCATCAAAATGCTCCCTGACACTTGTTGTCTGTACTCTCCTTGAACCCTGTCATAACAAGGTCCCATGACCTTTTCATCACAATGTTGCAAGACCCCTGTAATCACAATGTTCCATGAACCTTTTCATCAGTATGCTCCAAGAGATTTGTTATCACAAGGCTCCATGGTTTTCTCATCACAATGCTCCAGGACATTGTCATCACAATGCTTCACGACCTTGTCATGAAAATTCTCAATGGCCCTTGTCATCATAATGCTCCAAGCGCTAGTCATCACAATGTTCCATTATATTTGTCATAACAATCCTCCATTACATTTGGCATCACAATGCTCCATGCCATTGTCATCGCAATGGACCATGACATAGGTCATCACAATGCTCCCTGAAACCTGTCTTCACAATACTCCATGACCTTCTCATCACAATGCTCCATGCCCTTTTCATCACAATGCTCCGTGACTCCAGTCATCACAATGCTTCATGACCTTTGTCATCCCAATTCTCCATGCCCTTGTCATTACAATCCTGCATGACTCATGCATCATAGTGTTCCGTACCCTTGTCATCACAATGCTCTATGCCCACTCTCATCACAATAATCCATGAAACATTTTAGACCAATGTTCCATGCCCTTCTCATCACAATGCTCCATTACCTCTGTCATAACAATACACCATGACCCCTGCCATCACAATGTTCCACGGCATAGTCATCACAAGGTTCCATGAGACTTGTTATCACAATGCAGAAGACCCTTGTAATCACAATGCTCCATGCCCTTGTCATCACAAAGCTCCATGACGCATGTCATCAGTATGTTCCATGGCCTTCTCATCACAATGCTCCATGCCCTTGTCATCATAATGCTCCAAGACCACTGTAATCACAGTGCTCCATGACCCTTTTCATCTCAATGCTCCATGAACCCTGTCATCACAATGCACCATGCCCATCATCATAATGCTTCAGGCTATTGTCATCACAATGAAATCAGTAATCTCCATGACCTCTGTCATCATAATGCTCCAAACCCTTGTGATCACAATGTTCCATAACACTTATCATCACAACACCCCATGACGCTCATCATAACAATTAACCATGGTCTTCTTATCACAATGCTCCATGATCTTTGTCATCACAATGCTCAATACACTTGTCATCACAATGCTCCATGACACTAGTCGTCAGTATGCTCCTTGAAGCCTGTCATGACAAGGCTCCATACCATTTTCATAACAATGATCCGTGCCGTTTTCATAACAATGCTCCAAGATCCGTGTAATCACAATGCTCCATGCCCTTGTCATCACAAATCTCCATGACACATGTCATCAGAAAGCTCCATGGCCTTCTCATCACAATGCTACATGCCCTAGTCATCACAGTGCTCCAAGACCCCTGTAATCACAATGCTCCATGCCCCTTTTCATCAGAATGCTCCATGAGACTTGTCATCACAAGTCTCCATGGTCTTCTCATCACAATGCTCCAGGACCTTGTCATCACCATGCTCCTTTCCCTTGTCATCACAATGCTCCATGACCCGTATCATCACAATAATCCATGAACATATTCAGCCCAATGCTCCACGACCTACACATCACAGTGCTCCATGGCCAATATCATCACAATGCTCCATGACCACTGTCATCACAACACTCCATTACTCCTGACAACACAATGATCCGGGACTCTTGTCATCACAATGCTCCATGACCCCTGTCATCACAACACTCCATGAACATTTCAGCCACGTGCTCCAAGACCCTTGTCATCACAATGATCCATTCCCTTTTCATCCCAATGCTCCATGACCCCTGTATTCACAATGCTCCATGACGCCTGTTATCACAGTGCTCCATGACACATGTCATCACAATGCTCCATGCCTTTGTCAGCAAAATGCTACATGACCTTGTCATTACAATGCTCTATGCACTTGTCATCACAATACTCCATTTCCATTGTCATCACAGTCCTCCATGAACTTTGGGATCACATTGCCTCATGCCCTTGTCATCACAATGCTCCATGCTCCTTGAAATCAAAATGATCCATGACCTCTGTCATCACAATGCTCCAAACCCTTGTGATCACAATGTTCCATAACACTTGTCATCACAACCCTCCATGATGCCTGTCATCACAATATTCCATGCCTTTTGCATCACAATGCTCCATGACCTTTGTCATCAAAATGTTCAATACACTTGTCATCACAATGCTCCCTGACATTTGTCATCAGAATGCTCCTTGAACCCTGTCACAAAAAGTCTCAATGCATTTTTCATCACAATACCCCATGCGTTTTCATCACAATGCTCCATGCCATTGTCATCAAAATACTCGAGAAGCTTCTCATCAGAATGCTCCATGACCCTTGTCATCACAATTCTCCATGCACTTGTCACCACAATGCTCCCTGACCCTTGTCATCACAATGCTCCAAGCCATTGCCATCACAACTCTCCATTACCATTGTCATCAGAATCCTCCATGACACTTGGCATCAAAATGCTCCATGCCATTGTCATCACAATAGGCCATTGCATATGTCATCACAATGCTCCCTGACACCTGTCTTCACAATACTGCATGACCTGGTCATCACAATGCTCCGTGCCCCTGTCATCACAATGCGCCATTCCAACTATCATCGCAATAATCCATGAAACTTATTAGACCAATGTTCCATGCCCTTGTCTTCACAATTCTCCATTCCCTTATTATCACAAAGCTCCATGACCCCTGTCATCACAATGCTCCGTGACTCCAGTCATCACAATGCTTCATGACCTTGGTCATCACAATGGTCCGTGCCCTCGTCATCAACAGTCTCTGTGACCTTTTTAACCACAATGCTCCATGAAATTTTCATCACAATGCTCTTTGACCCTTGTCATCACAATGCTCTATGCCTTTCTCACCACAATGCTCCATGACCCTTGTCATCACAATGATCCATGCGCTTGTCAGGACAATGCTCCATGACACATGTCATCACAATGCTCCATGACCCCTGTCATCACAATGCTCCGTGACTCCAGTCATCAAAATGCTTCATAACCTTTGTCATCACAGTGATCCATGCCCGCGTCATCACAAGGCTCTTTGAACTTTGTAACCACAATGCTCCATGAATATTTCTTCACAATTCTCTGTGACCCTTGTCATCACAATGCTCCAAGACCCCTGTAATCACAATGCTCCATGCCCCTTTTCATCAGTATGCTCCATGAGACTTGTCATCACAAGGCTCCATAGTTTTGTCATCACAATGATCCAGGACTTTGTCATCACAATGCTTCACAACCTTGTCATGAAAATTCTCAATGACCATTGTCATCATAATGCTCCAAGCGCTAATCATCACAATGCTCCATTATATTTGTCATAACAATCCTCCATTACATTCGGTATCACAATGCTCCATGCCATTGTCATCGCAATGGACCATGACTTATGTCATCACAATGTTCCCTGACACCTGTCTTCACAATACCCCATGACCTTCTCATCACAATGCTCCATGCCCTTGTCATCACAATGCTCCAAGACCTTTGTAAACACAATGCTCCATGCCCCTTTTCATCTCAATTCTCCATGAACCCTGCCATCACAATGCACCATGCCCATCATCATAATGCTTCAGGCTATTGTCATCACAATGAAATCAATATTCTCCATGACCTCTGTCATCATAATGCTCCAAACACTTGTGATCACAATGTTCCATAACACTTATCATCACAACACCCCATGACGCTCATCATCACAATTATCCATGGTCTTCTCTTCACAATGCTCCATGATCTTTGTCATCACAATGCTCAATACACTTCTCATCACAAGGCTCCCTGACACTTGTCGTCAGTATGCTCCTTGAACCCTGTCATGACAAGGCTCCATGCCTTTGTCATCACAATAATCCATGCCCTTTTCATCACAATGCTCCAAGATCCCTGTAATCACAATGATCCATGCCCTTGTCATCAAAAAGCTCCATGATGCATGTCATCAGAATGCTTCATGGCCTTCTCATCATAATGTTCCATGTCCTTGTCATCACAATGCTCTAAGACACCTGTAATAACAATGCTCCATCCACCATTTTATCAGAATGCTCCATGAGACTTGTCATCACAAGTCTCCATGGTCTTCTCACAATGCTCCAGGATCTCGTCATCACCATGCTCCATTCCCTTGTCATCACAATGCTCCATGACACCTGTCATAACAGTAGTCCATTAACATTTTCAGCCCAATGCTCCACGACCTACTCGTCACAATGCTCCATGGCCAATATCTTCACAATGCTCCATGACCACTGTTATCACAACACTCCATGACAACTGACAACAAAATGATCTGGGACTCTTTTCATCACAATGCTCCATTCCCTAGTCATCACAATGCTCCATGACCCCAGTCATCACAACAGTCCATGAACATTTTCAGCCCAGTGCTCCATGACCCTTGTCATCACAATGATCCATGCCCTTGTCATCCCAATGCTCCATGACCCATGTATTCACAATGTTCCGTGACGCTTGTCATCACAGTGCTCCATGACACATGTCATCACAATGCTCCATGCCTTTGTCAGCAAAATGCTACATGACCTTTCCATTACAATGCTCTATGCGCTTGTCATCAAAATACTCCATTTCCATTGTCATCACAATCCTCCATGAACCTTGGAATCCCATTGCTTCATGCCCTTGTCATCACAATGCTCCCTGCTCCTTGAAATCAAAATGATCCATGACCTCTGTCATCACAATACTCCAAACACTTGTGATCACAAAGTTCCATAACACTTGTCATCACAACGCTCCATGATGCCTGTCATCACTATACTCCATGCTCTTTTCATCACAATGCTCCATGACCTTGGTCATCACAATTCTCAGTACACTTGTCATCACAATGCTCCCTGACACTTGTCATCAGAATGCTCCTTGAACCCTGTCACGAAAAGGCTCCATGCCTTTTTCATCACAAACCCCATGCCGTTTTCATCAAAATGATCCATGCCATTGTCATCAAAATACTCCACAAGCTTGTCATCAGAATGCTCCATGACACTTGTCATTACAATTCTCCATGCATTTGTCAGCACAATGCTCCCTGACCCTTGTCATCACAATGCTCCAAGCCATTGTCATCACAATGCTCCATTACTTTTGTCATCAGAATCCTCCATGACACTTGGCATCCCAATGCTCCATGCCATTGTCATCTCAATGGGCCATTACATATGTCATCACAATGCTCCCTGACACCTGTCTTCACAATAGTGCATGGCCTGGTCATCACAATGCTCCATGCCGTTGTCATCACAATGCGCCATTTTAACTGTCATCACAATAATCCATGAAACTTATTAGACCAATGTTCCATGCCCTTGTCATCACAATGCTCCATGCCCTTGTTATCACAATGCTCCATGACCCCTGTCATCACAATGCTCCGTGACTCCAATCATCACAATGCTTCATGACCTTTGTCATCACAATGGTCCATGCCCTGGTCATCAACAGTCTCTGTGACCTTTTTAACCACAATACTCCATGAACTTTTCATCACAATGCTCTTTGACCCTTGTCATAACAATGCTCCATGCGCTTGGCAGCACAATCCTCCATGACACATGTCATCACAATGCACAATGTGCTTGTCATCACAGTGCTCCACACTCTTGTCATCACAATGTTCCATAAAATTTGTCATCACAATGCTCCATGCACTTCTCATCAAAATGCTCTCTCACCACTGATATCACAATGCTACATCACTATTTGTCACAATACTCCGTCACTCCTATCATCACAATGCTGTATGCACTTATCATCACAATGTTCGATGACCCCTGACATCACAATGTTCCATAACACCTGTCATCAAATGTTCCATGACACTTTTCATCAAATTGCTCAAAGACCCTGTCATCAGAATGTTCCCTGCCATTCTCATCACGATGCACAACGCCCTTGGCATCAAAATGCTCCATGAACTTTGTCATCACAAAGATCCATGACCCTTGGCATCACAATGCTCCATGTCATTGTCATCATATTGCTCCATGCCCTTGTCTTCACAAAGCTAAATCACACATGTCATCAGAATGCTCCATGGCCTACTCATCACAATGATCCATGCCCTTGCCATCACAATGCTCCATTACCACTGTCATAACAATGCTCCATGAACCCTGCCATCACGATGTTCCATGGCCTTGTCATCACAAAGCTCCAGGACCCTTCTCATCACAATGCTCCAAGAACGCTGTAATCACAATGCTCTATGCCCCTTTTCATCTCAATGATCCATGAACCCTGTCATCACAATGCACCATGCCCATCATCATAATGCTTCATGCTATTGTCATCACAATGAAATCAAATTGCTCCATGACCTCTGTCATAACAATGCTCCAAACCCTTGTGATCACAATATTCCATAAAACTTGTCATCACAATGCCCCATGACGCTCGTCATCACAATTATCCATGGTCTTCTCATCACAATGCTCCATGACCATTGCCATCACAATGCTCAATATACTTGTCATCAAAATGCTCCCTGACACTTGTTGTCTGTATGCTCCTTGAACCCTGTCATGGCAAGGCTCCATGCCTATTTCATCACAATGATCCATGCCATTTTCATCACAATGCTCCAAGACCCAGGTAATCACAATGCTCCATGCCCTTGTCATCACAAAGCTCGATGACGCATGCCATCAGAATGCTCCTTGGCCTTCTCCTCACAATGCTCCATGCCCTTGTCATCACAATGTTCCAAGACCCTTTTCATCAGTATGATCCATGAGACTTGTCATCACAAGTTTCCATGGTTTTGTCATCACAATGCTCAAGGAACTTGTCATTACAATGCTTCACGACCTTGTCATGAAAATTCTCAATGGCCATTGTCATCATAATGCTCCAAGCCATAGTCATCACAATGCTCCATTATATTTGTCATCACAATTCTCCATTTCATTTGGCATCACTATACTCCCTGCCATTGTCATCGCAATGGACCATGACATATGTCATCACAATGCTCCCTGACACCTGTCTTCACAATAAACCATGACCTTCTCTACTCAATGATCCATGCCCTTGTCATCACAATGCACCATGTCCACTGTCATCACAATAATCTATGAATCTTGTCAGACAAATGCTCCATGCTCCTGTCATCACAATGCTCCATGCCCTTGTCATCACAATGCTCCATGACTTGTCATCACAAGCCTCCATGACCCATGACACATGTATCACAGTGTTCCATGCCCTAGTCCTCACAATGCTCCAAGACCCCTGTAATCACTATGCTCCATGCCCCTTTTCATCAGAATGCTCCATGAGACTTGTCATGACAAGTCTCCATGGTCTTCTCATCACAATGCTCCTGGACCTTGTCATCACCATGCTCCAATCCCTTCTCATCACAATGCTCCATGACCCCTGTCATCACAATTATCCATGAATATTTTCAGCCCAATGCTCCAAGACCTATTCATCACAATGCTCCATGGCCAATATCATTACAATGCTCCATGACCACTGTCATCACAACACTCCATGACACCCGAGAACACAATGATCCGCGACTCTTGTCATCACAATGCTCCATTCCATAGTCATCACAATGCTCCATGACACCTGTCATCACAACACTCCATGAACATTATCAGCCCAGTGCTCCATGACCCTTGTCATCACAATGATCCATGCCCTTGTCATCCCAATGCTCCATGACCCCTGTATTCACAATGCTCCGTGACGCTTGTCATCACAGTGCTCCATGACACATGTCATCACTATGCTCCATGCCTTTGTCAGCAAAATGCTACATGACCTTGTCATTACAATGCTCTATGCGCTTCTCATCACAATACTCCATTTCCATTGTCATCAAAATCCTCCATGAAACTTGGGATCACATTGCTTCATGCCCTCGTCCTCACAATGCTCCATGCTCCTTGAAATCAAAATGATCCATCACCTCTGTCATCACAATGCTCCAAACCCTTGTGATCACAATGTTCCATAACACTTGTCATCACAACGCTCCATGATGCCTGTCATCACAATACTCCATGCTCTTTTCATCACAATGCTCCATGACCTTTGTCATCACAATTCTCAATACACTTGTCATCACAAGGCTCCCTGACACTTGTCATCAGTATGCTCCTTGAACCCTGTCAGGAAAAGGCTCCATGCCTTTTTCATCACAATGCCCCATGCCGTTTTCATCACAATGCTCCATGCCATTGTCATCAAAATACTCCACAAACTTGTCATCAGAATGCTCCATGACCCTTGTCATCACATTTCTCCATGCACTTGTCAGCACAATGCTCCCTGACCCTTGTCATCACAATGCTCCAAGCCATTGTCATCACAATGCTCCATTACCTTTGCCATCAGAACCCTCCATGACACTTGGCATCCCAATGCTCCATGCCATTGTCATCACAATGGGCCATTACATATGTCATCACAATGCTCCCTGACACCTGTCTTCACAATACTGCATGACCTGGCCATCACAATGCTCCATGCCCTTGTCATCACAATGCGCCATTCCAACTGTCATCACAATAATCCATGAAACT
Source organism: Mesoplodon mirus (assembly GCF_964341445.2). Taxonomy (NCBI): domain Eukaryota; kingdom Metazoa; phylum Chordata; class Mammalia; order Artiodactyla; family Ziphiidae; genus Mesoplodon; species Mesoplodon mirus. The sequence continues at coordinate 401,746 of NW_028295599.1, forward strand.
TATTACACCAATGCTCCTTGCCCTGGTCATCACAAAGCTCCATGCCCTTGTTATCACAATGCTCCATGACCCCTGCCATCACAGTGCTCTGTGACTCCAGTCATCACAATGCTTCATGACCTTTGTCACCACAATGGGCCATGCCCTCGTCATCATCACTCTCTGTGCGCTTTTTAACCAAAATGATCCATGAACTTTTCATCACAATGCTCTTTGACCCTTGTCATCACAATGCTCTATGCCTTTCTCAGCACAATGCTCCATGACCCTTGTCATCACAATGCTCCATGCGCTTGTCAGCACAATGCTCCATGACACATGTCATCACAATGCTCCATGACCCCTGTCATCACAATGCTCCGTGACTCCAGTCATCAGAATGCTTCATAACGTTTGTCATCACAATAATCCATGCCCGTGTCATCACAAGGTTCTGTGACCTTTGTAACCACAATGCTCCATGAACTTTTCATCACAATTAACAGTGACCCTTGTTATCACAATGCTCCATGTCTTTGTCAGAACAATGCTCCATGACCATTGTCTTCACAATGTGCCACGCGCATTTCATCACAACGGTCCACAACCTTGTCATTGCAATGCTCCATAAACCTTGTAATCACAATGGCCCATGCACTTCTCATCAAAATGCTCTCTCACCAGAGATATCACAGTGTTCCATGACTAGTCATCACAATACACCCTCACCCCTGTAATCACAATGTTCCATGACCCTGTCATCACACTGCTACATCCTCTTATCATCACAATGTTCCATGACCCCTGACATCACAATGTTCCATAACCCCTGTCATCAAAATGCTCCATGATCCTTTTCATCCCAAAGCTCCAAGACCCCTGACATCACAATGTTCTATAACACCTGCCATCAAAATATTCCATTACACTTTTCATCAAATTGCTGCATGGCCCGGTCATCAAAATGATCCCTGCACTTCTCATCACAATGCACCATGCCCTTGTCATCAAAATGCTCCATGACTTGTCATCACAAAACTCCATTACCCTTGGCATCACAATGCTCCATGAACCCTCTCATAATATTGCTCAATGCCCTTGTCATCACAAAGCTCCATGACACTTGTCATCACAATGATCGATGCCCTTCTCATCGCAATGCTCCATGCCCTTGTCATTACAATCCTGCATGACCCATGTATCATAGTGTTCCGTACCCTTGTCATCACAATGCTCCATGCCCACTCTCCTCACAATAATCCAAGAAACATTTCAGACCAATGTTCCTTGCCCTTCTCATCACAATGCTCCATTACCTCTGTCATAACAATGCACCATGACCCCTGCCATCACAATGTTCCACGGCCTAGTCATCACAAGGTTCCATGACACTTGTCATCACAATGCTGAAGGCCCCTGTTATCACAATGCTCCTTGCCCTTGTCATCACAAAGCTCCATGACGCATGTCATCAGAAAGATCCATGGCCTTCTCATCACAATGCTCCATGCCCTTGTCATCACAATGCTCCAAGACCTTTGTAAACACAATGCTCCATGCCCCTTTTCATCTCAATGCTCCATGAACACTGCCATCACAATGCACCATGCCCATCATCATAATGCTTCAGGCTATTGTCATCAAAATGAAATCAATATTCTCCATGACCTCTGTCATCATAATGCTCCAAACACTTGTGATCACTATGTTCCATAACACTTATCATCACAACACCCCATGACGCTCATCATCACAATTATCCATGGTCTTCTCTTCACAATGCTCCATGATCTTTGTCATCACAATGCTCATTACACTTGTCATCACAATGCTCCCTGACACTTGTCGTCAGTATGCTCCTTGAACCCTGTCATGACAAGGCTCCATGCCTTTGTCATCACAATAATCCATGCCCTTTTCATCACAATGCTCCAAGATCCCTGTAATCACAATGATCCATGTCCTTGTCATCAAAAGGCTCCATGACGCATGTCATCAGAATGCTTCATGGCCTTCTCATCATAATGTTCCATGCCCTTGTCATCACAATGCTCCAAGACCCCTGTAATCACAATGCTCCATGCCCCTTTTCATCAGAATGCTCCATGAGACTTGTCATCACAAGTCTCCATGGTCTTCTCCTCACAATGCTCCAGGACCTTGTCATCACCATGCTCCATTCCCTTGTCATCACAATGCTCCATGACCCCTGTCATCACAGTAGTCCATTAACATTTTCAGCCCAATGCTCCACGACCTACTCATCACAATGCTCCATGACCCCTGTCATCACAATGCTCCGTGACTCCAATCATCACAATGCTTCATGACCTTTGTCATCACAATGGTCAATGCCCTGGTCATCAACAGTCTCTGTGACCTTTTTAACCACAATGCTCCATGAACTTTTCATCACAATGCTCTTTAACCCTTGTCATCACAATGCTCCATGCGCTTGGCAGCACAATGCTCCATGACACATGTCATCACAAGGCACCATGTGCTGGTCATCACAGTGCTCCACAATCTTGTCATCACAATGCTCCATAAAATTTGTCATCACTATGCTCCATGCACTTCTCACCAAAATGCTCTCTCACCACTGATATCACAATGCTACATCACTATTTGTCACAATACTCCGTCACTCCTGTCATCACAATGCTACATGCACTTATCATCACAATGTTCGATGACCCCTGACATCACAATGTTCAATAACACCTGTCATCAAAATGTTCCATGACACTTTTCATCAAATTGCTCAAAGACCCTGTCATCAGAATGTTCCCTGCCTTTCTCATCACAATGCACAACGCCCTTTCCATCAAAATGCTCCATGACATTTGTCATCACAAAGATCCATGACCCTTGGCATCACAATGCTCCATGTCATTGTAATCAGAATGCTCCATGCACGCTATCATCACATTGCTCCATGCCCTTGTCTTCACAAAGCTCCATGACACATGTCATCAGAATGCTCCATGGCCTTCTCATCACAATGACCCATGCCCTTGCCATCACAATGCTCCATTACCACTGTCATAACAATGCTCCATGACCCCTGCCATCACGATGTTCCATGGCCTTGTCATCACAAACCTCCAGGACCCTTCTCATCACAATGCTCCAAGAACCCTGTAATCACAATGCTCTATGCCCTTTTTCATCTCAATGATCCATGAACCCTGTCATCACAATGCACCATGCCCATCATCATAATGCTTCATGCTATTGTCATCACAATGAAATCAAATTGCTCCATGACCTCTGTCATAACAATGCTCCAAACCCTTGTGATCACAATATTCCATAAAACTTGTCATCACAATGCCCCATGACGCTCGTCATCACAATTATCCATGGTCTTCTCATCACAATGCTCCATTCCCTACTCATCACAATGCTCCATGACCCTTGTCATCACAATGATCCATGCCCTTGTCATCCCAATGCACCATGATCCCTGTATTCACAAAGCTCCGTGATGCTTATCATCACAGTGCTCCATGACACATGTCATCACAATTCTCCATTCCTTTGTCAGCAAAATGCTACGTGACCTTTTCATTACAATGCTCTATGCGTTTGTCATCACAATACTACATTACAATTGTCATCACAATCCTCCATGAACCTTGGGATCACATTGCTTCATGCCTTTGTCATCACAATGCTCCATGCTCCTTGAAATCAAAATGATCCATGACCTCTGTAATCTCAATGCACCAAACCCTTGTGATCACATTGTTCCATAACACTTTTCATCACAACGATCCATGATGCCTGTCATCACGATACTCCATGCACTTTTCATCACAATGCTCCATGACATTTGTCATCACAGTTCTCAATACACTTTTCATCACAATGCACCCTGACACTTGTCATCAGAATGCTCCTTGAAACCTGTCACGAAAAGGCTCCATGCCTTTTCCATCAAAATGTCCCATGCCGTTTTCATCACAATGCTCCATGCCATTGTCATCAAAATACTCTACAGGCTTGTCTTCAGAATGCTCCATGACCCTTGTCATCATAATTCTCCATACACTTGTCAGCACAATGCTCCCTGACCCTTGTCTTCACAATGCTCCTAGCCATTGTCATCACAATGCTCCATTACATTTGTCATCAGAATCCTCCATGACACTTGGCATCACAATGCTTCATGCCATTGTCATCACAATGGGCCATTACATATGTCATCACAATGCTCCCTGACACCTCTCTTCACAATACTGCATGACCTGGTCATCTCAATGCTCCTTGCCCATGTCATCACAATGCGCCATTCGAACTGTCATCACAATAATCCATGAAACGTATTAGACCAATGATCCATGCCCGTGTCATCACAATTCTCCATGCCCTTGTTATGACAATGCTCCATGAAACATGTCATCACAATGCTCCGTGACTCCAGTCATCACAATGCTCCATGACATTTGTCTTCACAATTGTCCATGCCCTCATCTTCAACAGTCTCTGTGACCATTTTAACCACAATGCTCCATGAACATTTCATCACAATGCTCTTTGACCCTTGTCATCACAAAGCTCTATGCCTTTCTCAGCACAATGCTCCATGCCGTTGTCATCACAATGCTCCATGATCCTTGAAATCAAAATGATCCATGACCTCTGGCATCACAATTCTTCAAACCCTTGTGATCACAATGTTCCATAACACTTGTCATCACAACGCTCCATGATGCCTGTCATCACAATATTCTATGCCCTTTTCATAACAATGCTCCGTGACCCCTGTCATCACAATGCTCCATGCCTTTGTCAGAACAATTTTCCATGACCCTTGTCATCACAATGTGCCGTGCGCTTTTCATCACAATGATCCACAAATTGTCATCGCTATGCTCCATAAACCTTGTAATCACAATGCTCTATGCACTTCTCATCCAAATGCTCTCTCACATGAGATATCACAATGTTCCATCACTAGTCATCACAATCCTCCCTCACCCCTGTTATCACAATGTTCCATGACCCCTGTCATCACAATGCTACATCCCCTTATCAGCACAATGTTCCTTGACCCCTGACATCACAATATTCCATAACCCCTGTAATCAAAATGCTCCATGATCCTTTTCATCCCAAAGCTCCATGATCCCTGGCATCACAATGTTCTATAACCCCTGTCATCAAAATATTCCATTACAATTTTCATCAAATTGCTGCATGACCCTGTAATCAAAATGCTCCCTGCCATTCTCACCACAATGCACCACACACTTGTCATCAAAATGCTCCATTACCTTTGTCATCACAAAGCTCCATGACCCTTGGCATCACAATGCTCAATGACATTGTCATCACAATGCTCCATGAACCCTCTCATCACATTGCTCCATGCCTTTGTCATCACAAAGCTGAATGACACTTGTCATCACAATGCTCGATGCCTTTCTCATCACAATGCTCCATGCCCTTGTCATTACAATCCTCCATGACCCATGTATCACAGTGTACTGTGCCCTTCTCATCACAATGCTCCATGCCCACTCTCATCACAATAATCCATGAAACATTTCAGACCAATGCTCAATGCCCTTCTCATCACAATGCTCCATTACCACTGTCATAACAATGCTCTAGGACCACTGCCATCACAATGATCCACGGCCTTGCCATCAAAAGGCTCCATGACCCTTGTCATCACAATGCTCCAAGACCCCTGTAATCACAATGCTCCATGCCCTTGTCATCACAAATCTCCATGATGCATGCCATCAGAAAGATCCATGGCCTTCTACTCACAATGCTCCATGCCCTTGTCATCACAATGCTCCAAGACCCCTGTAATCAAAATGCTCCATGCCCCTTTTCATCAGAATGCTCCATGAGACTTGTCATCACAAGTCTCCATCGTCATCTCATCACAATACTCCAGGACCTTGTCATCAACACGCTCCATTCCCTTGTCATCACAATGCTCCATGACACTTGTCATCACAATAATCCATGAACATTTTCAACCCAGTGCTCCATTACCTTCTCATCACAATGCTCCATGACCAGTATCATCACAGTGCTCCATGACCACTGTCATCACAATGCGCCATTCCAACTGTCATCACAATAATCCATGAAACTTATTATACCAATGCTCCATGCCCTTGTCATCACAATGCTCCATGCCCTTGCTATCACAATGTTCCAAGACCCCTGTCATCAGAATGCTCCATGCCCCTTTTCATCAGTATGCTCCATGAGACCTGTCATCACAAGGCTCCATGGGTTTCTCATCACAATGCTGAAGGACCTTGTCATCACAATGCTTCACGACATTGTCATGAAAATTCTCAATGGCCCTTGTCATCATAATGCTCCAAGCCCTAGTCATCACAATGCTCCATCATATTTGTCATCACAATCCTCCATTACATTTGGCATCACAATGCACCATGCCATTGTCATTGAAATGGACCATGACATATGTCATCAAAATTCTCCCTGACACCTGTCTTCACAATACTCCATGACTTTGTCATCACAATGCTCCATGCCCTTGTCATCACAATGCTCCATGAACCCTGTCAACACAATGCTCCGTGACTCCAGTCATCACAATGCTTCATAAGGTTTGTCATCACAACGGTCGATGCCCACGTCATCACAATTCTCTCTTACCTTTGTAACCACAATGCTCCATGAACATTTCAACACAGTGCTCCGTGACACTTGTCATCACAATGCTCCATGCCTTTGTCAGAAATATGCTCCATGACCCTTGTCATCAAAATGTTCCACGGGCTTTCCATCACAATGATACACAAACTTGTCATCGCTATGCTCCATAAACCTTGTAATCACAATGTTCCATGCTCTTCTCATTCAAATGCTCTCTCACCTGAGATATAAACATGTTCCCTCACTAGTCATCACAATCCTCCCTCACCCCTGTAATCAAAATGTTCCATGACCCCTGTCATCACCATGTTCCATTCCCTTGTCATCACAAAGTTCCATGACCACTGTCATCACAAAACTCCGTGAACATTTTCAGCCAAATACTCCATGACCTTCTCATCACAATGCTCCATGACAAATATCATCACAATGCTCCATGACCACTGTCATCACAACACTCCATGACACCCGACAACACAATGATCTGGGACACTTGTCATTACAATGCTCCATTCCCGAGTCATCACAATGCTCCATGACCCCTGTCATCACAATTCTCCATGAACATTTTCAGCCCAATGCTCCATGACCCTTGTCATCACAATGATCCATGCCCTTGTCATCCCAATTCTCCATGACCCCTGTATTCACAATGCTCCGTGACGCTTGTCATCACAGTGCTCCATGACAACTGGCATCACAATGCTTCATGCCTTTGTCAGCAGAATGCTACATGACCTTGTCATTACAATGCTCTATGTGCTTGTCATCACAATACTCCATTACCATTATCATCACAATCCTCCATGAACCTTGGGATCACATTGCTTCATGCCCTTGTCATCACAGTGTTCCATGCTCCTTGAAATCAAAATGATCCATGACCTCTGTCATCACAATGCTCCAAACCCTTGTGATCACAATGTTCCATAGCACTTGTCATCACAACGCTCCATGATGCCTGTCATCACAATACTTCATGCCCTTTTCATCACAATGCTCCATGACATTTGTCATCACAATTCTCAATATATTGTCATCACAATGCTCCCTGATGTTTGTCGTCAGAATGCTTCTTGAACCCTCTAATGAAAAGTCTCCATGCTTTTTTCATCACAATGCCCCATGCGGTTTTCATCACAATGCTCCATGCCATTGTCATCAAAATACTCCACAAGCTTGTCAGCAGAATGCTCCATGACCCTTGTCATCACAATTCTCCATGCACTTGTCAGCACGATGCTCCCTGACCCTTGTCATCACAATGCTCCAAGCCATTGTCATCACAATGCTCCATTAACTTTGTCATCAGAATCCTCTGACAATTGGCATCACAATGCTCCATGCCATTGTCATCACAATGGGCCAATACATATGTCATCACAATGTTCCGTGACACCCCTTTTTACAATACTGCATGACCTGGTCATCACTATGCTCCATGCCCTTCTCATCACAATGCTCCATTACCTCTGTCATAACAATGCTCCATGACCCCTGACATCACAGTGTTCCACGGCCTTGTCATCACAAGGCTCCATGACCCCTGTCATCACAATACTTCATGCCCTTTTCATCACAATGCTCCATGACACATGTCATCAGAATGCTCCATAGCCTTCTCCTCACAATGCTCCATGCCCTTGTCATCACAGTGCCCCAAGACCCATGGAATCACAATGCTCCATGCACTTGTCATCACAATGCTCCATGCACTTGTCATCACATTGCTCCATGACACCTGTCATCACAATGCTCCCTGACACCTGTCATCACAATGCTTCATGCCCCTTTTCATTATAGTGCTCCATGATGCTCGACACCACAATTACCCAAGGTCTTCTCATCACAATGCTCCACGGTTTTGCCATCACCATGCTCCATGCCTATTCATCACAAAGCTAAATGTCCCTTGTCCTCACAATTCTCCACGGCCTTGTCATTACAATGCTCCTGGCACTTCACATCAAAATGTTATATGCTCTTGTCATCACAATACTCCATGCAATTGTCATCGCAATGCTCCATGACCCCTGTTATAGGAAGCTCCATTCACTGTCCATCACAATGTTTCACGACCTGGACATTAAAATTATCAATGGCCCTTGATATCACAATGCTCCATGCCCTTGTCATCACAATGCTCCTTTACTTTGTCACAGCAAACCTCCATGACACTTGGCATCACAGTGCTCCATGATATTGTCATCAAACTGGAACATGACATATTTCATCACAATGCTCCCTGACACCTTTCTTCACAATAATCCATGACCTTGTCATCACAGTGCTCCATGCCCTTGTCATTACAATGTGCCATGCCCAATCTTATCACAATAATCCATGAAACTTGTCACACCAATGCTCCATGCCACTTTTCATCACAATGCTCCATGAACGCTGTCATCACAATGCACCATGCCCATCATCATAATGCTTCATGCTATTGTCATCACAGTGAAATCAAAATGCTCCATGAACTCTGTCCTCACAATTCTGCAAACCCTTGTGATCACAGTGTTACATAACACTTGTTATCACAATGCCCCATGAAGCTGGTCAGCAAAATTATCCATGGTCTCCTCATCACAATGCACCATGACTTTTGTCATCACAATGCTCAATACACTTGTCATCACAATGCTCTCTGACTATTGCCCTCAGTATGCACCTTGAACTCTTTCATGACAAGGCTCCATGCCTTTGTCATCACAATGATCCATGCCCTTTTCATCACAATGCTCCAAGACCCCACTAATCACAATGCACCATGCCCTTGTCATCACAAAGGCTCCATGACACATGTCATCAGCATGTTCCATGGCCTTCTCATCAAAATGCTCCATGCTCTTGTCATCACAATGCTCCCAGATCCCTGTAATCACAATGCTCCATGCCCCTTTTCAAATCAATGCTCCATGAACCCTGTCATCACAATGCATCATGCCCATCATCATAATGCCTCCGGCTATGGTCAGCACAATGAAATCAAAATTCTCCATGACCTCTATCATCACAATGCTCCATGACCCCTGTCATCACAATACTCCATGAACATTTTCAGCCCAATGCTCCATGACCCTTGTCATCACAATGATCCATGCCCTTGTCATCCCAATGCTCCATGACCCCTGTATTCACAATGCTCCGTGACGCTTGTCATCACAGTGCTCCATGACACCTGTCATCACAATGCTCCATGACTTTGTCAGCAAAATGCTACATGACCTTGTCATTACAATGCTCTATGCGCTTGCCATCACAATACTCCATTACCATTGTCATCACAATCCTCCATGAACCTTTGGATCCCATTGCTTTATGCCCTTGTCATCACAATGCTCCCTGCTCCTTGAAATCAAAATGATCCATGAACTCTCTCTTCGCAATGCTCCAAAAACTTGTGATCACAATGTTCCATAACACTTGTCATCACAATGCTGCATGATGCCTGTCTTCACAATACTCCATGCCCTTTTCATCACAATGCTCCATGACCTTTGTCATCACAATTCTCAATACACTTGTCATCACAATGCTCCCTGACACTTGTCTTCAGAATGCTCCTTGAACCCTCTCACGAAAAGGCTCCATGACGTTTTTATCACAATGCCCCATGCCGTTTTCATCACAATGCTCCATGCCATTGTCATCACAATGGGCCATTACATATGTCATCACAAAGTTCTCTGACACCTATATTCACAATAATGCATGACCTGGTCATCACAATGTTCCATGCCCTTGTCATCACAATGCGACATTCCAACAGTCATCACAATACTCCATGAAACATATTAGACCAATGATACATGCCCTTTTCATCACAATGCTCCATGCCCTTGTTATCACAATGCTCCATGACCCCTGTCATCTCAATGCTCCGTGACTCCAGTCATCACAATGCTCCATGACATTTGTCATCACAGTGGTCCATGCCCTCATCATCAACAGTCTCTGTGAACATTTTAACCTCAAAGCTCCATGAACATTTCATCACAATGCTATTTGACCTATGTCATCACAATTATCTATGCCTTTCTCAGCAAAATTCTCCATGTCCTTCTCATCACAATGCTCCATGACCCCTGTCATCACAATGCTCCTTGACTCCAGTCATCACAATTCTTCATAACATTTGTCATCACAATGGTCGATGCCCACGTCATCGCAAGGCTCTGTTACCTTTGTAACCACAATGCTCCATGAACTTTTCATCACAAAGCTCCGTGACACTTGTCATCACAATGCTCCATGCCTTTGTCAGAACAATGCTCAATGAAACTTGTCATCACACTGCACTGTGCCACGCGCTTTTCATTACAACGGTCCACAAACTTGTCATCGCTATGCTCCATAAATCTTGTAATCACAATGCTCCATACACTTCTCATCAAAATGCTCTCTCACCAGAGATATCACAGTGTTCCATCACTACTCATCACAATACTCCCTCACCCCTGTAGTCACAATGTTCCATGACACCTGATATCACAATGTTCTATAACCCCTTTCATCAAAATGCTCCATGACCCTTTTCATCCCAAAGCTCCATGACCCATGGCATCACAATGTTCTATAACCCCTGTCATCAAAATGTTCCATGACACTTTTCATCAAATTGCTGCATGACACTGTCATCAAAATGCTCCCTGCCCTTCTCATCACAATGCACCACACCCTTCTCATCAAAATGCTCCATGACCTTTGTCATCACAAAGCTCAATGACACTTGGCATCACAATGCTCCATGTCATTGTCATCACAATGCTCCATGAACACTCTCATCGCATTGCTCCATGCCCTTGTCATCACAAAGCTCCATGACACTTTTCATCACAATGCTCGATGCCCTTCTCATCACAATGATCCATGCCCTTGTCATTACAATCCTCCATGACCCATGTATCACAGTGTTCCGTGCCATTGTCATCACAATGCTCCATGCCCTCTCTCATCACAATAATTCATGAAACATTTCAGACCAGTGCTCAATGCCCTTCTAATCACAATGCTCCATTACCTCTGTCATAACAATGCTCCATGAACCCTGCCATAACAATGATCCACGGCCTTGTCATCACAAGGCTCCATGACCCTTGTCATCACAATGCTCCAAGACCCCTGTAATCACAATGCTCCATGCCCTTGTCATCACAAAGCTCCATGACGCATGTCATCAGAATGTTCCATGGCATTCTCATCACAATGCTCCATGCCCTTGTCATCAAAATGCTCCAAAACCACTGTAATCACAGTGCTCCATGACCCTTTTCATCTCAATGCTCCATGAACCCTGTCATCACAATGCACCATGCCCATCATCATAATGCTTCAGGCTATTGTCATCACAATGAAATCAGTAATCTCCATGACCTCTGTCATCATAATGCTCCAAAACCTTTTGATCACAATGTTCCATAACACTTATCATCACAACACACCATGACACTCATCATCACAATTATCCATGGTCTTCTCATCACAATGCTCCATGACATTTGTCATCACAACGCTCAATACACTTGTCATCACAATGCTCCCTGACACTTGTCGTCAGTATGCTCCTTGAACCCTGTCATGACAAGGCTCCATGCCTTTTTCATCACAATGATCCATGCCCTTTTCATCACAATGCTCCAAGACCCCTGTAATCACAATGCTCCATGTCCTTGTCATCACAAAGCTCCATGACGCATGTCATCAGAATGCTGCATGGCCGTCTCAGGACAATGCTCCACGCCCTTGTCATCACAATGCTCCAAGACCACTGTAATCACAATGATCCATGCCCCTTTTCATTAGAATGCTCCATGAAACTTGTCATCACAAGCCTCCATGGTCTTCTCATCACAATGCTACAGGACCTTGTCATCACCAAGCTCCATGACCCTTGTCATCACAATACTCAATGAATATTATCAGCACAATGCTCCATGACATTCTCATCACAATGCTCCATGACCAATATCATCACAATGCACCATGACAACTGTCATCACAATACTCCATGAATATTATCAGCAAAATGCTCCATGACCTTCTCATCACAATGCTCCATGTCCAATATCCTCACAATGCACCATTACAACTGTCATCACAACACTCCATGACACCTGACAACACAATGATCCGGGACTCTTGTCATCACTATGCTCCATTCCCTAGTCATCACCATTATCGATGACCCCTGTCATCACAATGCTCCGTGACACTTGTCATCACAATGCTTCATAACGTTTGTCATCACAATGGTCCATGCCCGCGTTATCCCAAGTCTCTGTGACCTTTATAACCACAATTCTCAATGAACTTTTCATCACAATGCTCCGTGACCCTTGTCATCACAATGCTCCATGACACATGTCATCAGAAAGCTCCATGGCTTTCTCATCACAAAGCTCCTTGCCCTTGCCATCACAATGCTACATTACCCCTGTCATAACAATGCTCCATGATCCCTGCCATCACGATGTTCCATGGCAATGTCATCACAAGGCTCCATGACCCTTCTCATCACAATGCTCCAAGAACACTGTAATCACAATGTTCCATGCCCCTTTTCATCTCAATGATCCATGAACCCTGTCATCACAATGCACCATGCCCATCATCCTAATGCTTCATGCTATTGTCATCACAATGAAATCAAAATTCTCCATGACCTCTGTCATAACAATGCTCCAAACACTTGTGATCACAGTATTCCATAACACTTGTCATCACAATGCCCCATGACGCTCGTCATCACAGTTATCTATGGTCTTCTCATCACAATGCTCCATGACCTTTGTCATCACAATGCTGATTACTCTTATCATCAAAATGCTCCCTGACACTTGTTGTCTGTACTCTCCTTGAACCCTATCATAACAAGGTCCCATGACCTTTTCATCACAATGTTCCAAGAACCCTGTAATCACAATGGTCCATGAACCTTTTCATCAGTATGCTCCATGAGATTTGTTATCACAAGGCTCCATGGTTTTCTCATCACAATGCTCCAGGACATTGTCATCACAATGCTTCACGACCTTGTCATGAAAATTCTCAATGGCCCTTGTCATCATAATGCTCCAAGCGCTAGTCATCACAATGTTCCATTATATTTGTCATAACAATCCTCCATTACATTTGGCATCACAATGCTCCATGCCATTGTCATCGCAATGGACCATGACATAGGTCATCACAATGCTCCCTGAAACCTGTCTTCACAATACTCCATGACCTTCTCATCACAATGCTCCATGCCCTTTTCATCACAATGCTCCGTGACTCCAGTCATCACAATGCTTCATGACCTTTGTCATCCCAATGCTCCATGCCCTTGTCATTACAATCCTGCATGACTCATGCATCATAGTGTTCCGTACCCTTGTCATCACAATGCTCTATGCCCACTCTCATCACAATAATCCATGAAACATTTTAGACCAATGTTCCATGCCCTTCTCATCACAATGCTCCATTACCTCTGTCATAACAATACACCATGACCCCTGCCATCACAATGTTCCACGGCATAGTCATCACAAGGTTCCATGAGACTTGTTATCACAATGCAGAAGACCCTTGTAATCACAATGCTCCATGCCCTTGTCATCACAAAGCTCCATGACGCATGTCATCAGTATGTTCCATGGCCTTCTCATCACAATGCTCCATGCCCTTGTCATCATAATGCTCCAAGACCACTGTAATCACAGTGCTCCATGACCCTTTTCATCTCAATGCTCCATGAACCCTGTCATCACAATGCACCATGCCCATCATCATAATGCTTCAGGCTATTGTCATCACAATGAAATCAGTAATCTCCATGACCTCTGTCATCATAATGCTCCAAACCCTTGTGATCACAATGTTCCATAACACTTATCATCACAACACCCCATGACGCTCATCATAACAATTAACCATGGTCTTCTTATCACAATGCTCCATGATCTTTGTCATCACAATGCTCAATACACTTGTCATCACAATGCTCCATGACACTAGTCGTCAGTATGCTCCTTGAAGCCTGTCATGACAAGGCTCCATACCATTTTCATAACAATGATCCATGCCGTTTTCATAACAATGCTCCAAGATCCGTGTAATCACAATGCTCCATGCCCTTGTCATCACAAATCTCCATGACACATGTCATCAGAAAGCTCCATGGCCTTCTCATCACAATGCTACATGCCCTAGTCATCACAGTGCTCCAAGACCCCTGTAATCACAATGCTCCATGCCCCTTTTCATCAGAATGCTCCATGAGACTTGTCATCACAAGTCTCCATGGTCTTCTCATCACAATGCTCCAGGACCTTGTCATCACCATGCTCCTTTCCCTTGTCATCACAATGCTCCATGACCCGTATCATCACAATAATCCATGAACATATTCAGCCCAATGCTCCACGACCTACACATCACAGTGCTCCATGGCCAATATCATCACAATGCTCCATGACCACTGTCATCACAACACTCCATTACTCCTGACAACACAATGATCCGGGACTCTTGTCATCACAATGCTCCATGACCCCTGTCATCACAACACTCCATGAACATTTCAGCCACGTGCTCCAAGACCCTTGTCATCACAATGATCCATTCCCTTTTCATCCCAATGCTCCATGACCCCTGTATTCACAATGCTCCATGACGCCTGTTATCACAGTGCTCCATGACACATGTCATC
Source organism: Mesoplodon mirus (assembly GCF_964341445.2). Taxonomy (NCBI): domain Eukaryota; kingdom Metazoa; phylum Chordata; class Mammalia; order Artiodactyla; family Ziphiidae; genus Mesoplodon; species Mesoplodon mirus. The sequence goes on from NW_028295599.1 coordinate 417,080, forward strand.
ACAATGCTCCATGCCTTTGTCAGCAAAATGCTACATGACCTTGTCATTACAATGCTCTATGCACTTGTCATCACAATACTCCATTTCCATTGTCATCACAGTCCTCCATGAACTTTGGGATCACATTGCCTCATGCCCTTGTCATCACAATGCTCCATGCTCCTTGAAATCAAAATGATCCATGACCTCTGTCATCACAATGCTCCAAACCCTTGTGATCACAATGTTCCATAACACTTGTCATCACAACCCTCCATGATGCCTGTCATCACAATATTCCATGCCTTTTGCATCACAATGCTCCATGACCTTTGTCATCAAAATGTTCAATACACTTGTCATCACAATGCTCCCTGACATTTGTCATCAGAATGCTCCTTGAACCCTGTCACAAAAAGTCTCAATGCATTTTTCATCACAATACCCCATGCGTTTTCATCACAATGCTCCATGCCATTGTCATCAAAATACTCGAGAAGCTTCTCATCAGAATGCTCCATGACCCTTGTCATCACAATTCTCCATGCACTTGTCACCACAATGCTCCCTGACCCTTGTCATCACAATGCTCCAAGCCATTGCCATCACAACTCTCCATTACCATTGTCATCAGAATCCTCCATGACACTTGGCATCAAAATGCTCCATGCCATTGTCATCACAATAGGCCATTGCATATGTCATCACAATGCTCCCTGACACCTGTCTTCACAATACTGCATGACCTGGTCATCACAATGCTCCGTGCCCCTGTCATCACAATGCGCCATTCCAACTATCATCGCAATAATCCATGAAACTTATTAGACCAATGTTCCATGCCCTTGTCTTCACAATTCTCCATTCCCTTATTATCACAAAGCTCCATGACCCCTGTCATCACAATGCTCCGTGACTCCAGTCATCACAATGCTTCATGACCTTGGTCATCACAATGGTCCGTGCCCTCGTCATCAACAGTCTCTGTGACCTTTTTAACCACAATGCTCCATGAAATTTTCATCACAATGCTCTTTGACCCTTGTCATCACAATGCTCTATGCCTTTCTCACCACAATGCTCCATGACCCTTGTCATCACAATGATCCATGCGCTTGTCAGGACAATGCTCCATGACACATGTCATCACAATGCTCCATGACCCCTGTCATCACAATGCTCCGTGACTCCAGTCATCAAAATGCTTCATAACCTTTGTCATCACAGTGATCCATGCCCGCGTCATCACAAGGCTCTTTGAACTTTGTAACCACAATGCTCCATGAATATTTCTTCACAATTCTCTGTGACCCTTGTCATCACAATGCTCCAAGACCCCTGTAATCACAATGCTCCATGCCCCTTTTCATCAGTATGCTCCATGAGACTTGTCATCACAAGGCTCCATAGTTTTGTCATCACAATGATCCAGGACTTTGTCATCACAATGCTTCACAACCTTGTCATGAAAATTCTCAATGACCATTGTCATCATAATGCTCCAAGCGCTAATCATCACAATGCTCCATTATATTTGTCATAACAATCCTCCATTACATTCGGTATCACAATGCTCCATGCCATTGTCATCGCAATGGACCATGACTTATGTCATCACAATGTTCCCTGACACCTGTCTTCACAATACCCCATGACCTTCTCATCACAATGCTCCATGCCCTTGTCATCACAATGCTCCAAGACCTTTGTAAACACAATGCTCCATGCCCCTTTTCATCTCAATTCTCCATGAACCCTGCCATCACAATGCACCATGCCCATCATCATAATGCTTCAGGCTATTGTCATCACAATGAAATCAATATTCTCCATGACCTCTGTCATCATAATGCTCCAAACACTTGTGATCACAATGTTCCATAACACTTATCATCACAACACCCCATGACGCTCATCATCACAATTATCCATGGTCTTCTCTTCACAATGCTCCATGATCTTTGTCATCACAATGCTCAATACACTTCTCATCACAAGGCTCCCTGACACTTGTCGTCAGTATGCTCCTTGAACCCTGTCATGACAAGGCTCCATGCCTTTGTCATCACAATAATCCATGCCCTTTTCATCACAATGCTCCAAGATCCCTGTAATCACAATGATCCATGCCCTTGTCATCAAAAAGCTCCATGATGCATGTCATCAGAATGCTTCATGGCCTTCTCATCATAATGTTCCATGCCCTTGTCATCACAATGCTCTAAGACACCTGTAATAACAATGCTCCATCCACCATTTTATCAGAATGCTCCATGAGACTTGTCATCACAAGTCTCCATGGTCTTCTCACAATGCTCCAGGATCTCGTCATCACCATGCTCCATTCCCTTGTCATCACAAAGCTCCATGACACCTGTCATCACAGTAGCCCATTAACATTTTCAGCCCAATGCTCCACGACCTACTCGTCACAATGCTCCATGGCCAATATCTTCACAATGCTCCATGACCACTGTTATCACAACACTCCATGACAACTGACAACAAAATGATCTGGGACTCTTTTCATCACAATGCTCCATTCCCTAGTCATCACAATGCTCCATGACCCCAGTCATCACAACAGTCCATGAACATTTTCAGCAAGGTGCTCCATGACCCTTGTCATCACAATGATCCATGCCCTTGTCATCCCAATGCTCCATGACCCATGTATTCACAATGTTCCGTGACGCTTGTCATCACAGTGCTCCATGACACATGTCATCACAATGCTCCATGCCTTTGTCAGCAAAATGCTACATGACCTTTCCATTACAATGCTCTATGCGCTTGTCATCAAAATACTCCATTTCCATTGTCATCACAATCCTCCATGAACCTTGGGATCCCATTGCTTCATGCCCTTGTCATCACAATGCTCCCTGCTCCTTGAAATCAAAATGATCCATGACCTCTGTCATCACAATACTCCAAACACTTGTGATCACAAAGTTCCATAACACTTGTCATCACAACGCTCCATGATGCCTGTCATGACTATACGCCATGCTCTTTTCATCACAATGCTCCATGACCTTGGTCATCACAATTCTCAGTACACTTGTCATCACAATGCTCCCTGACACTTGTCATCAGAATGCTCCTTGAACCCTGTCACGAAAAGGCTCCATGCCTTTTTCATCACAAACCCCATGCCGTTTTCATCAAAATGATCCATGCCATTGTCATCAAAATACTCCACAAGCTTGTCATCAGAATGCTCCATGACACTTGTCATTACAATTCTCCATGCATTTGTCAGCACAATGCTCCCTGACCCTTGTCATCACAATGCTCCAAGCCATTGTCATCACAATGCTCCATTACTTTTGTCATCAGAATCCTCCATGACACTTGGCATCCCAATGCTCCATGCCATTGTCATCTCAATGGGCCATTACATATGTCATCACAATGCTCCCTGACACCTGTCTTCACAATAGTGCATGGCCTGGTCATCACAATGTGCCATGCCGTTGTCATCACAATGCGCCATTTTAACTGTCATCACAATAATCCATGAAACTTATTAGACCAATGTTCCATGCCCTTGTCATCACAATGCTCCATGCCCTTGTTATCACAATGCTCCATGACCCCTGTCATCACAATGCTCCGTGACTCCAATCATCACAATGCTTCATGACCTTTGTCATCACAATGGTCCATGCCCTGGTCATCAACAGTCTCTGTGACCTTTTTAACCACAATACTCCATGAACTTTTCATCACAATGCTCTTTGACCCTTGTCATAACAATGCTCCATGCGCTTGGCAGCACAATCCTCCATGACACATGTCATCACAATGCACCATGTGCTTGTCATCACAGTGCTCCACACTCTTGTCATCACAATGTTCCATAAAATTTGTCATCACAATGCTCCATGCACTTCTCATCAAAATGCTCTCTCACCACTGATATCACAATGCTACATCACTATTTGTCTCAATACTCCGTCACTCCTATCATCACAATGCTGTATGCACTTATCATCACAATGTTCGATGACCCCTGACATCACAATGTTCCATAACACCTGTCATCAAATGTTCCATGACACTTTTCATCAAATTGCTCAAAGACCCTGTCATCAGAATGTTCCCTGCCATTCTCATCACGATGCACAACGCCCTTGGCATCAAAATGCTCCATGAACTTTGTCATCACAAAGATCCATGACCCTTGGCATCACAATGCTCCATGTCATTGTCATCATATTGCTCCATGCCCTTGTCTTCACAAAGCTAAATCACACATGTCATCAGAATGCTCCATGGCCTACTCATCACAATGATCCATGCCCTTGCCATCACAATGCTCCATTACCACTGTCATAACAATGCTCCATGAACCCTGCCATCACGATGTTCCATGGCCTTGTCATCAGAAAGCTCCAGGACCCTTCTCATCACAATGCTCCAAGAACGCTGTAATCACAATGCTCTATGCCCCTTTTCATCTCAATGATCCATGAACCCTGTCATCACAATGCACCATGCCCATCATCATAATGCTTCATGCTATTGTCATCACAATGAAATCAAATTGCTCCATGACCTCTGTCATAACAATGCTCCAAACCCTTGTGATCACAATATTCCATAACACTTGTCATCACAATGCCCCATGACGCTCGTCATCACAATTATCCATGGTCTTCTCATCACAATGCTCCATGACCATTGCCATCACAATGCTCAATACACTTGTCATCAAAATGCTCCCTGACACTTGTTGTCTGTATGCTCCTTGAACCCTGTCATGACAAGGCTCCATGCCTATTTCATCACAATGATCCATGCCATTTTCATCACAATGCTCCAAGACCCAGGTAATCACAATGCTCCATGCCCTTGTCATCACAAAGCTCGATGACGCATGCCATCAGAATGCTCCTTGGCCTTCTCCTCACAATGCTCCATGCCCTTGTCATCACAATGTTCCAAGACCCTTTTCATCAGTATGATCCATGAGACTTGTCATCACAAGTTTCCATGGTTTTGTCATCACAATGCTCAAGGAACTTGTCATTACAATGCTTCACGACCTTGTCATGAAAATTCTCAATGGCCATTGTCATCATAATGCTCCAAGCCATAGTCATCACAATGCTCCATTATATTTGTCATCACAATTCTCCATTTCATTTGGCATCACTATACTCCCTGCCATTGTCATCGCAATGGACCATGACATATGTCATCACAATGCTCCCTGACACCTGTCTTCACAATAAACCATGACCTTCTCTACTCAATGATCCATGCCCTTGTCATCACAATGCACCATGTCCACTGTCATCACAATAATCTATGAATCTTGTCAGACAAATGCTCCATGCTCCTGTCATCACAATGCTCCATGACCCTTGTCATCACAATGATCCATGCCCTTGTCATCCCAATGCTCCATGACCCCTGTATTCACAATGCTCCGTGACGCTTGTCATCACAGTGCTCCATGACACATGTCATCACTATGCTCCATGCCTTTGTCAGCAAAATGCTACATGACATTGTCATTACAATGCTCTATGCGCTTCTCATCACAATACTCCATTTCCATTGTCATCAAAATCCTCCATGAAACTTGGGATCACATTGCTTCATGCCCTCGTCCTCACAATGCTCCATGCTCCTTGAAATCAAAATGATCCATCACCTCTGTCATCACAATGCTCCAAACCCTTGTGATCACAATGTTCCATAACACTTGTCATCACAACGCTCCATGATGCCTGTCATCACAATACTCCATGCTCTTTTCATCACAATGCTCCATGACCTTTGTCATCACAATTCTCAATACACTTGTCATCACAAGGCTCCCTGACACTTGTCATCAGTATGCTCCTTGAACCCTGTCAGGAAAAGGCTCCATGCCTTTTTCATCACAATGCCCCATGCCGTTTTCATCACAATGCTCCATGCCATTGTCATCAAAATACTCCACAAACTTGTCATCAGAATGCTCCATGACCCTTGTCATCACATTTCTCCATGCACTTGTCAGCACAATGCTCCCTGACCCTTGTCATCACAATGCTCCAAGCCATTGTCATCACAATGCTCCATTACCTTTGCCATCAGAACCCTCCATGACACTTGGCATCCCAATGCTCCATGCCATTGTCATCACAATGGGCCATTACATATGTCATCACAATGCTCCCTGACACCTGTCTTCACAATACTGCATGACCTGGCCATCACAATGCTCCATGCCCTTGTCATCACAATGTGCCATTCCAACTGTCATCACAATAATCCATGAAACTTATTAGACCAATGCTCCTTGCCCTGGTCATCACAATGCTCCATGCCCTTGTTATCACAATGCTCCATGACCCCTGCCATCACAGTGCTCTGTGACTCCAGTCATCACAATGCTTCATGACCTTTGTCACCACAATGGGCCATGCCCTCGTCATCATCACTCTCTGTGCGCTTTTTAACCAAAATGATCCATGAACTTTTCATCACAATGCTCTTTGACCCTTGTCATCACAATGCTCTATGCCTTTCTCAGCACAATGCTCCATGACCCTTGTCATCACAATGCTACATGCGCTTGTCAGCACAATGCTCCATGACACATGTCATCACAATGCTCCATGACCCCTGTCATCACAATGCTCAGTGACTCCAGTCATCACAATGCTTCATAAGGTTTGTCATCACAGTAATCCATGCCCGTGTCATCACAAGGTTCTGTGACCTTTGTAACCACAATGCTCCATGAACTTTTCATCACAATTCACAGTGACCCTTGTTATCACAATGCTCCATGTCTTTGTCAGAACAATGCTCCATGACCATTGTCTTCACAATGTGCCACGCGCATTTCATCACAACGGTCCACAACCTTGTCATTGCAATGCTCCATAAACCTTGTAATCACAATGGTCCATGCACTTCTCATCAAAATGCTCTCTCACCAGAGATATCACAGTGTTCCATGACTAGTCATCACAATACACCCTCACCCCTGTAATCACAATGTTCCATGACCCTGTCATCACACTGCTACATCCTCTTATCATCACAATGTTCCATGACCCCTGACATCACAATGTTCCATAACCCCTGTCATCAAAATGCTCCATGATCCTTTTCATCCCAAAGCTCCAAGACCCCTGACATCACAATGTTCTATAACACCTGCCATCAAAGTATTCCATTACACTTTTCATCAAATTGCTGCATGGCCCGGTCATCAAAATGATCCCTGCACTTCTCATCACAATGCACCATGCCCTTGTCATCAAAATGCTCCATGACTTGTCATCACAAAACTCCATGACCCTTGGCATCACAATGCTCCATGTCATTGTCATCACAATGCTCCATGAACCCTCTAATAACATTGCTCAATGCCCTTGTCATCACAAAGCTCCATGACACTTGTCATCACAATGCTCGATGCCCTTCTCATCGCAATGCTCCATGCCCTTGTCATTACAATCCTGCATGACCCATGTATCATAGTGTTCCGTACCCTTGTCATCACAATGCTCCATGCCCACTCTCCTCACAATAATCCAAGAAACATTTCAGACCAATGTTCCTTGCCCTTCTCATCACAATGCTCCATTACCTCTGTCATAACAATGCACCATGACCCCTGCCATCACAATGTTCCACGGCCTAGTCATCACAAGGTTCCATGACACTTGTCATCACAATGCTGAAGGCCCCTGTTATCACAATGCTCCTTGCCCTTGTCATCACAAAGCTCCATGACGCATGTCATCAGAAAGATCCATGGCCTTCTCATCACAATGCTCCATGCCCTTGTCATCACAATGCTCCAAGACCTTTGTAAACACAATGCTCCATGCCCCTTTTCATCTCAATGCTCCATGAACACTGCCATCACAATGCACCATGCCCATCATCATAATGCTTCAGGCTATTGTCATCAAAATGAAATCAATATTCTCCATGACCTCTGTCATCATAATGCTCCAAACACTTGTGATCACTATGTTCCATAACACTTATCATCACAACACCCCATGACGCTCATCATCACAATTATCCATGGTCTTCTCTTCACAATGCTCCATGATCTTTGTCATCACAATGCTCATTACACTTGTCATCACAATGCTCCCTGACACTTGTCGTCAGTATGCTCCTTGAACCCTGTCATGACAAGGCTCCATGCCTTTGTCATCACAATAATCCATGCCCTTTTCATCACAATGCTCCAAGATCCCTGTAATCACAATGATCCATGTCCTTGTCATCAAAAGGCTCCATGACGCATGTCATCAGAATGCTTCATGGCCTTCTCATCATAATGTTCCATGCCCTTGTCATCACAATGCTCCAAGACCCCTGTAATCACAATGCTCCATGCCCCTTTTCATCAGAATGCTCCATGAGACTTGTCATCACAAGTCTCCATGGTCTTCTCCTCACAATGCTCCAGGACCTTGTCATCACCATGCTCCATTCCCTTGTCATCACAATGCTCCATGACCCCTGTCATCACAGTAGTCCATTAACATTTTCAGCCCAATGCTCCACGACCTACTCATCACAATGCTCCATGACCCCTGTCATCACAATGCTCCGTGACTCCAATCATCACAATGCTTCATGACCTTTGTCATCACAATGGTCAATGCCCTGGTCATCAACAGTCTCTGTGACCTTTTTAACCACAATGCTCCATGAACTTTTCATCACAATGCTCTTTAACCCTTGTCATCACAATGCTCCATGCGCTTGGCAGCACAATGCTCCATGACACATGTCATCACAAGGCACCATGTGCTGGTCATCACAGTGCTCCACAATCTTGTCATCACAATGCTCCATAAAATTTGTCATCACTATGCTCCATGCACTTCTCACCAAAATGCTCTCTCACCACTGATATCACAATGCTACATCACTATTTGTCACAATACTCCGTCACTCCTGTCATCACAATGCTACATGCACTTATCATCACAATGTTCGATGACCCCTGACATCACAATGTTCAATAACACCTGTCATCAAAATGTTCCATGACACTTTTCATCAAATTGCTCAAAGACCCTGTCATCAGAATGTTCCCTGCCTTTCTCATCACAATGCACAACGCCCTTTCCATCAAAATGCTCCATGACATTTGTCATCACAAAGATCCATGACCCTTGGCATCACAATGCTCCATGTCATTGTAATCAGAATGCTCCATGCACGCTATCATCACATTGCTCCATGCCCTTGTCTTCACAAAGCTCCATGACACATGTCATCAGAATGCTCCATGGCCTTCTCATCACAATGACCCATGCCCTTGCCATCACAATGCTCCATTACCACTGTCATAACAATGCTCCATGACCCCTGCCATCACGATGTTCCATGGCCTTGTCATCACAAACCTCCAGGACCCTTCTCATCACAATGCTCCAAGAACCCTGTAATCACAATGCTCTATGCCCTTTTTCATCTCAATGATCCATGAACCCTGTCATCACAATGCACCATGCCCATCATCATAATGCTTCATGCTATTGTCATCACAATGAAATCAAATTGCTCCATGACCTCTGTCATAACAATGCTCCAAACCCTTGTGATCACAATATTCCATAAAACTTGTCATCACAATGCCCCATGACGCTCGTCATCACAATTATCCATGGTCTTCTCATCACAATGCTCCATTCCCTACTCATCAAAATGCTCCATGACCCTTGTCATCACAATGATCCATGCCCTTGTCATCCCAATGCACCATGATCCCTGTATTCACAAAGCTCCGTGATGCTTATCATCACAGTGCTCCATGACACATGTCATCACAATTCTCCATTCCTTTGTCAGCAAAATGCTACGTGACCTTTTCATTACAATGCTCTATGCGTTTGTCATCACAATACTACATTACAATTGTCATCACAATCCTCCATGAACCTTGGGATCACATTGCTTCATGCCTTTGTCATCACAATGCTCCATGCTCCTTGAAATCAAAATGATCCATGACCTCTGTAATCTCAATGCACCAAACCCTTGTGATCACATTGTTCCATAACACTTTTCATCACAACGATCCATGATGCCTGTCATCACGATACTCCATGCACTTTTCATCACAATGCTCCATGACATTTGTCATCACAGTTCTCAATACACTTTTCATCACAATGCACCCTGACACTTGTCATCAGAATGCTCCTTGAAACCTGTCACGAAAAGGCTCCATGCCTTTTCCATCAAAATGTCCCATGCCGTTTTCATCACAATGCTCCATGCCATTGTCATCAAAATACTCTACAGGCTTGTCTTCAGAATGCTCCATGACCCTTGTCATCATAATTCTCCATACACTTGTCAGCACAATGCTCCCTGACCCTTGTCTTCACAATGCTCCTAGCCATTGTCATCACAATGCTCCATTACATTTGTCATCAGAATCCTCCATGACACTTGGCATCACAATGCTTCATGCCATTGTCATCACAATGGGCCATTACATATGTCATCACAATGCTCCCTGACACCTCTCTTCACAATACTGCATGACCTGGTCATCTCAATGCTCCTTGCCCATGTCATCACAATGCGCCATTCGAACTGTCATCACAATAATCCATGAAACGTATTAGACCAATGATCCATGCCCGTGTCATCACAATTCTCCATGCCCTTGTTATGACAATGCTCCATGAAACATGTCATCACAATGCTCCGTGACTCCAGTCATCACAATGCTCCATGACATTTGTCTTCACAATTGTCCATGCCCTCATCTTCAACAGTCTCTGTGACCATTTTAACCACAATGCTCCATGAACATTTCATCACAATGCTCTTTGACCCTTGTCATCACAAAGCTCTATGCCTTTCTCAGCACAATGCTCCATGCCGTTGTCATCACAATGCTCCATGATCCTTGAAATCAAAATGATCCATGACCTCTGGCATCACAATTCTTCAAACCCTTGTGATCACAATGTTCCATAACACTTGTCATCACAACGCTCCATGATGCCTGTCATCACAATATTCCATGCCCTTTTCATAACAATGCTCCGTGACCCCTGTCATCACAATGCTCCATGCCTTTGTCAGAACAATTTTCCATGACCCTTGTCATCACAATGTGCCGTGCGCTTTTCATCACAATGATCCACAAATTGTCATCGCTATGCTCCATAAACCTTGTAATCACAATGCTCTATGCACTTCTCATCCAAATGCTCTCTCACATGAGATATCACAATGTTCCATCACTAGTCATCACAATCCTCCCTCACCCCTGTTATCACAATGTTCCATGACCCCTGTCATCACAATGCTACATCCCCTTATCAGCACAATGTTCCTTGACCCCTGACATCACAATATTCCATAACCCCTGTAATCAAAATGCTCCATGATCCTTTTCATCCCAAAGCTCCATGATCCCTGGCATCACAATGTTCTATAACCCCTGTCATCAAAATATTCCATTACAATTTTCATCAAATTGCTGCATGACCCTGTAATCAAAATGCTCCCTGCCATTCTCACCACAATGCACCACACACTTGTCATCAAAATGCTCCATTACCTTTGTCATCACAAAGCTCCATGACCCTTGGCATCACAATGCTCAATGACATTGTCATCACAATGCTCCATGAACCCTCTCATCACATTGCTCCATGCCTTTGTCATCACAAAGCTGAATGACACTTGTCATCACAATGCTCGATGCCTTTCTCATCACAATGCTCCATGCCCTTGTCATTACAATCCTCCATGACCCATGTATCACAGTGTACCGTGCCCTTTTCATCACAATGCTCCATGCCCACTCTCATCACAATAATCCATGAAACATTTCAGACCAATGCTCAATGCCCTTCTCATCACAATGCTCCATTACCACTGTCATAACAATGCTCTAGGACCACTGCCATCACAATGATCCACGGCCTTGCCATCAAAAGGCTCCATGACCCTTGTCATCACAATGCTCCAAGACCCCTGTAATCACAATGCTCCATGCCCTTGTCATCACAAATCTCCATGATGCATGCCATCAGAAAGATCCATGGCCTTCTACTCACAATGCTCCATGCCCTTGTCATCACAATGCTCCAAGACCCCTGTAATCAAAATGCTCCATGCCCCTTTTCATCAGAATGCTCCATGAGACTTGTCATCACAAGTCTCCATCGTCATCTCATCACAATACTCCAGGACCTTGTCATCAACACGCTCCATTCCCTTGTCATCACAATGCTCCATGACACTTGTCATCACAATAATCCATGAACATTTTCAACCCAGTGCTCCATTACCTTCTCATCACAATGCTCCATGACCAGTATCATCACAATGCTCCATGACCACTGTCATCACAATGCGCCATTCCAACTGTCTCACAATAATCCATGAAACTTATTATACCAATGCTCCATGCCCTTGTCATCACAATGCTCCATGCCCTTGCTATCACAATGTTCCAAGACCCCTGTCATCAGAATGCTCCATGCCCCTTTTCATCAGTATGCTCCATGAGACCTGTCATCACAAGGCTCCATGGGTTTCTCATCACAATGCTGAAGGACCTTGTCATCACAATGCTTCACGACATTGTCATGAAAATTCTCAATGGCCCTTGTCATCATAATGCTCCAAGCCCTAGTCATCACAATGCTCCATCATATTTGTCATCACAATCCTCCATTACATTTGGCATCACAATGCACCATGCCATTGTCATTGAAATGGACCATGACATATGTCATCAAAATTCTCCCTGACACCTGTCTTCACAATACTCCATGACTTTGTCATCACAATGCTCCATGCCCTTGTCATCACAATGCTCCATGAACCCTGTCAACACAATGCTCCGTGACTCCAGTCATCACAATGCTTCATAAGGTTTGTCATCACAACGGTCCATGCCCACGTCATCACAATTCTCTCTTACCTTTGTAACCACAATGCTCCATGAACATTTCAACACAGTGCTCCGTGACACTTGTCATCACAATGCTCCATGCCTTTGTCAGAAAAATGCTCCATGACCCTTGTCATCAAAATGTTCCACGGGCTTTCCATCACAATGATACACAAACTTGTCATCGCTATGCTCCATAAACCTTGTAATCACAATGTTCCATGCTCTTCTCATTCAAATGCTCTCTCACCTGAGATATAAACATGTTCCCTCACTAGTCATCACAATCCTCCCTCACCCCTGTAATCAAAATGTTCCATGACCCCTGTCATCACCATGTTCCATTCCCTTGTCATCACAAAGTTCCATGACCACTGTCATCACAAAACTCCGTGAACATTTTCAGCCAAATACTCCATGACCTTCTCATCACAATGCTCCATGACAAATATCATCACAATGCTCCATGACCACTGTCATCACAACACTCCATGACACCCGACAACACAATGATCCGGGACTCTTGTCATTACAATGCTCCATTCCCGAGTCATCACAATGCTCCATGACCCCTGTCATCACAATTCTCCATGAACATTTTCAGCCCAATGCTCCATGACCCTTGTCATCACAATGATCCATGCCCTTGTCATCCCAATTCTCCATGACCCCTGTATTCACAATGCTCCGTGACGCTTGTCATCACAGTGCTCCATGACAACTGGCATCACAATGCTTCATGCCTTTGTCAGCAGAATGCTACATGACCTTGTCATTACAATGCTCTATGTGCTTGTCATCACAATACTCCATTACCATTATCATCACAATCCTCCATGAACCTTGGGATCACATTGCTTCATGCCCTTGTCATCACAGTGTTCCATGCTCCTTGAAATCAAAATGATCCATGACCTCTGTCATCACAGTGCTCCAAACCCTTGTGATCACAATGTTCCATAGCACTTGTCATCACAACGCTCCATGATGCCTGTCATCACAATACTTCATACCCTTTTCATCACAATGCTCCATGACATTTGTCATCACAATTCTCAATATATTGTCATCACAATGCTCCCTGATGTTTGTCGTCAGAATGCTTCTTGAACCCTCTAATGAAAAGTCTCCATGCTTTTTTCATCACAATGCCCCATGCGGTTTTCATCACAATGCTCCATGCCATTGTCATCAAAATACTCCACAAGCTTGTCAGCAGAATGCTCCATGACCCTTGTCATCACAATTCTCCATGCACTTGTCAGCACGATGCTCCCTGACCCTTGTCATCACAATGTTCCAAGCCATTGTCATCACAATGCTCCATTAACTTTGTCATCAGAATCCTCTGACAATTGGCATCACAATGCTCCATGCCATTGTCATCACAATGGGCCAATACATATGTCATCACAATGTTCCGTGACACCCCTTTTTACAATACTGCATGACCTGGTCATCACTATGCTCCATGCCCTTCTCATCACAATGCTCCATTACCTCTGTCATAACAATGCTCCATGACCCCTGACATCACAGTGTTCCACGGCCTTGTCATCACAAGGCTCCATGACCCCTGTCATCACAATACTTCATGCCCTTTTCATCACAATGCTCCATGACACATGTCATCAGAATGCTCCATGGCCTTCTCCTCACAATGCTCCATGCCCTTGTCATCACAGTGCCCCAAGACCCATGGAATCACAATGCTCCATGCACTTGTCATCACAATGCTCCATGCACTTGTCATCACATTGCTCCATGACACCTGTCATCACAATGCTCCCTGACACCTGTCATCACAATGCTTCATGCCCCTTTTCATTATAGTGCTCCATGATGCTCGACACCACAATTACCCAAGGTCTTCTCATCACAATGCTCCACGGTTTTGCCATCACCATGCTCCATGCCTATTCATCACAAAGCTAAATGTCCCTTGTCCTCACAATTCTCCACGGCCTTGTCATTACAATGCTCCTGGCACTTCACATCAAAATGTTATATGCTCTTGTCATCACAATACTCCATGCAATTGTCATCGCAATGCTCCATGACCCCTGTTATAGGAAGCTCCATTCACTGTCCATCACAATGTTTCACGACCTGGACATTAAAATTATCAATGGCCCTTGATATCACAATGCTCCATGCCCTTGTCATCACAATGCTCCTTTACTTTGTCACAGCAAACCTCCATGACACTTGGCATCACAGTGCTCCATGATATTGTCATCAAACTGGAACATGACATATTTCATCACAATGCTCCCTGACACCTTTCTTCACAATAATCCATGACCTTGTCATCACAGTGCTCCATGCCCTTGTCATTACAATGTGCCATGCCCAATCTTATCACAATAATCCATGAAACTTGTCAGACCAATGCTCCATGCCACTTTTCATCACAATGCTCCATGAACGCTGTCATCACAATGCACCATGCCCATCATCATAATGCTTCATGCTATTGTCATCACAGTGAAATCAAAATGCTCCATGAACTCTGTCCTCACAATTCTGCAAACCCTTGTGATCACAGTGTTACATAACACTTGTTATCACAATGCCCCATGAAGCTGGTCAGCAAAATTATCCATGGTCTCCTCATCACAATGCACCATGACTTTTGTCATCACAATGCTCAATACACTTGTCATCACAATGCTCTCTGACTATTGCCCTCAGTATGCACCTTGAACTCTTTCATGACAAGGCTCCATGCCTTTGTCATCACAATGATCCATGCCCTTTTCATCACAATGCTCCAAGACCCCACTAATCACAATGCACCATGCCCTTGTCATCACAAAGGCTCCATGACACATGTCATCAGCATGTTCCATGGCCTTCTCATCAAAATGCTCCATGCTCTTGTCATCACAATGCTCCCAGATCCCTGTAATCACAATGCTCCATGCCCCTTTTCAAATCAATGCTCCATGAACCCTGTCATCTCAATGCATCATGCCCATCATCATAATGCTTCCGGCTATGGTCAGCACAATGAAATCAAAATTCTCCATGACCTCTATCATCACAATGCTCCATGACCCCTGTCATCACAATACTCCATGAACATTTTCAGCCCAATGCTCCATGACCCTTGTCATCACAATGATCCATGCCCTTGTCATCCCAATGCTCCATGACCCCTGTATTCACAATGCTCCGTGACGCTTGTCATCACAGTGCTCCATGACACCTGTCATCACAATGCTCCATGACTTTGTCAGCAAAATGCTACATGACCTTGTCATTACAATGCTCTATGCGCTTGCCATCACAATACTCCATTACCATTGTCATCACAATCCTCCATGAACCTTTGGATCCCATTGCTTTATGCCCTTGTCATCACAATGCTCCCTGCTCCTTGAAATCAAAATGATCCATGAACTCTCTCTTCGCAATGCTCCAAAAACTTGTGATCACAATGTTCCATAACACTTGTCATCACAATGCTGCATGATGCCTGTCTTCACAATACTCCATGCCCTTTTCATCACAATGCTCCATGACCTTTGTCATCACAAATCTCAATACACTTGTCATCACAATGCTCCCTGACACTTGTCTTCAGAATGCTCCTTGAACCCTCTCACGAAAAGGCTCCATGACGTTTTTATCACAATGCCCCATGCCGTTTTCATCACAATGCTCCATGCCATTGTCATCACAATGGGCCATTACATATGTCATCACAAAGTTCTCTGACACCTATATTCACAATAATGCATGACCTGGTCATCACAATGTTCCATGCCCTTGTCATCACAATGCGACATTCCAACAGTCATCACAATACTCCATGAAACATATTAGACCAATGATACATGCCCTTTTCATCACAATGCTCCATGCCCTTGTTATCACAATGCTCCATGACCCCTGTCATCTCAATGCTCCGTGACTCCAGTCATCACAATGCTCCATGACATTTGTCATCACAGTGGTCCATGCCCTCATCATCAACAGTCTCTGTGAACATTTTAACCTCAAAGCTCCATGAACATTTCATCACAATGCTATTTGACCGATGTCATCACAATTATCTATGCCTTTCTCAGCAAAATTCTCCATGTCCTTCTCATCACAACGCTCCATGACCCCTGTCATCACAATGCTCTGTGACTCCAGTCATCACAATTCTTCATAACATTTGTCATCACAATGGTCGATGCCCACGTCATCGCAAGGCTCTGTTACCTTTGTAACCACAATGCTCCATGAACTTTTCATCACAAAGCTCCGTGACACTTGTCATCACAATGCTCCATGCCTTTGTCAGAAAAATGCTCCATGACCCTTGTCATCACAATGTGCCAAGCGCTTCTCATCCCAATGGTCCAAAAATTGGTCATGACAATGCTCCATAAACCTTGTAATCACAATGCTCCATGCCCTTCTCATCACAATGCTCCATGCCCTTGGCATCACAATGCACCATGTGCACTGTCATCACAATAGTCTATGAAACATGTCAGACAAATGCTCCATGCCCGTTTCATCAAAATACTCCATGCCCTTGTCATCACAATGCTCCATGACACATGTCATCACAATGCTCCTTGACTCCAGTCATCACAATGCTTCATAACGTTTGTCATCACAATGTTTCATGCCTGCGTCATCACAAGGCTCTGTGACCTTTGTAACCACAGTGCTCCTTGAACATTTCATCACAATGCTCCGTGACCCTTGTCATCACAATGCTCCATGCCTTTGTCAGAACAATGCTCAATGAAACTTGTCATCACACTGCACTGTGCCACGCGCTTTTCATTACAACGGTCCACAAACTTGTCATCACTATGCTCCATAAATCTTGTAATCACAATGCTCCATACACTTCTCATCAAAATGCTCTCTCACCAGAGATATCACAGTGTTCCATCACTACTCATCACAATACTCCCTCACCACGGTAGTCACAATGTTCCATGACACCTGATATCACAATGTTCTATAACCCCTGTCATCAAAATGCTCCATGACCCTTTTCATCCCAAAGCTCCATGACCCCTTGCATCACAATGTTCTATAACCCCTGTCATCAAAATGTTCCATGACACTTTTCATCAAATTGCTGCATGACCCTGTCATCAAAATGCTCCCTGCCCTTCTCATCACAATGCACCACACCCTTCTCATCAAAATGCTCCATGACCTTTGTCATCACAAAGCTCAATGACACTTGGCATCACAATGCTCCATGTCATTGTCATCACAATGCGCCATGAACCCTCTCATCACATTGCTCCATGCCCTTGTCATCACAAAGCTCCATGACACTTGTCATCACAATGCTCGATGCCCTTCTCATCACAATGATCCATGCCCTTGTCATTACAATCCTCCATGACCCATGTATCACAGTGTTCCGTGCCATTGTCATCACAATGCTCCATGCCCTCTCTCATCACAATAATTCATGAAACATTTCAGACCAGTGCTCAATGCCCTTCTAATCACAATGCTCCATTACCTCTGTCAAAACAATGCTCCATGAACCCTGCCATAACAATGATCCACGGCCTTGTCATCACAAGGCTCCATGACCCTTGTCATCACAATGCTCCAAGACCCCTGTAATCACAATGCTCCATGCCCTTGTCATCACAAAGCTCCATGACGCATGTCATCAGAATGTTCCATGGCATTCTCATCACAATGCTCCATGCCCTTGTCATCACAATGCTCCAAAACCACTGTAATCACAGTGCTCCATGACCCTTTTCATCTCAATGCTCCATGAACCCTGTCATCACAATGCACCATGCCCATCATCATAATGCTTCAGGCTATTGTCATCACAATGAAATCAGTAATCTCCATGACCTCTGTCATCATAATGCTCCAAAACCTTTTGATCACAATGTTCCATAACACTTATCATCACAACACACCATGACACTCATCATCACAATTATCCATGGTCTTCTCATCACAATGCTCCATGACATTTGTCATCACAATGCTCAATACACTTGTCATCACAATGCTCCCTGACACTTGTCGTCAGTATGCTCCTTGAACCCTGTCATGACAAGGCTCCATGCCTTTTTCATCACAATGATCCATGCCCTTTTCATCACAATGCTCCAAGACCCCTGTAATCACAATGCTCCATGTCCTTGTCATCACAAAGCTCCATGACGCATGTCATCAGAATGCTGCATGGCCGTCTCATGACAATGCTCCTCGCCCTTGTCATCACAATGCTCCAAGACCACTGTAATCACAATGATCCATGCCCCTTTTCATTAGAATGCTCCATGAAACTTGTCATCACAAGCCTCCATGGTCTTCTCATCACAATGCTACAGGACCTTGTCATCACCAAGCTCCATGACCCTTGTCATCACAATACTCAATGAATATTATCAGCACAATGCTCCATGACATTCTCATCACAATGCTCCATGACCAATATCATCACAATGCACCATGACAACTGTCATCACAATACTCCATGAATATTATCAGCAAAATGCTCCATGACCTTCTCATCACAATGCTCCATGTCCAATATCCTCACAATGCACCATGACAACTGTCATCACAACACTCCATGACACCTGACAACACAAAGATCCGGGACTCTTGTCATCACTATGCTCCATTCCCTAGTCATCACCATTATCGATGACCCCTGTCATCACAATGCTCCGTGACACTTGTCATCACAATGCTTCATAACGTTTGTCATCACAATGGTCCATGCCCGCGTTATCCCAAGTCTCTGTGACCTTTATAACCACAATTCTCAATGAACTTTTCATCACAATGCTCCGTGACCCTTGTCATCACAATGCTCCATGACACATGTCATCAGAAAGCTCCATGGCTTTCTCATCACAAAGCTCCTTGCCCTTGCCATCACAATGCTACATTACCCCTGTCATAACAATGCTCCATGATCCCTGCCATCACGATGTTCCATGGCAATGTCATCACAAGGCTCCATGACCCTTCTCATCACAATGCTCCAAGAACACTGTAATCACAATGTTCCATGCCCCTTTTCATCTCAATGATCCATGAACCCTGTCATCACAATGCACCATGCCCATCATCATAATGCTTCATGCTATTGTCATCACAATGAAATCAAAATTCTCCATGACCTCTGTCATAACAATGCTCCAAACACTTGTGATCACAATATTCCATAACACTTGTCATCACAATGCCCCATGACGCTCGTCATCACAGTTATCTATGGTCTTCTCATCACAATGCTCCATGACCTTTGTCATCACAATGCTGATTACTCTTATCATCAAAATGCTCCCTGACACTTGTTGTCTGTACTCTCCTTGAACCCTATCATAACAAGGTCCCATGACCTTTTCATCACAATGTTCCAAGAACCCTGTAATCACAATGGTCCATGAACCTTTTCATCAGTATGCTCCATGAGATTTGTTATCACAAGGCTCCATGGTTTTCTCATCACAATGCTCCAGGACATTGTCATCACAATGCTTCACGACCTTGTCATGA
Source organism: Mesoplodon mirus (assembly GCF_964341445.2). NCBI lineage: Eukaryota > Metazoa > Chordata > Mammalia > Artiodactyla > Ziphiidae > Mesoplodon > Mesoplodon mirus. Next base: position 437,487 of record NW_028295599.1, read on the forward strand.
AAATTCTCAATGGCCCTTGTCATCATAATGCTCCAAGCGCTAGTCATCACAATGTTCCATTATATTTGTCATAACAATCCTCCATTACATTTGGCATCACAATGCTCCATGCCATTGTCATCGCAATGGACCATGACATAGGTCATCACAATGCTCCCTGAAACCTGTCTTCACAATACTCCATGACCTTCTCATCACAATGCTCCATGCCCTTTTCATCACAATGCTCCGTGACTCCAGTCATCACAATGCTTCATGACCTTTGTCATCCCAATGCTCCATACACTTGTCATTACAATCCTGCATGACTCATGCATCATAGTGTTCCGTACCCTTGTCATCACAATGCTCTATGCACACTCTCATCACAATAATCCATGAAACATTTTAGACCAATGTTCCATGCCCTTCTCATCACAATGCTACATTACCTCTGTCATAACAATACACCATGACCCCTGCCATCACAATGTTCCACGGCATAGTCATCACAAGGTTCCATGAGACTTGTTATCACAATGCAGAAGACCCTTGTAATCACAATGCTCCATGTCCTTGTCATCACAAAGCTCCATGACGCATGTTATCAGTATGTTCCATGGCCTTCTCATCAAAATGCTCCATGCCCTTGTCATCACAATGCTCCCAGATCCCTGTAATCACAATGTTCCATGCCCCTTTTCAAATCAATGCTCCATGAACCCTGTCATCACAATGCATCATGCCCATCATCATAATGCTTCCGGCTATGGTCAGCACAATGAAATCAAAATTCTCCATGACCTCTATCATCACAATGCTCCATGACCCCTGTCATCACAATACTCCATGAACATTTTCAGCCCAATGCTCCATGACCCTTGTCATCACAATGATCCATGCCCTTGTCATCCCAATGCTCCATGACCCCTGTATTCACAATGCTCCGTGACGCTTGTCATCACAGTGCTCCATTACACCTGTCATCACAATGCTCCATGCCTTTGTCAGCAAAATGCTACATGACCTTTTCATTACAATGCTCTATGCGTTTGTCATCACAATACTCCATTACAATTGTCATCACAATCCTCCATGAACCTTGGGATCACATTGCTTCATTCCCTTGTCATCACAATGCTCCATGCTCCTTGAAATCAAAATGATCCATGACCTCTGTCATCTCAATGCACCAAACTCTTGTGATCACAATGTTCCATAACACTTTTCATCACTACGCTCCATGATGCCTGTCATCACGATACTCCATGCCCTTTTCATCAAAATGCTCCATGACTTTTGTCATCACAATTCTCAATACACTTTTCATCACAATGCACCCTGACACTTGTCATCAGAATGCTCCTTGAAACCTGTCACGAAAAGGCTCCATGCCTTTTTCATCAAAATGTCCCATGCGGTCTTCATCACAATGCTCCATGCCATTGTCATCAAAATACTCTACAGGCTTGTCTTCAGAATGCTCCATGACCCTTGTCATCATAATTCTCCATACACTTGTCAGCACAATGCTCCCTGACCCTTGTCTTCACAATGCTCCTAGCCATTGTCATCACAATGCTCCATTACATTTGTCATCAGAATCCTCCATGACACTTGGCATCACAATGCTCCATGCCATTGTCATCACAATGGGCCATTACATATGTCATCACAATGCTCTCTGACACCTCTCTTCACAATACTGCATGACCTGGTCATCACAATGCTCCTTGCCCATGTCATCACAATGCGCCATTCGAACTGTCATCACAATAATCCATGAAACGTATTAGACCAATGATCCATGCCCGTGTCATCACAATGCTCCATGCCCTTGTTATCACAATGCTCCATGACCTTTGTCATCACAATTGTCCATGCCCTCATCATCAACAGTCTCTGTGACCTTTTTAACCAAAATGCTCCATGAACATTTCATCACAATGCTCTTTAACACTTGTCATCACAAAGCTCTATGCCTTTCTCAGCACAATGCTCCATGCCCTTGTCATCACAATGCTCCATGATCCTTGAAATCAAAATGATCCATGACCTCTGGCATCACAATTCTTCAAACCCTTTTGATCACAATGTTCCATAACACTTGTCATCACAACGCTCCATGATGCCTGTCATCACAATATTCCATGCCCTTTTCATAACAATGCTCCGTGACCCTTGTGATCACAATGATCCATGCCTTTGTCAGAACAATGCTCAATGACCCTTGTCATCACAATGTGCCGTGCACTTTTCATCACAATGATCCACAACCTTGTCATCGCTATGCTCCATAAACATTGTAATCACAATGCTCTATGCACTTCTCATCCAAATGCTCTCTCACATGAGATATCACAATGTTCCATCACTAGTCATCACAATCCTCCCTCACCCCTGTTATCACAATGTTCCATGACCCCTGTCATCACAATGCTACATCCCCTTATCATCACAATGTTCGATGACCCCTGACATCACAATGTTCCATAACACCTGTCATCAAAATGTTCCATGACACTTTTCATCAAATTGCTGCATGACCCTGTCATCAAAATGCTCCCTGCCCTTCTCATCACAATGCACCACACACTTGTCATCAAAATGCTCCATTACCTTTGTCATCACAAAGCTCCATGACACTTGGCATCACAATGCTCAATGACATTGTCATCACAATGCTCCATGAACCCTCTCATCACATTGCTCCATGCCTTTGTCATCACAAAGCTCCATGACACTTGTCATCACAATGCTCGATGCCTTTCTCATCACAATGCTCCATGCCCTTGTCATTACAATCCTCCATGACCCAAGTATCACAGTGTACCGTGCCCTTTTCATCACAATGCTCCATGCCCACTCTCATCACAATAATCCATGAAACATTTCAGACCAATGATCAATGACCTTCTCATCACAATGCTCCATTACCACTGTCATAACAATGATCTATGACCCCTGCCATCACAATGTTCCACGGCCTTGCCATCAAAAGGCTCCATGACCCTTGTCATCACAATGCTCCAAGACCCCTGTAATCACAATGCTCCATGCCCTTGTCATCACAAATCTCCATGATGCATGCCATCAGAAAATTCCATGACCTTCTACTCACAATGCTCCATGCCCTTGTCATCACAATGCTCCAAGACACCTTTAATCAAAATGCTTCTATGCCCCTTTTCATCAGAATGCTCCATGAGACTTGTCATCACAAGTCTCCATCGTCATCTCATCACAATATTCCAGGACCTTGTCAGCAACATGCTCCATTCCCTTGTCATCACAATGCTCCATGGCATTTGTCATCACAATAATCCATGAACATTTTCAACCCAGTGCTCCATTACCTTCTCATCACAATGCTCCATAACCAGTATCATCACAATGCTCCATGACCACTGTCATCACAATGCGCCATTCCAACTGTCATCACAATAATCCATGAAACTTATTATACCAATGCTCCATGCCCTTGTCATCACAATGCTCCATGCCCTTGCTATCACAATGTTCCAAGACCCCTGTCATCAGAATGCTCCATGTCCCTTTTCATCAGTATGCTCCATGAGACCTGTCATCACAAGGCTCCATGGTTTTCTCATCACAATGCTGAAGGACCTTGTCATCACAATGCTTCACGACATTGTCATGAAAATTCTCAATGGCCCTTGTCATCATAATGCTCCAAGCCCTAGTCATCACAATGCTCCATCATGTTTGTCATCACAATCCTCCATTACATTTGGCATCACAATGCACCATGCCATTGTCATCGAAATGGACCATGACATATGTCATCAAAATGCTCCCTGACACCTGTCTTCACAATACTCCATGACTTTGTCATCACAATGCTCCATGCCCTTGTCATCACAATGCTCCATGAACCCTGTCAACACAATGCTCCGTGACTCCAGTCTTCACAATGCTTCATAAGGTTTGTCATCACAACGGTCCATGCCCGCGTCTTCACAAGTCTCTCTTACCTTTGTAACCACAATGCTCCATGAACATTTCAACACAGTGCTCCGTGACACTTGTCATCACAATGCTCCATGCCTTTGTCAGAAAAATGCTCCATGACGCTTGTCATCAAAATGTGCCACGGGCTTTCCATCACAATGATACACAACCTTGTCATCGCTATGCTCCATAAACCTTGTAATCACAATGCTCCATGCTCTTCTCATCCAAAAGCTCTCTCACCTGAGATATAACCATGTTCCCACACTAGTCATCACAATCCTCCCTCACCCCTGTAATCAAAATGTTCCATGACCCCTGTCATCACCATGTTCCATTCCCTTGTCATCACAATGTTCCATGACCACTGTCATCACAATAGTCCATGAACATTTTCAGCTAAATACTCCATGACCTTCTCATCACAATGCTCCATGACAAATATCATCACAATGCTCCCTGAACACTGTCATCACAACACGCCATGACACCCGACAACACAATGATCCGGGACTCTTGTCATTACAATGCTCCATTCCCTAGTCATCACAATGCTCCATGACCCCTGTCATCACAATACTCCATGAACATTTTCAGCCCAATGCTCCATGACACTTGTCATCACAATGATCAATGCCCTTGTCATCCCAATTCTCCATGACCCCTGTATTCACAATGCTCCGGGACGCTTGTAATCACAGTGCTCCATGACACCTGGCATCACAATGCTTCATGCCTTTGTCAGCAGAATGCTACATGACCTTGTCATTACAATGCTCTATGTGCTTGTCATCACAATACTCCATTACCATTATCATCACAATCCTCCATGAACCTTGGGATCACATTGCTTCATGCCCTTGTCATCACAGGGTTCCATGCTCCTTGAAATCAAAATGATCCATGACCTCTGTCATCACAATGCTCCAAACCCTTGTGATCACAATGTTCCATAGCACTTGTCATCACAACGCTCCATAATGCCTGTCATCACAATACTCCATGCCCTTTTCATCACAATGCTCCATGACCTTTGTCATCACAATTCTCAATATATTGTCATCACAACGCTCCCTGACATTTGTCGTCAGAATGCTCCTTGAACCCTCTAATGAAAAGTCTCCATGCTTTTTTCATCACAGTGCCCCATGCGGTTTTCATTACAATGCTCCATGCCCTTGTTATCACAATGCTCCATGACCCCTGTCATCACAATGCACCATGACTCCAGTCATCACCATGTTTCATGACCTTTGTCATCACAATGGTCCATGCCCTCATCATCAAGAGTCTCTGTGACCTTTTTAACCACAATGCTCCATGAACTTTTATTCACAATGCTCTTTATCCCCTGTCATCACAACGCTCTATGCCTTTCTCAGCACAATGCTCCATGACGTATGTCATCAGAATGCTCCATGGCCTTTTCCTCACAGTGCTCCTTGCCCTTGTCATCACAATGCTCCAAGACCCCTGTAATCACCATGCTCCTTGCCCCTTTTCATCAGAATGCTCCATGAGACTTGTCATCACAAGTCTCCATGGTCATCTCATCACAATGCTCTAGGACCTTGTCATCACAATGCTCTGTGACTCCAGTCATCACAGTGCTTCATAATATTTGTCATCACAATGGTCCATGCCCAAGTCATCACAAGGCTCGGTTACCTTTGTATTCACAATGCTCCATGAACATTTCATCACAATGTTCCGTGACCCTTGTCATCACAATGCTCCATGCCTTTGTCATTAAAATGCTCCATGACCATTGTCATCACAATGTGCCTCACGCTTTTCATCCCAACGGTCCAAAAATTTGTCATCACAATGCTCCATAAAAATTGTAATCACAATGCTGCATGCCCTTCTCATCACAATGCTCCATTACACCTGTCATAACAATGCTCCATGACCCGTGCCATCACAATGTTCCACGGCCTTGTCATCACAAGGCTCCATGACACTTGTCATCACAATGCTCCAAGACCCCTTTAATCACAATGCTCCATGCCGTTGTCATCACAAAGCTCCATGACACATGTCATCAGAATGTTCCATGGCCGTCTCATCAAAATGCCGCATGCCCTTGTCATCACAGTGCTCCAAAACCCCTGTAAACACAGTGCTCCTTGCCCCTTCTCATCTCAGTGCTCCATGAACCCTGTCATCACAACACTCCATGACACGTGACAATACAATGATCCGGGACTCTTGTCATCACAGTGCTCCAAGACCCCTGTAATCAAAATGCTCCATGACCCCTGTCATCACAATACTCCATGAACATTTTCAGCCCAATGCTCCATGACCCTTGTCATCACAATGATCCATGCACTTGTCATCCCAATGATCCATGACCTCTGTATTCAAAATGCTCCGTGACAATTGTGTCACAGTTCTCCATGACACCTGTCATCACAATGCTCCATGCCATTTTCAGGAAAATTCTACAAGAAATTTTCATTACAATGCTCTATGCGCTTGTCATCACAATGCTCCATGACCCCTGTAATCAAAATGCTACATGCCCCTTTTCATCTCAATGCTCCAGGAACTCTGTCATCACAATGCACCATGCTCATCATCATAATGCTTCAGGCTATTGTCATCACGATGAAATCAAAATTCTCCATGACCTCTGTCATCATAATGCTCCAAAGCCTTGTGATCACAATGTTCCATAACACTTATAATCACAACACCCCATGACGATCACCATCACAATTATCCATGGCCTTCTCATCACCATGCTCCATGACTTTTGTCATCACAATTCTCAATACACTTGTCATCACAATGCTCCCTGACACTTGTCGTCAGAATGCTTCTTGAACCCTGCCACGAAAAGGCTGCATGCCTTTTTCATCACATTGCCCCATGCCGTTTTCATCACAATGCTCCATGCCATTGTCATCAAAATACTCCACAAGCTTGTCATCAGAATGCTCCCTGACCCTTGTCATCACAATGCTCCAAGCCATTGTCATAACAATGCTCCATTACCTTTGTCATCAGAATCTTTCATGAAACTTAGCATCACAATGCTCCATGCCATTTTTATCACAATGGGCCATTACATATGTCATCACAATGCTCCCTGACACTTCTCTTCACAATACTGCATGAGCTGGTCATCACAATGCTCCATGCCCTTGTCATCACAATGCACCATTCCAACTGTCATCGCAATAATCCATGAAACATATAAGACCAATGCTCCATGCACTTGTCATCACAATGCTCCATGCCCTTGCTATCACAATGTTCCATGACCCCTGTCATCACCATGCTCCGTGACTCCAGTCATCACAATGCTCCTTGACCCTGTCATCACAATGCTCCATGACTCCAGTCATCACAATGCTTCATAACATTTGTCATCACAATGGTCCATGTCCGTGTCATCACAAGGCTTTGTGACATTTTTAACCACAATGCTTCATGAAATTTTCATCACAATGCTCCGTGACCTTTGTCATCACAGTGCTCCATGCGTTTGTCAGAAAAATGCTCCATGCCCTTGTCATCACAATGCACCATTCCAACTCTCATCGCAATAATCCATGAAACTTATTAAACAAATGTTCATTGCCCTTGTCATCATAATGTTCCATGGCCTTTTTATCACCATGCTCCATGACTCCTGTCATCACAATGCTCCGTGACTCCAGTCATCACAGTGCTTCATTACCTTTGTCATCACAATGGTCCATGCCCTCGTCATCAACAGTCTCTGTGACCTATTTAACCACAATTCTCCATGAACTTTTCATCACAATGCTCTTTGACCCTTGTCATCACAATGCTCTATGCGTTTCTCAGCACAATGCTCCATGACCCTTGTCATCACAATGCTCCATGCGCTTGTCAGCACCATGTTCCATGACACATGTCATCACAATGCACCATGCGCTTATCATCACTGTGCTCCACAATCTTTTCATCACAATGCTCCATAAAATTTGTCATCACAATGCTCCATGCACTTCTCATCAAAATGCTCTCTCAACACTGATATCACAATGCTACATCACTATTTGTCACAATACTCCCTCACCCCTGTCATCACAATGTTCCATGACTCCTGTCATCACAATGCTACATGCACTTATCATCATAATGTTCGATGACCCATGACATCACAATGTTCCATAACACCTGTCATCAAAATGTTCCATGACACTTTTCATCCAATTGCTCCATGACCCTGTCATCACAATGCTCCCTGCCCTTCTCATCACAATGCACAACGCCCTTGCCATCAAAATGCTCCATGACCATTGTCATCACAAAGATCCATGACACTTGGCATCACAATGTTCCATGTCACTGTCATCACAATGCTCCATGAACGCTCTCATCAAATTGCTCCATGCCCTTGACTTCACATAGCTCCATGACACATGTCATCAGAATGCTCCATGACCTTCTCATCACAATGCTCCATGCCCTTGCCATCACAATGCTACATTATACCTGTCATAACAATGCTCGATGACCCCTGCCATTATGATGTTCCATGGCCTTGTCATCACAAGGCTCCATGACCCTTCTCATGACAATGCTCCAAGTACCCTGTAATCACAATGCTCTATGCCCCTTTTCATCTCAATGATCCATGAAACCTGTCATCACAATGCACCATGCCCATCATCATAATGCTTCATGCTATTGTCATAACAATGAAATCAAATGCTCCATGACCTCTGTCATAACAATGCTCCAAACCCTTGTGATCATATTATTCCATAACACTTGACATCACAGTGCCCCATGACGCTCGTCATCACAAATATCCATGAACTTCTCATCACAATGCTCCATGACCTTCGTCATCACAATGCTCAATACACTTGTCATCATACTGCTCCCTGACACTTGTTGTCTGTATGCTCCTTTTACCCTGTCATGACAAGGCTCCATGCCATTTTCATCACAATGATCCATGCCCTTTTCATCACAATGCTCCAAGACCCATGCAATCACGATGCTCCATGCACTTGTCATCACAAAGCTCAATGATGCATGCCATCAGAATGCTCCTTTGACTTCTCCTAATAATGCTTCATGCCCTTGTCATCACAAAGTTCCAAGACCCCTGTAATCACAATGCTGCATGCCCTTTTTCATCAGTAAGCTCCATGAGACTTGTCATCACATGGCTCCGTGGTTTTGTCATCATAATGCTCCCAGCCCTAGTCATCACAGTGCTCCATTATATCTGTCATCACAATCCTCCATTACATTTGGCATCACAATGCTCCCTGCTATTGTCATCTCAATGGCCCATGCCATATGTCATCCCAATGCTCCATGACCCCTGTATTCACAATGTTCCGTGAAGCTTGTCATCACAGTGCTGCATGACAACTGTCATCACAATCCTCCATGCCTTTTTCAGCAAAATGCTACATGACCTTGTCATTACAATGCTCTATGCGCTTTTCATCACAATACTCCATTACCATTGTCATCACTATCCTCCATGAACCTTGGGATCACATTGCTTCATGCCCTTGTCATCACAATGCTCCATGCTCCTTGAAATCAAAATGATCCATGACCTCTGTCATCGCAATGCTCCAAACCCTTGTGATCACAATGTTCCATAACACTTGTCATCACAACGCTCCATGATGCCTGTCATCACAATACTCCATGCCATTTTCATCACAATGCTCCATGACATTTGTCATCACAATTCTCAATACACTTGTCATCACAATGCCCCCTGACACTTGTCGTCAGAATGCTCCTTGAACCTTGTCACAAAAAGGCTCCATGCTTTTTTCATCACAAATCCCCATGCCATTTTCATCACAATGCACCATGCCGTTGACATCAAAACACTCCAAAAGATTGTCATCAGAATGCTCCATGACCGTTGTCATCACAATTCTCCATGCACTTGTCAGCACAATGCTCCCTAACCCTTGTCATCACAATGCTCCAAGCCATTGTCATCACAATGCTCCATTACCTTTGTCCTCAGAATCCTCCATGACACTTGGCCTCACAATGCTCCATGCCATTGTCATCACAATTGGCAATTACATATGTCATCACAATTCTCCCTGACTCCTCTCTTCAAAATACTGCATGACCTGGTCATCAAAATGCTCCATGACCTTGTCATCACAATGCGTCATTTCAACTGTCATCACAATAATCCATGAAACTTATTAGACCAATGCTCCATGCCATTGTCATCACAATGGACCATGACATATGTCAATCCAATGCTCCCTGACACGTCTTCACAATACTCCATGCCCTTGTCATCACAATGCTCCATGTTCTTGTCATCGCAATGCTACTTGCCCACTGTCATCACAATAATCTATGAAACTTGTCAGACCAAATCTCCATGCCATTTTCATCACAATGCTCCATGCCCTATTCATCACAATGCTCCATGACCCCTGTCATCACAATGCTCCGTGAATCCAGTCATCACAGTGCTACATAACGTTTGTCATCACAACGGTCTATGCCCGTGTCATCACAAGGCTCTGTGACCTTTGTAACCTCAATGTTCCATGAACTTTTCATCACAATGCTCCGTGACACTTGTCATCACAGTGCTCCATGCCTTTGTCAGAACAATGCTCCATGACCGTTGTCATCACATTGGGCCATGCGCATTTCATCACAATGATACAAAACTTTGTCATTGCTACGCTCCATAAAGCTTTTAATCACAATTATCCATGCACTTCTCATCCAAATGCTCTCTCACATGAGATATCAAAATATTCCATCACTAGTCATCACAATCCTCCCTTAACCCTGTTATCACAATGTTCCATGACCCCTGTCATCACAATGCTAAATCCCCTTATCAGCACAATGCTCCATGACCACTGTCATCAAAATACTCCATGAACATTTTCAGCCCAATCCTCCATGACCCTTGTCATCACAATCATCCATGCCCTAGCCATCCCAATGCTCCATGACCCCTGTATTCACAATGCTCCGTGACGCTTGTCATCACAGTGCCCCATGACACCTGTCATGACAATGCTCCATGACTTTGTCAGCAAAATGCTACATGACGTTGTCATTACAATGCTCTATGTGCTTGTCATCACAATACTCCATTTCCATTGTCATCACAATCCTCCCTGACCTTGGGATCACATTGCTTCATGCCCTTGTCATCACAATGCTCCATGCTCCTTGAAATCAAAATGATCCATGACCTCTGTCATCACAATGCTCCAAACCCTTGTGATCACAATGTTCCATAACACTTGTCATCACAACGCTCCATGATGCCTGTCATCACAGTACTCCATGCCCTTTTCATCACAATGCTCCATGACATTTGTCATCACAATTCTCAATACACTTGTCATCACAATGCTCCCTGACACTTGTCGTCAGCATGCTCCTTGAAACCTGTCACGAAAGGCTGCATGACTTTTTATCACAAAGCCCCATGCCATTTTCATCACAATGCTCCATGCCTTTGTCATCAAAATACTCGACAAGATTGTCATCAGAATGCTCCATGACCCTTGTCATCACAATTCTCCATGCACTTGTCAGCACAGTGTTCCCTGACCCTTCTCATCACAATGCTCCAAGCCATTGTCATCACAAAGCTCCATTACATTTGTCATGAGAATTCTCCATGACACTTGGCATCACAATGCTCCATGCCATTGTCATCACAATGGGCCATTACATATGTCATCACAATGGTCCCTGACACTAATCTTCACAATATTGCAAGACCTAGTCATCACAATGCTCCATGCCCTAGTCATCACAATGCACCATTCCAACTGTTATCGCAATAATCCATGAAACATATTAGACGAATGCTCCATGCCCTTGTCATCACAATGCTCCATGCCCTTGTTATCACAATGTTCCATGACCCCAGTAATCACAACGCTCCTTGACTCCAGTCATCAAAATGCTCCGTAACTCCAGTCATCACAATGCTCCATGACTTTTGTCATCACAATGGTCCATGCCCTCATCATCAACAGTCTTTGTGACCTTTTTAACCACAATGCTCCATGAACATTTCATCACAATGCTCTTTTACCCTTGTCATCACAATGCTCTATGCCTTTCTCAGCACAATGCTCCATGCCCTTTTCATCACAATGCTCCATGACCCCTGTCATCACATTGTTCCGTGACTCCAGTCTTCACAATTCTTCATAACATTTGTCATCACAATGGTCTATACCCGCGTCATCACAAGGCTCTGTTACCATTGTAACCACAATGCTCCATGAACTTTTCATCACAATGCTCCGTGACCCTTGTCATCACAATGCTCCATGCCTTTGTCAGAAAAATGCTCCATGACACTTGTCATCACAATGTGCCACGCACTTTTCATCCCAACGGTCCACAAATTTGTCATCGAAATGCTCCATAAAACTTTTAATCACAATGCTCCATGTCCTTCTCATCACAATGCTCCATTACCCCTGTCATAATAATGCTCCATGACCCCTGCTATCACAGTGTTCCATGGCCTTGTCATCAGAAGGCTCCATGACACGTGTCATCACAATGCTCCAAGACCCCTGTAATCACAATGCTCCATGCCCTTGTCATCACAAAGCTCCATGACACATGTCATTAGAAAGTTCCATGGCCTTCTCATCAAAATGCTCCATTCCCTTGTCATCACAATGCTCCATGACCCCTGTCATCACAATACTCCATGAACATTTTCAGCCCAATGCTCCATGAAATTCTCATCACAGTGCTCCATGTCAAATATCATCAAAATGCTCCATGACCACTGTCATCACAACAATCCATAACACCTGACAACACAATGATCCGGGACTCTTGTCATCACAATGCTCCATTCCCTAGTCATCACAATGCTCCATGAACATTTTCAGCCCAATGCTCCATGAACCTTTTCATCACAATCATCCATGCCATTTTCATCCCAATGCTCCATGACCCCTGTATTCACAATGCTCCGTGACCCTTGTCATCACAATGCTCCATGACACCTGTCATCACAATGCTCCATGACTTTGTCAGCAAAATGCTACATGACCTTGTCATTACAATACTCTATGCGCTTGTCATCACAGTACTCCATTACCACTGTCATCACAATCCCCCATGAACCTAGGATCACATTGCTTCATGCCCTTGTCATAACGAAACTCCATGCTCCTTGAAATCAAAATGATCCATGACCTCTGTCATCACAATGCTACAAACCCTTGTGATCATAATGTTCCATAACAGTTGTCATCACAACGCTCCATGATGTCTGTCATCACAATAATCCATGCCCTTTTCATCACAGTGCTTCATGACCTTTGTCATCACAATTCTCAATACACTTGTCATTACAATGTTCCCTGACACTTGTCGTCAGAATGCTCCTTGAAACCTATCACAAAAAGGCTCCATGCCTTTTTCATCACAAAACCACATGCCATTTTCATCAAAATGCTCCATGCCATTGTCATCAAAATACTCCACAGGCTTGTCATCAGAATGCTCCATGAACATTGTCATCACAATTCTCCATGCACTTGTCAGAACAATGCTTCCTGACCCTTGTCATCACAATGCTTCAAGCCATTTTCATCACAAAGCTCCATTACCTTTGTCATCAGAATCCTCCATGACACTTGGCATCACAATGCTCCATGACATTGTCATCACAATGAGCCATTACATATGTCATCACAGTGCTCCATGACACCACTCTTCACAATAATGCATAACCTGGTCATCACAATGCTCCATGCCCTTGTCATCACAATGCGCCATTCCAACTGTCATCACAATAATCCATGAAAATTATTAGACCAATGGTCCATGCCCTTGTCATCACAATGCTCCATGCACTAGTTATCATAATGTTCCAAAACGCCTGTAATCAGAATGCTCCATGCCCCTTTTCCTCAGTATGCTCCATGAGATTTGTCATCACAAGGCTCCATGATTTTCTCATCACAGTGCTCCAGGACCTTGTCATCACAATGCTTCCCGACATTTGCATGAAAATTCTCAATGGCCCTTGTCAACATAATGCTCCATGCCCCTGTCATCACAATGCTCCATGCCCTTGTCATCACAATGCTCCATGACCCCTGTCATCACAATGCTCCGTGACTCCAGTCATCACAATGCTTCATAACGATTGTCATCACAACGGTCCATGCGCGCGTCATCACAAGGCTCTATGACCTTTGTAAACACAATGCTCCATGAACCTTTCATCACAATTCTCTGTGACCCTTGTCATCACAATGCTCCATGCCTTTGTTAGGACAATGCTCCATGACCGTTTTCATCACAAAGTGCCATGCGCTTTTCATCACAATGATCCACAACCTTGTCATCGCTATGCTCCATTAACCTTGTAATCACAATGCTCCATGCACTTCTCATCCAAATGCTCTCTCACATGAGATATCACAATGTTCCATCACTAGTCATCACAATCCTCCCTCACCCCTGTTATCACAATGCTCCATGACCCTTGTCATCACAATGCTACCTCCCCTTATCAGCACAGTGTTCCATGACCCCTGACATCACAATGATCCATAACCCCTGTCATCAAAATGCTCCATGACCCTTTTCATCCCAAAGCTCCATGACCCATGGCATCACAATGTTCTATAACCCCTGTCATCAAAATATTCCATTACACTTTTCATCAAATTGCTGCATGACCCTGTCATCAAAATGCTCCCTGCCCTTCTCATCACAATGCACCACACCCTTGTGATCAAAATGCTCAATGACCTTTGAAATCACAAAACTCCATGACCCTTGGCATCACAATGCTCCATGTCATTGTCATCACAATGCTCCATGAACACTCTCATCACATTGCTCCATGCCCTTGTCATCACAAAGCTCCATGACACTTGTCATCACAATGCTCGATGCCCTTCTCATCACAATGCTCCATGCCCTTGTCATTACAATCCTCAATGACCCATGTATCACAGTGTTCCTTGCCCTTGTCATCACAGTGCTCCATGCCCAATCTCATCACAAAAATCCATGAAACCTTTCAGACCAATGCTCAAGGCCCTTCTCATCACAATGCTCCATTATCTCTGCATAACAATGCTCCATGACCACTGCCCACACAATGTTCCACGGCCCTGTCATCACAAGGCTCCATGACCCTTGTCATCACAATGCTCCAAGACCCCTGTAATCACAATGCTCCATGCCCTTGTCATCACAAAGCCCCATGACGCATGCCATCAGAATGTTCCATGGCCTTCTCATCACAATCCTCCATGCCCTTGTCATGACAGTGCTCCAAGACCCCTGTATTCACAATGCTCCATGCTACTTTTCATCTCAATGCTCCATGAAGCCTGTCATCAGAATGCTCCATGCCCATCATCAAAATGCTTCAGGCTATTGTCATCACAATGAAATCAAAATTATCCATGAACACTGTCATCATAATGCTCCAAACCCTTGTGATCACAATGTTCCATAACACTTAACATCACAACACCCTATGACGCTCATCATCACAATTATCCATTGTCTTCTCATCACAATGCTCCATGACCTTTGTCATCACAATTCTCAATACACTTGTCATCACAATGCTCCCTGACACTTGTCGTCAGTATGCTCCTTGAACCCTGTCATGACAAGGGTCCATGCCTTTTCATCACAATGATCCATGCCTTTTCATCACAATGTTCCAAGACACCTATAATCACAGTGCTCCATGCCCTTGTCATCTCAAAGCTCAATGACACATGTCATCAGAATGCTCCATGGCCTTCTCCTCACAATGCTCCAGGCCATTGTCATCACAATGCTCCAAGACCCCTGTAATCACAGTGCTCCATGCCCCTTTTCATCAGAATGCTCCATGAGACTTCTCATCACAAGTCTCCATGCTTTTATCATCACAATTCTCCAGGACCTTGTCATCACCATGCTGCAATCCCTTGTCATCACAATGCTCCATGACCCCTGTCATCACAATACTCCATGAATATTTTCAGCCCAATGCTCCATGAAATTCTCATCACAATGCTCCATGACAAATATCATCAAAATGCTCCATGACCACTGTCATCAAATCACTACATGACACCTGACAACACAACGATCCGGGACTCTTGTCATCACAATGCTCCATTCCCTACTCATCAAAATGCTCCATGACCCCTGTCATCACAATACTCCATGAACATTTTCAGCCCAATGTTCCATGACACTTGTCATCACAATGCTCCATGCCATTGTCAGCAAAATGCTACATGACATTGTCATTACAATGCTCCATGCGCTTGTCATCACAATACTCCATTACCATTGTCATCACAAACCTCCATGAACCTTGGGATCACATTGCTTCATGCCCTTGTCATCACAATGCTCCATGGACTTTGAAAACAAAATGATCCATGACCCCTCTCATCACCATGCTCCAAACACTTGGAATCACAATGTTCCATAACACTTGTCATCACAACGCTCCATGATGCCTGCCATCACAATACTCCATGCCCTTTTCATCACAATGCTCCATGACCTTCGTCATCACAATTCTCAATACACTTTTCATCACAATGCTCCCTAACACTTGTCGTCAGAATGATCCTTGAACCCTGTCACGAAAAGGCTCCATGCCTTTTTTATCACAAAGCCCCATGTCATTTTCATCACAATGCTCCATGCCATTGTCATCAAGATACTCCACAAGCTTGTCATCAGAATGCTCCATGACCCTTGTCACCACAATTCTCCATGCACTTGTCAGCACAATGATCACTGACCCATGTCATCACAATGCTCCATTAACTTTGTCATCAGAATCCTCCATGAAACTTGGCATCACAATGCTCCAGGCCGTTGTTATCACAATGGGCCATTACATATGTCATCACAGTGCTCCCTGACACCTCTCTTCTCAATACAGCAAGACCTGGTCATCACAATGCTCCATGCCCTTGTCATCACAATGCGCCATTCCAACTGTCATCGCAATACTCCATGAAAATTATTAGACCAATGCTCCATGCCATTGTCATCACAATGCTCCATGCACTTGTTATCACAATGTTCCATGACCCCTGTCATCACAATGCTCCGTGACTCCAGTCATCACAATGCTCCATGACCTTTGTCATCACAATGTTCTATGCCCTCATCATCAACAGTCTCTGTGACCATTTTAAGCACAATGCTCCATGAACATTTCATCACAATGCTCCGAGACCCTTGTCATCACAATGCTCCATGCCTTTGTCAGAAAAATGCTCCATGACACTTGTCATCACAATGTGCCACACGCTTTTCATCCCAACGGTCCACAAATTTGTCAGTGCAATGCTCCATAAACTTTCTAATCACAATGCTCCATGCCGTTCTCATCACAATGCTCCATTATACCTGTCATAACAATGCTCCATGACCCTTGTCATCACAATGCTCCAAAACCCCTGTACTCACAATGCTCCATGCCCTTGTCATCACAAAGCTCCATGACACATGTCATCAGAATGTTCCATGGTCTTCTCATCAAAATGCTCCATGCCCTTGTCATCACAATGCTCCCAGACCCCTGTAATCACAATGCTCCATGCCTCTTTTCAACTCAATGGTCCATGAAACCTATCATCACAATGCATCATGCCCATCATCATAATGCTTCCAGCTATTGTCAGCACAATGAAATCAAAATTCTCCATGACCTCTGTCATCATAATGCTCCATGACCCCTGTCATCACAATACTCCATGAACATTTTCAGACCACTGCTGCATGACAATTGTCATCACAATGACCCAAGCCCTTGTCATCCCAATGCTCCATGACCCCTGTATTCACAATGCTCCGTGACACTTGTCATCACAGTGCTCCATGACACCAGTCATCACAGTGTTCCATGCCTTTGTCAGCAAAATGCTACATGACCTTGTCATTACAATGCTCTATGCGCTTGTCAGCACAATACTCCATTACCATTGTCATCACAATCCTCCATGAACATTTTGGTCACATTGCTTCATGCCCTTGTCATCACAGTGCTCCATGATCCTTGAAATCAAAATGATGCATGACCTGTGTCATCACAATGCTCCAAACCCTTGTGATCACAATGTTCCATAACACTTGTGATCACAACGCTCCATGATGACTGTCATCACAATACTCCATGCCATTTTCATCACAATGCTCCATGACCATTGTCATCACAATTCTCAATACACTTGTCATCACAATGCTCCCTGACACTTGTCGTCAGAATGCTCCTTGAACCCTGTCACGAAAAGGCTCCATGCCTTTTTCATCACAAAGCCCCATGCCGTTTTCATCACAATGCTCCATGCCATTGTCATCAAAATACTCTACAAGCTTGTCATCAGAACGCTCCTTGACCGTTGTCATCACAATTCTCCATGCACTTGTCAGCACAATGCTCCCTGACCCTTGTCATCACAATGCTCCAAGCCATTGTCATCACAATGCTCCATTACCTTTGTCATCAGAATCCTCCATGACACTTGGCATCACAATGCTCCATGCCATTGTCATCACAATGGGCCATTACATATGTCATCACGATGCACCCTGACACCTGTCTTCACAATACTGCAAGACCTGGTCATCACAATGCTCCATGTCCTTCTCATCACAATATGCCATTCCAACTGTCATCGCAATAATCCATGAAACATGTTAGACCAATGTTCCATGCCCTTGTCTTCACAATGCTCCATGCCCTTGTTATCACAATGCTCCATGACCCCTGTCATCACAATGCTCCGTGACTCCAGTCATCACAATGCTCCATGACCTTTGTCATCACAATGGTCCATGCCCTCATCATCAACAGTCTCTGTGACCTTTTTAACCACAATGCTCCATGAACATTTCATCACAATGCTCTTTGCCCCTTGTCATCACAATGCTATATGCCTTTCTCAGCACAATGCTCCTTGCCCTTGTCATCACAATGCTCTATGACACCTGTCATCACAATGCTCTTTGACTCCAGTCATCACAATTCTTCATAACATTTGTCATCACAATGATCGATGCCCGCGTCATCACAGGGCTCTGTTACATTTGGAACCACAATGCTCCATGAAATATTCATCACAATGCTCCGTGACCCTTGTCATCACAATGCTCCATGCATTTGTCCGAAAAATAATCCATGCCCATTATCATCACAACGTGCCACGCGCTTTTCACCCCAACGGTCCACAAATATTTCATGGCAATGCTCCATAAACCTTGTAATCACAATGTTCCATGCCCTTCTCATCAAAATGCTCCATTACCCCTGTCATAGCAATGTTCCATGACCCCTGCCATCACAATGTTCCATGGCCTTGCCATCACAAGGCACCATGACCCTTGTCAACACAATGCTACAAAACACCTGTAATCACAATGTTCCATGTCCTTGTCATCACAAAGCTCCATGACACATGTCATCAGAATGTTCCATGGCCTTCTCATCAAAATGTTCCATGCCCTTGTCATCACAATGCGCCATTCCAACTCTCATCGCAATAATCCATGAAACTTATTAGACCAATGCTCCATGTCCTTGTCATCACAATGCTCCATTCCCTTGTTATTACAATGCTCCATGACCCCTGTCATCACAATGCTCTGTGACTCCAGTCATCACAATGCTTCTTGACCTTTGTCATCACAATGGTCCATGCCCTCATCATCAACAGTCAGTGTGACGTTTTTAACCACACTGCTCTATGAACTTTTCATCACAATGCTCTTTAACCCTTGTCATCACCATGCTCTATGCCTTTCTCAGCACAATGCTCCATTACCCTTGTCATCACAATGCTCCATGCGCTTGTGAGCATGATGCTCCACGACACATGTCATCACAATGCAACATGCACTTGTCATAACAGTGCTCCACAATCTTGTCATCACAATGCTCCATAAACATTGTCATCACAATGCTCCATGCACCTCTCATCAAAATGCTCTCTCACCACTGATATCTCAATGTTACATCACTATTCGTCACAATACTCCCTCAACCCTGTCATCACAATGTTCCATGGCTCCTGTCATCACAATGCTACATGCATTATCATCACAATGTTTGATGACCACTGACATCACAATGTTACATAATCCCTCTCATCAAAATGCTCCATGAACCTTTTCATCAACATGCTCCATGACCCCTGACACCTCAATGTTCCATAACCCATGTCATCAAAAAGTTCCATGACACTTTTCATCAAATTGCTCCATGACCCTGTCATCACAATGCTCCCTGCCCTTCTCATCACAATGCACAACGCCCTTATGATCAAAATGCTCCATGACATTTGTCATCACAAAGATCCATGACGCTTGGCATCACAATGCTCCAAGTCTTTGTCATCACGATGCTCCATGAACGCTCTCATCACATTGATCCATGCCCTTGTCATCACAAAGCTCCATGACACATGTCATCAGAAAGTTCCATGGCCTTCTCATCGCAATTCTCCATGCCCTTGCCATCACAATGCTCCATTACCCCTGTCATAACAATGCTCCATGTCCCAAGCCAACACAATGATCCATGGCCTTTTCATCACAAGGCTCCATGACCCTTCTCATTACAATGCTCCAAGAACACTGTAATCACAATGCTCTATGACCTTGTCATCACAAAGCTCCATGACACATGTCATCAGAATATTCCATGGCCTTCTTATCAAAATGCTCCATGCCCTTTTCATCACAATGCTCCCAGACCCCTGTAATCACAGTGCTCCATGCCCCTATTCATATCAATGGTCCATGAACCCTGTCATCACAGTGCATCATGCCCATCATCATAATGCTTCTGGCTATTGTCAGCACAATGAAATCAAAATTCTCTATGACCTCTGTCATCACAATGCTCCATGACCCCTGTCATCACAATACTCCATGAACATTTTCAGCCCAATGCTCCATGACACTTGTCATCACAATGATCCATGCCCTTGTCATCCCAATGCTCCATGACCCCTGTATTCACAATGCTCCGTGACGCTTGTCATCACAGTGCTCCATGACACCTGTCATCACAATGCTCCATGCCTTTGTCAGCAAAATGCTACATGACCTTGTCATTACAATGCTCTATGCGCTTGTCATCGCAATACTCCATTACGATTGTCATCACAATCCTCCATGAGCTTTGGGATCACATTGCTTCATGCCCTTGTCATCACAATGCTCCATGCTCCTTGAAATCAAAATGATCCATGACCTCTGTCATCACAATGCTCCAAACCCTTGTGATCACAATGTTCCATAACACTTGTCATCACAACGCTCCATGATGCCTGTCATCACAATACTCCATGCTCTTTTCATCACAATGCTCCATGACCTTTGTCATCACAATTCTCAATACACTTGTCATCACAAGGCTCCCTGACACTTGTCGTCAGAATGCTTTTTGAACCCTGTCACGAAAGGCTCCATGACTTTTTCATCACAATGCCCCATGCCGTTTTCATCACAATGCTCTATGTCATTGTCATCAAAATACCCCACAAGTTTGTCATCAGAATGCTCCATGACCCTTGTCATCAAAATTCTCCATGCAATACTCAGCACAAAGCTACCTGACCCTTGTCATCACAATGCTCCAAGCCATTGTCATCACAATGCTCCATTACCTTTGTCATCAGAATCCTCCATGACACTTGGCATCACAATGCTTCATGCCATTGTCATCACAATGGGCCATTATATATGTCATCACAATGCTCCCTAACACCTCTCTTCACAATATTGCATGACCTGGTCATCACAATGCTCCATGCCCTTGTCATCACAATGCGCCATTCCAACTCGCATCACAATAATCCATGAAACATATTAGACCAATGCTCCATGCCCTTGTCATCACAATGCTCCGTTCCCATATTATTACAATGCTCCATGACACCTGTCATCACAATGCTCTGTGACTCCAGTCATCACAATGCTTCTTGACCTTTGTCATCACAATGGTCAATGCCCTCATCATCAACAGTCTCTGTGACGTTTTTAACCACAATGCTCCATGAACTTTTCATCACAATGCTCTTTGACCCTTGTCATCACCATGCTCTATGCCTTTCTCAGCACAATGCTCCATGATCCTTGTCATCACAATGCTCCATGCGCTTGTCAGCACGATGCTCCACGACATATGTCATCAAAATGCACCATGCGCTTGTCATCACAGTGTTCCACAATATTGTCATCACAATGCTCCATAAACCTTGTCATCACAATGCTCCATGCACTTCTCATCAAAATGCTCTCTCTCCACTGATATCACAATGTTACATCACTATTCGATACAATACTCCCTCACCCCTGTCATCACAATGTTCCATGACTCCTGTCATCACAATGCTACATGCATTATCATCACAATGTTTGATGACCACTGACATCACAATGTTACATAACCCCTGTCAACAAAATGCTCCATGACCCTTTTCATCAAAATGCTCCATGACCCCTGACATCACAATGTTCCATAACCCCTGTCATCAAAATGTTCCATGACTCTTTTCATCAAATTGCTCCATGACCCTTTCATCACAATGCTCCTGCCCTTCTCATCACAATGCACAAAACCCTTGTCATCAAAATGCTCCATGACATTTGTCATCACAAAGATCCATGACGCTTGGCATCACAATGCTCCATGTCTTTGTCATCACGATGCTCCATGAACGCTCTCATCACATGGCTCCATGCCCTTGTCATCACAAAGCTCCATGACACATGTCATCAGAAAGTTCCATGGCCTTCTCATCACAATGCTCCATGCCCTTGCCATCACAATGCTCCATTACCACTGTCATAACAATGCTCCATGTCCCAAGCCAACACGATGATCCATGGCCTTTTCATCACAAGGCTCCATGACCCTTCCGTTCACTACGCTCCAAGAACACTGTAATCACAATGCTCTATGAACTTGTCATCACAAAGCTCCATGACACATGTCATCAGAATGTTCCATGGCCTTCTCATCAAAATGCTACATGCCCTTTTCATCACAATGCTCCTAGACCCCTGTAATCACAGTGCTCCATGCCCCTTTTCATATCAATGGTCCATGAACCCTGTCATCACAGTTCATCATGCCCATCATCATAATGCTTCTGGCTATTGTCAGCACAATGAAATCAAAATACTCTATGACCTCTGTCATCACAATGCTCCATGACCCCTGTCATCACAATACTCCATGAACATTTTCAGCCCAATGCTCCATGACACTTGTCATCACAATGATCCATGCCCTTGTCATCCCAATGCTCCATGACCCCTGTATTCACAATGCTCCGTGACGCTTGTCATCACAGTGCTCCATGACACCTGTCATCACAATGCTCCATGCCTTTGTCAGCAAAATGCTACATGACCTTGTCATTACAATGCTCTATGCGCTTGTCATCACAATACTGCATTACCATTGTCAACACAATCCTCCATGAACCTTGGGATCACATTGCTTCATGCGCTTGTCATCACAATGCTCCATGCTCCTTGAAATCAAAATGATCCATGACCTCTGTCATCACAATGCTCCAAACCCTTGTGATCACAATGTTCCATAACACTTGTCATCACAACGCTCCATGATGCCTGTCATCACAATACTCCATGGACTTTTCCTCACAATGCTCCATGACCTTTGTCATCACAATTCTCAGTACACTTGTCATTACAATGCTTCCTGAAACTTGTCGTCAGAATGCTCCTTGAAACCTGTCACGAAAAGGCTCCATGCCATTTTCATCACAATGCCCAATGCTGTTTTCATCACAATGCTCCATGCCATTGTCATCAAAATACTCCACAAGCTTGTCATCAGAATGCTCCCTGACCCTTGTCATCACAATGCTCCAAGCCATTGTCATCACAATGCTCCATTACCTTTGTCATCAGAATCCTCCATGACAATTGGCATCACAATGCTCCATGCCATTGTCATCACAATGGGCCATTACATATCTCATCACAGTGATCCCTGACACCTCTCTTCACAATACTGCATGACCTGGTCATCACAATGCTCCATGCCCTTGTCATCACAATGCGCCATTCCAACTGTCATCGCAATAATCCATGAAACTTATTAGACCAATGCTCCATGCCCTTGTCATCACAATTCTCCATGCCCTTTTTATCACAATGCTCCATGACTCCAGTCATCACAATGCTTCATGAACTTTGTCATCACAATGGTCCATGCCCTCATCATCAACAGTCTCTGTGACCTTTTTAACCACAATTTTCCATTAATTTTTTATCACAATGCTCTTTGACCCTTGTCATCACAATGCTCTATGCCTTTCTAAGCACAATGCTCCTTGCCCTTGTCATCAGAGAGCTTCATGACCCCTGTCATCACAAGCTCTGAGACTCCCGTCATCACAATGCTTCATAACATTTGTCATCACAATGGTCCATGCCCGCATCATCACAAGGCTCTGTTACGTTTGTTACCACAATGCTCCATGAACTTGTCATCACAATGTTCAATGCCTTTGTCAGAAAAATACTCCATGACCCTTGTCATCAAAATGTGCCACGTGCTTTTCATCACAAAGGTCCACAAATTTGTCATTGCAATGCTCCATAAATATTGTAATCTCAATGCTCATTGCCCTTCTCATCACAGTGCTCCATTACCCCGGTCATAACAATGATCCATGACCCCTGCCATCACAATGTTCCACGGCCTTGTCATCACAAGGCTCCATGACAATTGTCATCACAATGCTCCAAGACCCCTGTAATCACAATTCTCCATGCCCTTGTCATCACAAAACTCCATGACACATGTCATCAGAAAGTTCCATGGCCCGCTCATCAAAATGAGGCATGCCCTTGTCATCACAGTGCTCCAAGACCCCTGTAATCACAATGCTCCATGCCCCTTTTCATCTCAATGCTCCATGAACCCTGTCATCACAATGCATCATGCCCATCACCATAATGCTTCCGGCTATTGTCAGTGCAATGAAATCAAAACTCTCCATGACCTCTGTCATCACAATGCTCCCTGACTCCTCTCATCACAATACTCCATGAACATTTTCAGGGCAGTGCTCCATGACCCTTTTCATCACAATGATCCATGACCTTGTCATCCCAATGCTCCATGACCCCTGTATTCACAATGATCCGTGACACATGTCATCACAGTGCTCCATGACACCTGTCATCACAATGCTCCATGCCTTCGTCAGCAAAATTCTACATGACCTTGTCATTACAATACTCTATGCGCTTGTCATCACAATGCTCCAAGACCCCTTAAATCACAATGCTCCAAGCCCTTTTTCATCTCAATTTTCCATGAACCCTGTCATCACAATGCACCATGCCCATTATCATAATGCTTCAGGCTATTATCATTACAATGAAATCAAAATTCTCCATGACCTCTGTCATCAAAATGCTTCCAACCGTTGTGATCATAATGTTCCATAACACTTATCATCACAACACCCCATGACGATCATCATCACAATTATCCATGGTCTTGTCATCACAATGCTCCATGATCTTTGTCATCACAATGCTCAATACACTTGTCATCACAATGCTCCCTGACACTTGTCAGTATGCTCCTTGAACCCTGTCATGACAAGGCTCCATGCCTTTTTCATCACAATGATCCATGCCCTTTTCATCACAATGTTCCAAGACCCCTGTAATCACAATGCTCCTAGCCTTTGTCATCACAAAGCTACCTGATGCATGTAATCGGAATTCTCCATGGCCTTCTCCTCACAATGCTCCATGTCATTGTCATCACAATGCTCCATGAACTCTCTCATCACATTGCTCCATGCCCTTGTCCTTACAATCCTCCATGACCCATGTATCACAGTGTTCTGTGCCCTTGTCATCACAATGCTTCATGCCCACTCTCGTCACAATAATCCATGAAATATTTCAGACCAAGGCTCAATGACATTCTCATCACAATGCTCCATTAACTCTGTCATAACAATGCTCCATGACCCCTGAGATCACAATGTTCCACGGCCTTGTCATCACAAGGCTCCATGACCCTTGTCACCACAATGCTCCAAGACACCTCTAATCAAAATGCTCCATGCCCTTTTTCATCTCCATGCTCCATTAACACTGCCATCACAATGCACCATGCCCATCATCATAATTCTTCAGGCTATTGGCATTACAATGAAATCAAAATTCTCCATGACCTCTGTCATCATAATGCTCCAAACCCTTGTGATCACAATGTTCCATAACACTTATAATCACAACACTCCATGACGCTCATCATCACAATTATCCATGGTCTTGTCATCACAATGCGCCATGATCTTTGTCATCACAATGCTCAATACACTTGTTGTCACAATGCTCCTTGACACTTGTCGTCAGTATGCTCCTTGAACCCTGTCATGACAAGGATCCATGCCTTTTTCATCACAATGATCCATGCCCTTTTCATCACAATGCTCCATGACCCCTTTCATCACAATACTCCATGAACATTTTCAGCCCAATGCTCCATGACATTCTCATCACAATGCTCCCTGACCAATATCATCACGATGCTCCATGACCACTGTCATCACAACAGTCCATGACACCTGACAACACAATGATCCGTGACTCTTGTCATCACAATGCTCCATGCCATTGTCATCACAATGCTTCATTCCAACTGTCATCGCAATAATCCATGAATCTTATTAGACCAATGCTCCATGCCCTTGTCATCACAATGCTCCATGCCCTTGTTATCACAATGCACCATGAACACTGTCATCCCAATACTCCATGAACTTTTTCAGCTGAATGCTCCATGACCCTTGTCATCACAATGATCTATGCCCTTGTCATCCCAATGCTCCATGACACCGGTCACCACAATGCTCCATGCCTTTGTCAGCAAAATGCTACATGACCTTCTCATTACAATGCTCTATGCGCTTGTCATCACAATACTCCATTACAATTGTCATCACAATCCTCCATGAAACTTGGGATCACATTGCTTCATGCCCTTGTCATCACAACGCTCCATGATGCCTGTCATCGCAATACTCCAAGGCCTTTTCATCACAATGCTCCATGACCTTTCTCATCACAATTCTCAATACAATTGTCATCACAATGCTCCATGACCTTTCTCATCACAATTCTCAATACAATTGTCATCACAATGCTTCCTGACACTTGTCGTCAGAATGCTCATTGAACCCTGTAACAAAAGCGCTCCATGCATTTTTCATCACAAAGCCCCATGCCATTTTCATCACAATGCTCCATGCCATTGTCATCAAAATACTCCACAAGGTTGTCATCAGAATGCTCCATGACACTTGTCATCACAATTCTTCATGCACTTGTCAGCACAATGCTCCCTGACCCTTGTCATCACAATGCTCCCAGCCATTGTCATCACAATGCTCCATTACATTTGTCATCAGAATCCTCCATGACACTTGGCATCACAATGCTCCATGCCATTGTCATCACAATGGGCCATTACATATGTCATCACAATGCTCCCTGACACCTCTCTTCACAATAATGCATGACCTGGTCATCACAATGTTCCATGCCCTTGTCATCACAATGTGCCATTCCAACTGTCATAACAATAATTCATGAAACTAATTAGACCAATGTTCCATGCACTTGTCATCACAATGCTTCATGCCCTTGTTATCACAATGTTCCAAGAACCCTGTAATCAGAATGCTCCTTGCCCCTTTTCATCAGTATGCTCCATGAGACTAGTCATCACAGGGCTCCATGGTTTTCTCATCATAATGTTCCAGGAGCTTGTCATCACAATGCTTCACGACCATGTCATGAAAATTCTCAATGACCCTTCTCATCATAATGCTCCAAGCCCTAGTCATCACAATGCTCCATTATATTTGTCATCACAATCCTCCATTACAGTTGGCATCACAATGCTCCCTTCCATTGTCATCACAATGGACCATGACATATGTCATCACAATGCTCTCTGACAAGTCTCTTCACAATACTCCATGACTTATCATCACAATCCTCCATGCCCTTGTCATCACAATGCACCATGTCCACTGTCATCACAATAATCTCTGAAACTTATCACCACAACTCTCCATGTCCCTGTAATCACAATGTTCCATGCTCTTGTCATCACAATGCTCCATGACCCCTGTCATCACAATGCTCCGTGAATCCAGTCATCACATTGCTTCATAACGTTTGTCATCACAACGGTCCATGCCCACGTCATCACAAGGCTCTGTGACCTTTGTAACCACAATGCTCCATGAACTTTTCATCACAATGCTCCGTGACCCTTGTCATCACAATGGTCCATGCCTTTGTCAGAACAATATTCCATGACCCTTGTCATCACAATGTGCCACACGCTTTTCATCACAATGATCCACAACCTTGTCATCGCTATGCTCCATAAAACTTGTAATCACAATTCTCCATGCACTTCTCATCCAAATGCTCTCTCACCTGAGATATCACAATGTTCCATCACTAGTCATCACAATCCTCCCTCAACCCTGTAATCACAAAGTTCCAGGACCCCTGTGACATCACAATTTTCCATAACCACTCTCATCAAAATGCTCCATGGCACTTTTCATCCCAAAGCTCCATGACCCATGGCATCACAATGTTCTGTAACCCCTGTCAACAAAATGTTCCATTACACTTTTCAACACATTGCTGCATGACCCTGTCATCAAAATGATCCCTCACCTTCTCATCACAATGCACCACACGCTTGTCATCAAAATGCTCCATGACCTTTGTCATCACAAAGCTCCAGGACCCTTGGCATCACAATGCTCCATGTCATTGTCATCACAATGCTCCATGAACACTCTCATCCCATTGCTCCATGCACTTGTCATCACAAAGCTCCATGACACTTGTCATCACAATGCTCGATGCACTTCTCATCAAAATGCTCCATGCCATTTTCATCACAATCCTCCATGACTCATGTATCTCAGTGTTCCGTGCCCTTGTCATCACAATGCTCCGTGCCCACTCTCATCACAATAATCCATGAAAGCTTTCAGGCCAATGCTCAATGCCCTTCTCATCACAATGCTCCATTACCTCTGACATAACAATGCTCCATGACCCCTGCCATCACAATGTTCCACGGCCTTGTCATAACAAGGCTCCATGACCCTTGTCATCACAATGGTCCAAGACCCCTGTAATCACAATGCTCCATGCCCTTTTCATCACAAAGCTCAATGACACATGTCATCAGAATGTTCCATGGCCTTCTCATCACAATGCTCCATGCCCTTGTCATCACAATGCTCCAAGACCCCTGTAATCAGAATGCTCCATGCCCCTTTTCATCTCAATGCTCCATGAAACCTGTCATCACAATGCACCATGCCCATCATCATAATGCTTCCGGCTATTGTCAGCACAATGAAATCAATATTCTCCATTACCTCTGTCATCACAATGCTCCATGACCCCTGTCATCACAATTCTCCATGCACTTGTCAGCACAATGCTCCCTGACCCTTGTCATGTCAATGCTCCAAGCCATTTTCATCAAAATGCACCATTACCTTTGTCATCAGAATCCTCCATGACACTTGGCATCACAATGCTCCATCCCCTTGTCACCAAAATGCACCATTCCAACAGTCATCACAATAATACATGAAATTTATGAGACCAATGATCCATGCCCTTGTCATCACAATGCTCCATGCCCCTTGTCATCACAATGCTCCATGACCCCTGTCATCACAGTGCTCCGTGACTCCAGTCATCACAATGCTTCATGACCTTTGTCATCACAATGGTCCATGCCATCGTCATCAAGAGTCTCTGTGAAATTTTTAACCACAATGCTCCATGAACTTTTCATCACAATTCTCTTTGACCCTTGTCATCACAATGCTCTATGCCTTTCTCAGCACAATGCTCCATGACCCTTGTCATCACAATGCTCCATGCGCTTGTCAGCACAATGCTCCATGACACATGTCATCACAATGCACCATGCGCTTTGTCATCACAGTGCTCCACAATCTTGTCATCACAATGCTCCATAAACCTTGTCATCACAATGCTCCATGAACTTCTCATCAAAATGCTCTCTCATCACTGATATCACAATGTTACTTCACTATTCGCCACAATACTCCCTCACCCCTGTCATCAAAATGTTCCATGACTCCTGTCATCACAGTGCTACATGCACTTATCATCACAATGTTCGATGACCCCTGACATCACAATGTTCCTTAACCGCCGTCATCAAAATGTTCCTTGACACTTTTCATCAAATTGCTCCATGACCCTGTCATCACAATGCTCCCAGCACTACTCATCACAATGCACAACGCCCTTGTCATCAAAATGCTCCATGACATTTGTCATCACAAATATCCATGACACTTGGCATCACATTGCTCCATGCCCTTGTCATCACTAAGCTCCATGACACATGTCATCAGAATGCTCCATGGCCTTCTCATCACAATGCCCCATGACCTTTGTCATCACAATGCTCAATACACTTGTCATCACAATGCTCCCTGACACTTGTCATCAGAATGCTCCTTGAACCCTGTCACGAAAAGGCTCCATGCCTTTTTCATCACAATGATCCATGCCCTTTTCATCACAGTCCTACAAGACCCCTGTAATCAAAATGCTCCATGCGCTGGTCATCACAAAGCTCAAAGACGCATGTCCTCAGAATGCTCCTTGGCCTTCTCTTCACAATGCTCCGTGCCCTTGTCATCACAATGTTCCAAGACCCCTGTAATCACAATGGTCCATGCCCCTTTTCATCAGTATGCTATATGAGATTGTCATCACAAGGCTCCATGGATTTCTCATCACAATGCTCCAGGACCTTGTCATCACAATGCTTCACAACTTTGTGAAGAAAATTCTCAATAACCCTTGTCATCATATTGCTCCAAGCCCTAGTCATCACAATGCTCCATTTTATTTGTCATCACAATCCTCCATTACATTTAGCATCACAATGCTCCATGCCATTATCATCGCAATGGACCATGACATATGTCATCACAATGCTCCCTGACACCTGTCTTCACAATACTCCATGACCTTCTCATCACCATGATCCATACCCTTATCATTACAATGCACCATGTCCACTGTCATCACAATAATCTATGAAAGTTTTCAGACCAATGCTCCATGCCCCTGTCACCACAATGCTCCATGCCCTTGTCATCACAATGCTCCATGACCCCTATCATCACAATGCTCCTTGAATCCAGTCATCACAATGCTTCATAATGTTTGTCATCACAACGGTCCATGCCCGTGTCATCACAAGGCTCTGTGACCATTGTAACCACAATGCTCCATGAACATTTCATCACAATGCTCCGTGACCCTTGTCATCACAATGCTCCATGCCTTTGTCAGAACAATGCTCCATGACCCTTGTCATCACAATGTGCCACGTGCTTTTCATCACATCGGTCCATAAACTTGTAATCACTATGCTCCATAAACCTTGTAATCACAATGCTCCATGCACTTCTCATCCAAATGCTCTCTCACATGAGATATCACAATGTTCCATCACTAGTCATCACAATACCCCTCACGCCTGTAATCATAATGTTCCATGACACCTGTCATCACAGTGCTACATACACTTATCATCACAATGTTCCATGACCCCTGACATCACAATGTTCCATAACCCCTGTCATCAAAATGCACCATGACCCTTTTCATCCCAAAGCTCCATGACCCCTGACATCACAATGTTCTATACCCCCTGCCCTCAAAATATTCCATTACATTTTCATCAAATTGCTGCATGACCCTGTCATCAAAATGCTCCCTGCCCTTCTCATCACAATGCACCACACCATTGTCATCGAAATGCTCGCTGTTATTTGTCATCACAAATCTCCGTGACCATTGGCATCACAATGCTCCATGTCATTGTCATCACAAAGCTCCATGAACACTCTCATCACATTGCTCCATGCCCTTGTCATCACAAAGCTCCATGACACTTGTCATCACAATGCTCGATGCCCTTCTCATCACAATGATCCATGCCCTTGTCATTACAATCCTCCATGAACCATGCATCACAGTGTTCCACGCCCTTGTCATCCCAATGCTCCATGCCCACTCTCATCACAATAATCCATGAAATATTTTAGACCAAAGCTCAATGCCCTTCTCATCACAATGCTCCATTACCTCTGTCATAACAATGCTCCATGACACCTGCCATCACATTGTTCAACGGCATGTCATCACAAGGCTCCATGACCCTTGTCATCACAATGGTCCAAGACCCGTGTAATCACAATGCTCCATGCCCTTGTCATCACAGTGTTCCATGACGCATGTCATCAGAATGTACCATGGACTTCTCATCACAATGCTCCATGCCCTTGTAATCACAGTGCTCCAAGACCCCGGTAATCACAATGCTCCATGCCCCTTTTCATCTCAATGCTCCATGAACCCTGTCATCACAATGCACCATGCCCATCATCATAATGTTTCAGGCTATTGTCATCACAAGGAAATCTAAATTCTCCATGACCTCTGTCATCATAATGCTCCAAACCCTTGTAATCACAATGTTCCATAAGACTTATCATCACAACACCCCATGACGCTCATCGTCACAATTATCCATGGTCTTCTGATCACAGTGCTCCATGACCTTTGTCATCAAATGCTCAATACACTTGTCATCACAATGCTCCCTGACACTTGTCGTCAGTATGCTTTTTGAAACCTGTCATGACAAGTCTCAATGCCTTTTTCATCAAAATGATACATGCCCATTTCATCACAATGCATTAAGACACCTGTAATCACTATGCTCCACAACCTTCTCATCACAATGCTCCATGGCCAATATCATCACAATGCTCCATGACCACTGTCATCACAACACTCCATGACTCCTGACAACACAATGATCCGGGACGCTTGTCATCACAATGCTCCATTCTCTACTCATCACTATGCTCCATGACCCCTGTCATCACAAAAGTCCATGAACATTTTCAGCCCAGTGCTCCATGACACTTGTCATCACAATGATCCATGCCCTTGTCATCCCAATGCTCCATGACCCCTGTATTCACAATGATTCGTGACGATTGTCATCACAGTGCTCCATGACACATGTCATCACAATGCTCCATGCCTTTGTCAGCAAAATGCTACATGACCTTGTCATTACAATGCTCTATGCGCTTGTCATCACAATACTCCATTAGCATTGTCATCACTCTACTCCATGAACCTTGGGATCACATTGCTTCATGCCCTTGTCATCACAATGCTACATGCTCCTTGAAATTACAATGATCCATGACCTCTGTCATCGCAATGCTCCAAAACCTTATGATCACAATGTTCCATAAAACTATTCATCACAACGCTCCATGATGCCTGTCATCACAATACTTCATGACCTTTTCATCACAATGCTCCATGACATTTGTCATCACAATTCTCAATACACTTGTCATCACAATGCTCCCTGACACTTGTCATCAGAATGCTCCATGACCCCTGTCATCACAATTCTCCATGCACTTATCAGCACAATGCTCCCCGAACCTTGTCATCACTATGCTCCAAGCCACTGTCATCACAATGCTCCATTAACTTTGTCATCAGAATCCTCCATGACACTTGGCATCACAATGCTCCATGCCATTGTCATCACAATGGGCCAATACATATGTCATCACAATGTTCCGTGACACCCCTTTTTACAATACTGCATGACCTGGTCATCACAATGCTCCATGCCCTTCTCATCACAATGCTCCATTACCTCTGTCATAACAATGCTCCATGACCCCTGACATCACAGTGTTCCACGGCCTTGTCATCACAAGGCTCCATGACCCCTGTCATCACAATACTTCATGCCCTTTTCATCACAATGCTCCATGACCTTTGTCATCACAATTCTCAGTACACTTGTCATCACAAAGCTCCCTGACACTTGTCATCAGAATGCTCCTTGAACCCTGTTATGAAAAGGCTCCATGCATTTTTCATCACAAAGCCCAGTGCCATTTTCATCACAATGCTCCATGCCATTGTCATCAAAATACTCCACAAGCTTGTCATCAGAATGCTCCATGACCCTTGTCATCACAATTCTCCATGCACTTGTCAGCACAATGCACCCTGACGTTTGTCATCACAATGCTCCATGCCCTTGTCATCACAATGCTCCATTACTTTTGTCATCAGAATCCTCCATGACACTTGGCATCACAATGCTCCATGCCATTGTCATCTCAATGGGCCATTACATATTTCATCACAATGCTCCCTGACAGCTCTCTTCACAATATTGCATGACCTGGTCACTACAATGCTCCATGCCCTTGTCATCACAATGCGCCATTCCAACTTTCATCACAATAATCCATGAAAATTATTAGACCAATGCTGCATGCCCTTTTCATCACAATGCTCCATGCCCTAGTTATCACAATGTTCCAAAACCCCTGTAATCAGAATGCTCCATGCCCATTTTCAGCAGTATGCTCCATGAGATTTGTCATCACAAGGCTCCATGGTTTTCTCATCACAATGCTCCAGGACCTTGTCATCACAATGCTTCACGACATTTTCGTGAAAATTCTCAATGGCCCTTGTCATCATAATGCTCCAACCCCTAGTCATCACAATGCTCCATTATATTTGTCATCACAATCCTCCATTACATTTGGCATCACAATGCTCCATGCCATTGTCATCGCAATGGACCATGACATATGTCATCACAATGCTCCCTGACACCTGTCTTCACAATATTACATGCCCTTGTCATCACAATGCTCCATGCCCTTGTCATCAAAATGCACCATGTCCACTATCATCACAATAGTCTAGGAAACTTGTCAGACCAATGCTTCATGCCCCTGTCATCACAATGCTCCATGCCCTTGTCATCAAAATGCTCCATGACCCCTGTCATAACAAAGCTCCATGACCCCTGCCATCACAATGTTCCACGGCCTTGTCATCACAAGGCTCCATGACGCTTGTCATCACAATGCTCCAAGACCCCTGTAATCACAATGCTCCATGCCCTTGTCATCACAAAGCTCCATGACACATGTCATCAGAATGTTCCATGGCCTTCAAATCTAAATGCTCCATGCCCTTGTCATCACAATGCACCATGTCCAATGTCATCACAATAATCTATGAAACTCGTCAGAACAATGCTCCATGCCCCTGTCATCACCATGCTCCACGCCCTTGTCATCACAATGCTCCCTGACCCCTGTCATCACAATGCTCAGTGACTCAAGTCATCACAATGCTTCATAATGTTTGTCATCACAACGGTCCATGCCCACGTCAGGACAAGGCTCTGTGACATTTGTAACCACAATGCTCCATGAACTATTCATCACAATGCTGTGTGACCCTTGTCATTACAATGCTCCATGCCTTTGTCAGAACAATGCTCCATAACCCTTGTCATCACAGTGTGCCATGCGCTTTTCATCACAATGATCCACAACCTTGTCATCGCTATGCTCCATAAACCTTGTAAGCACAATGCTCCATGCACTTCTCATCCAAATGCTCTCTCACATGAGATATCACAATGTTCCATCACTAGTCATCACAATCTTCCCTCACCCCTGTTATCACAATTATCCATGAACACTGTCATCACAATGCTACATCCCCTTATCAGCACAATGTTCTATGACCCCTGACATCACAATGTTCCATAACCACCTTCATCAAAATGCTCCATGACCGTTTTCATCCCAAAGCTCCATGACCCCTGGCATCACAATGTTCTATAACCCCTGTCATCAAAATGTTCCATTACATTTTTCATCAAATTGCTGCATGACCCTGTCATCAAAATGCTCCCTGCCTTTCTCATCACAATGCACCACACCCTTGTCATCAAAATGCTCCATGACCTTTGTCATCACAAAGCTCCATGACCGTTGGCATCACAATGATCCATGCAATTGTCATCACAATGCTCCATGAACCTTCTCATCACATTGCTCCATGCCCTTGTCATCACAAAGCTCCATGACACTTGTCATCACAATGCTCAATGCCCTTCTCATCACAGTAATCCATGAAATATTTCAGACCAACGCTCAATGCCCTTATCATCACAATGATCCGTTACCTCTGTAATAACAATGCTCCATGACCCCTGCCATCACAAGGTTCCATGGCCTTGTCATCACAAAGCTCCATGAAGCATGCCATCAGAATGTTCCATGGCCTTCTCATCACAGTGCTACATGCCCTTGTCATGACAGTGCTCCAAGACACTTGTAATCACAATGCTCAATGCCAATTTTCATCTCAATGCTCCATGAAGCCTGTCATCAAAATGCACCATGCCCATCATCATAATGCTTCAGGCTATTGTCATCACAATGAAATCAAAATTATCCATGACCACTGTCATCATAATGCTCCAATCCCTTGTGATCACAAAGTGCCATAACACTTATCATCACAACACCCTATGACGCTCATCATCACAATTATCCATGGTCTTCTCATCACAATGCTCCATGACCTTTGTCATCACAATTCTCAGTACACTTGTCATCACAATGCTCCCTGACACATGTCATCAGTAGGCTCCTTGAACCCTGTCATGACAAGGCTCCATGCCTTTTCATCACAATGATCCATGCCCTTTTCATCACAATGCTCCAAGACCCTTGTAATCACAGTGCTCCATGCCCTTGTAATCACAGAGCTCCATGACACATGTCATCAGAATGCTCCAAACCCCTGTAATCACAATGCTCCATGCCCCTTTTCATTAGAATGCTCCATGAGACTTGTCATCACAAATCTCCATGCTCTTATCATCACAGTGCTCCAGGACCTTGTCATCACCATGCTCCATTCCCTTGTCATCACAATGCTCCATGACCCCTGTCATCACAATACTCCATGAACATTTTCAGCCCAATGCTCCATGAAATTCTCATCACAGTGCTCCATGTCAAATATCATCAAAATGCTCCATGACCACTGTCATCACAACAATCCATAACACCTGACAACACAATGATCCGGGACTCTTGTCATCACAATGCTCCATTCCCTAGTCATCACAATGCTCCATGAACATTTTCAGCCCAATGCTCCATGAACCTTTTCATCACAATCATCCATGCCATTTTCATCCCAATGCTCCATGACCCCTGTATTCACAATGCTCCGTGACCCTTGTCATCACAATGCTCCATGACACCTGTCATCACAATGCTCCATGACTTTGTCAGCAAAATGCTACATGACCTTGTCATTACAATACTCTATGCGCTTGTCATCACAGTACTCCATTACCACTGTCATCACAATCCTCCATGAACCTAGGATCACATTGCTTCATGCCCTTGTCATAACGAAACTCCATGCTCCTTGAAATCAAAATGATCCATGACCTCTGTCATCACAATGCTACAAACCCTTGTGATCATAATGTTCCATAACAGTTGTCATCACAACGCTCCATGATGTCTGTCATCACAATAATCCATGCCCTTTTCATCACAGTGCTTCATGACCTTTGTCATCACAATTCTCAATACACTTGTCATTACAATGTTCCCTGACACTTGTCGTCAGAATGCTCCTTGAAACCTATCACAAAAAGGCTCCATGCCTTTTTCATCACAAAACCACATGCCATTTTCATCAAAATGCTCCATGCCATTGTCATCAAAATACTCCACAGGCTTGTCATCAGAATGCTCCATGAACATTGTCATCACAATTCTCCATGCACTTGTCAGAACAATGCTTCCTGACCCTTGTCATCACAATGCTTCAAGCCATTTTCATCACAAAGCTCCATTACCTTTGTCATCAGAATCCTCCATGACACTTGGCATCACAATGCTCCATGACATTGTCATCACAATGAGCCATTACATATGTCATCACAGTGCTCCATGACACCACTCTTCACAATAATGCATAACCTGGTCATCACAATGCTCCATGCCCTTGTCATCACAATGCGCCATTCCAGCTGTCATCACAATAATCCATGAAAATTATTAGACCAATGGTCCATGCCCTTGTCATCACAATGCTCCATGCACTAGTTATCATAATGTTCCAAAACGCCTGTAATCAGAATGCTCCATGCCCCTTTTCATCAGTATGCTCCATGAGATTTGTCATCACAAGGCTCCATGATTTTCTCATCACAGTGCTCCAGGACCTTGTCATCACAATGCTTCCCGACATTTGCATGAAAATTCTCAATGGCCCTTGTCAACATAATGCTCCATGCCCCTGTCATCACAATGCTCCATGCCCTTGTCATCACAATGCTCCATGACCCCTGTCATCACAATGCTCCGTGACTCCAGTCATCACAATGCTTCATAACGATTGTCATCACAACGGTCCATGTGTGCGTCATCACAAGGCTCTATGACCTTTGTAAACACAATGCTCCATGAACCTTTCATCACAATTCTCTGTGACCCTTGTCATCACAATGCTCCATGCCTTTGTTAGGACAATGCTCCATGACCGTTTTCATCACAAAGTGCCATGCGCTTTTCATCACAATGATCAACAAACTTGTCATTGCTATGCTCCATTAACCTTGTAATCACAATGCTCCATGCACTTCTCATCCAAATGCTCTCTCACATGAGTTATCACAATGTTCCATCACTAGTCATCACAATCCTCCCTCACCCCTGTTATCACAATGCTCCATGACCCTTGTCATCACAATGCTACCTCCCCTTATCAGCAAAGTGTTCCATGACCCCTGACATCACAATGATCCATAACCCCTGTCATCAAAATGCTCCATGACCCTTTTCATCCCAAAGCTCCATGACCCATGGCATCACAATGTTCTATAACCCCTGTCATCAAAATATTCCATTACACTTTTCATCAAATTGCTGCATGACCCTGTCATCAAAATGCTCCCTGCCCTTCTCATCACAATGCACCACACCCTTGTCATCAAAATGCTCAATGACCTTTGTCATCACAAAGCTCCATGACCCTTGGCATCACAATGCTCCATGTCATTGTCATCACAATGCTCCATGAACACTCTCATCACATTGCTCCATGCCCTTGTCATCACAAAGCTCCATGACACTTGTCATCACAATGCTCGATGCCCTTCTCATCACAATGCTCCATGCCCTTGTCATTACAATCCTCAATGACCCATGTATCACAGTGTTCCTTGCCCTTGTCATCACAGTGCTCCATGCCCAATCTCATCACAAAAATCCATGAAACCTTTCAGACCAATGCTCAAGGCCCTTCTCATCACAATGCTCCATTATCTCTGCATAACAATGCTCCATGACCACTGCCCACACAATGTTCCACGGCCCTGTCATCACAAGGCTCCATGACCCTTGTCATCACAATGCTCCAAGACCCCTGTAATCACAATGCTCCATGCCCTTGTCATCACAAAGCCCCATGACGCATGCCATCAGAATGTTCCATGGCCTTCTCATCACAATCCTCCATGCCCTTGTCATGACAATGCTCCAAGACCCCTGTATTCACAATGCTCCATGCTACTTTTCATCTCAATGCTCCATGAAGCCTGTCATCAGAATGCTCCATGCCCATCATCAAAATGCTTCAGGCTATTGTCATCACAATGAAATCAAAATTATCCATGAACACTGTCATCATAATGCTCCAAACCCTTGTGATCACAATGTTCCATAACACTTAACATCACAACACCCTATGACGCTCATCATCACAATTATCCATTGTCTTCTCATCACAATGCTCCATGACCTTTGTCATCACAATTCTCAATACACTTGTCATCACAATGCTCCCTGACACTTGTCGTCAGTATGCTCCTTGAACCCTGTCATGACAAGGGTCCATGCCTTTTCATCACAATGATCCATGCCTTTTCATCACAATGTTCCAAGACACCTATAATCACAGTGCTCCATGCCCTTGTCATCTCAAAGCTCAATGACACATGTCATCAGAATGCTCCATGGCCTTCTCCTCACAATGCTCCAGGCCATTGTCATCACAATGCTCCAAGACCCCTGTAATCACAGTGCTCCATGCCCCTTTTCATCAGAATGCTCCATGAGACTTCTCATCACAAGTCTCCATGCTTTTATCATCACAATTCTCCAGGACCTTGTCATCACCATGCTGCAATCCCTTGTCATCACAATGCTCCATGACCCCTGTCATCACAATACTCCATGAATATTTTCAGCCCAATGCTCCATGAAATTCTCATCACAATGCTCCATGACAAATATCATCAAAATGCTCCATGACCACTGTCATCAAATCACTACATGACACCTGACAACACAACGATCCGGGACTCTTGTCATCACAATGCTCCATTCCCTACTCATCAAAATGCTCCATGACCCCTGTCATCACAATACTCCATGAACATTTTCAGCCCAATGTTCCATGACACTTGTCATCACAATGCTCCATGCCATTGTCAGCAAAATGCTACATGACATTGTCATTACAATGCTCCATGCGCTTGTCATCACAATACTCCATTACCATTGTCATCACAAACCTCCATGAACCTTGGGATCACATTGCTTCATGCCCTTGTCATCACAATGCTCCATGGACTTTGAAAACAAAATGATCCATGACCCCTCTCATCACCATGCTCCAAACACTTGGAATCACAATGTTCCATAACACTTGTCATCACAACGCTCCATGATGCCTGCCATCACAATACTCCATGCCCTTTTCATCACAATGCTCCATGACCTTCGTCATCACAATTCTCAATACACTTTTCATCACAATGCTCCCTAACACTTGTCGTCAGAATGATCCTTGAACCCTGTCACGAAAAGGCTCCATGCCTTTTTTATCACAAAGCCCCATGTCATTTTCATCACAATGCTCCATGCCATTGTCATCAAGATACTCCACAAGCTTGTCATCAGAATGCTCCATGACCCTTGTCACCACAATTCTCCATGCACTTGTCAGCACAATGATCACTGACCCATGTCATCACAATGCTCCATTAACTTTGTCATCAGAATCCTCCATGAAACTTGGCATCACAATGCTCCAGGCCGTTGTTATCACAATGGGCCATTACATATGTCATCACAGTGCTCCCTGACACCTCTCTTCTCAATACAGCAAGACCTGGTCATCACAATGCTCCATGCCCTTGTCATCACAATGCGCCATTCCAACTGTCATCGCAATACTCCATGAAAATTATTAGACCAATGCTCCATGCCATTGTCATCACAATGCTCCATGCACTTGTTATCACAATGTTCCATGACCCCTGTCATCACAATGCTCCGTGACTCCAGTCATCACAATGCTCCATGACCTTTGTCATCACAATGTTCTATGCCCTCATCATCAACAGTCTCTGTGACCATTTTAAGCACAATGCTCCATGAACATTTCATCACAATGCTCCGAGACCCTTGTCATCACAATGCTCCATGCCTTTGTCAGAAAAATGCTCCATGACACTTGTCATCACAATGTGCCACACGCTTTTCATCCCAACGGTCCACAAATTTGTCAGTGCAATGCTCCATAAACTTTCTAATCACAATGCTCCATGCCGTTCTCATCACAATGCTCCATTATACCTGTCATAACAATGCTCCATGACCCTTGTCATCACAATGCTCCAAAACCCCTGTACTCACAATGCTCCATGCCCTTGTCATCACAAAGCTCCATGACACATGTCATCAGAATGTTCCATGGTCTTCTCATCAAAATGCTCCATGCCCTTGTCATCACAATGCTCCCAGACCCCTGTAATCACAATGCTCCATGCCTCTTTTCAACTCAATGGTCCATGAAACCTATCATCACAATGCATCATGCCCATCATCATAATGCTTCCAGCTATTGTCAGCACAATGAAATCAAAATTCTCCATGACCTCTGTCATCATAATGCTCCATGACCCCTGTCATCACAATACTCCATGAACATTTTCAGACCACTGCTGCATGACAATTGTCATCACAATGACCCAAGCCCTTGTCATCCCAATGCTCCATGGCCCC
Source organism: Mesoplodon mirus (assembly GCF_964341445.2). Classification (NCBI taxonomy): domain Eukaryota; kingdom Metazoa; phylum Chordata; class Mammalia; order Artiodactyla; family Ziphiidae; genus Mesoplodon; species Mesoplodon mirus. Next base: position 479,564 of record NW_028295599.1, read on the forward strand.
TGTATTCACAATGCTCCATGACACCAGTCATCACAGTGTTCCATGCCTTTGTCAGCAAAATGCTACATGACCTTGTCATTACAATGCTCTATGTGCTTGTCATCACAATACTCCATTACCATTGTCATCACAATCCTCCATGAACATTTTGGTCACATTGCTTCATGCCCTTGTCATCACAGTGCTCCATGATCCTTGAAATCAAAATGATGCATGACCTGTGTCATCACAATGCTCCAAACCCTTGTGATCACAATGTTCCATAACACTTGTGATCACAACGCTCCATGATGACTGTCATCACAATACTCCATGCCATTTTCATCACAATGCTCCATGACCATTGTCATCACAATTCTCAATACACTTGTCATCACAATGCTCCCTGACCCTTGTCGTCAGAATGCTCCTTGAACCCTGTCACGAAAAGGCTCCATGCCTTTTTCATCACAAAGCCCCATGCCGTTTTTATCACAATGCTCCATGCCATTGTCATCAAAATACTCTACAAGCTTGTCATCAGAACGCTCCTTGACCGTTGTCATCACAATTCTCCATGCACTTGTCAGCACAATGCTCCCTGACCCTTGTCATCACAATGCTCCAAGCCATTGTCATCACAATGCTCCATTACCTTTGTCATCAGAATCCTCCATGACACTTGGCATCACAATGCTCCATGCCATTGTCATCACAATGGGCCATTACATATGTCATCACGATGCACCCTGACACCTGTCTTCACAATACTGCAAGACCTGGTCATCACAATGCTCCATGTCCTTCTCATCACAATATGCCATTCCAACTGTCATCGCAATAATCCATGAAACATGTTAGACCAATGTTCCATGCCCTTGTCTTCACAATGCTCCATGCCCTTGTTATCACAATGCTCCATGACCCCTGTCATCACAATGCTCCGTGACTCCAGTCATCACAATGCTCCATGACCTTTGTCATCACAATGGTCCATGCCCTCATCATCAACAGTCTCTGTGACCTTTTTAACCACAATGCTCCATGAACATTTCATCACAATGCTCTTTGCCCCTTGTCATCACAATGCTATATGCCTTTCTCAGCACAATGCTCCTTGCCCTTGTCATCACAATGCTCTATGACACCTGTCATCACAATGCTCTTTGACTCCAGTCATCACAATTCTTCATAACATTTGTCATCACAATGATCGATGCCCGCGTCATCACAGGGCTCTGTTACATTTGGAACCACAATGCTCCATGAAATATTCATCACAATGCTCCGTGACCCTTGTCATCACAATGCTCCATGCATTTGTCCGAAAAATAATCCATGCCCATTATCATCACAACGTGCCACGCGCTTTTCACCCCAACGGTCCACAAATATTTCATGGCAATGCTCCATAAACCTTGTAATCACAATGTTCCATGCCCTTCTCATCAAAATGCTCCATTACCCCTGTCATAGCAATGTTCCATGACCCCTGCCATCACAATGTTCCATGGCCTTGCCATCACAAGGCACCATGACCCTTGTCAACACAATGCTACAAAACACCTGTAATCACAATGTTCCATGTCCTTGTCATCACAAAGCTCCATGACACATGTCATCAGAATGTTCCATGGCCTTCTCATCAAAATGTTCCATGCCCTTGTCATCACAATGCGCCATTCCAACTCTCATCGCAATAATCCATGAAACTTATTAGACCAATGCTCCATGTCCTTGTCATCACAATGCTCCATTCCCTTGTTATTACAATGCTCCATGACCCCTGTCATCACAATGCTCTGTGACTCCAGTCATCACAATGCTTCTTGACCTTTGTCATCACAATGGTCCATGCCCTCATCATCAACAGTCAGTGTGACGTTTTTAACCACACTGCTCTATGAACTTTTCATCACAATGCTCTTTAACCCTTGTCATCACCATGCTCTATGCCTTTCTCAGCACAATGCTCCATTACCCTTGTCATCACAATGCTCCATGCGCTTGTGAGCATGATGCTCCACGACACATGTCATCACAATGCAACATGCACTTGTCATAACAGTGCTCCACAATCTTGTCATCACAATGCTCCATAAACATTGTCATCACAATGCTCCATGCACCTCTCATCAAAATGCTCTCTCACCACTGATATCTCAATGTTACATCACTATTCGTCACAATACTCCCTCAACCCTGTCATCACAATGTTCCATGGCTCCTGTCATCACAATGCTACATGCATTATCATCACAATGTTTGATGACCACTGACATCACAATGTTACATAATCCCTCTCATCAAAATGCTCCATGAACCTTTTCATCAAAATGCTCCATGACCCCTGACACCTCAATGTTCCATAACCCATGTCATCAAAAAGTTCCATGACACTTTTCATCAAATTGCTCCATGACCCTGTCATCACAATGCTCCCTGCCCTTCTCATCACAATGCACAACGCCCTTATGATCAAAATGCTCCATGACATTTGTCATCACAAAGATCCATGACGCTTGGCATCACAATGCTCCAAGTCTTTGTCATCACGATGCTCCATGAACGCTCTCATCACATTGATCCATGCCCTTGTCATCACAAAGCTCCATGACACATGTCATCAGAAAGTTCCATGGCCTTCTCATCGCAATTCTCCATGCCCTTGCCATCACAATGCTCCATTACCCCTGTCATAACAATGCTCCATGTCCCAAGCCAACACAATGATCCATGGCCTTTTCATCACAAGGCTCCATGACCCTTCTCATTACAATGCTCCAAGAACACTGTAATCACAATGCTCTATGACCTTGTCATCACAAAGCTCCATGACACATGTCATCAGAATATTCCATGGCCTTCTTATCAAAATGCTCCATGCCCTTTTCATCACAATGCTCCCAGACCCCTGTAATCACAGTGCTCCATGCCCCTATTCATATCAATGGTCCATGAACCCTGTCATCACAGTGCATCATGCCCATCATCATAATGCTTCTGGCTATTGTCAGCACAATGAAATCAAAATTCTCTATGACCTCTGTCATCACAATGCTCCATGACCCCTGTCATCACAATACTCCATGAACATTTTCAGCCCAATGCTCCATGACACTTGTCATCACAATGATCCATGCCCTTGTCATCCCAATGCTCCATGACCCCTGTATTCACAATGCTCCGTGACGCTTGTCATCACAGTGCTCCATGACACCTGTCATCACAATGCTCCATGCCTTTGTCAGCAAAATGCTACATGACCTTGTCATTACAATGCTCTATGCGCTTGTCATCGCAATACTCCATTACGATTGTCATCACAATCCTCCATGAGCTTTGGGATCACATTGCTTCATGCCCTTGTCATCACAATGCTCCATGCTCCTTGAAATCAAAATGATCCATGACCTCTGTCATCACAATGCTCCAAACCCTTGTGATCACAATGTTCCATAACACTTGTCATCACAACGCTCCATGATGCCTGTCATCACAATACTCCATGCTCTTTTCATCACAATGCTCCATGACCTTTGTCATCACAATTCTCAATACACTTGTCATCACAAGGCTCCCTGACACTTGTCGTCAGAATGCTTTTTGAACCCTGTCACGAAAGGCTCCATGACTTTTTCATCACAATGCCCCATGCCGTTTTCATCACAATGCTCTATGTCATTGTCATCAAAATACCCCACAAGTTTGTCATCAGAATGCTCCATGACCCTTGTCATCAAAATTCTCCATGCAATACTCAGCACAAAGCTACCTGACCCTTGTCATCACAATGCTCCAAGCCATTGTCATCACAATGCTCCATTACCTTTGTCATCAGAATCCTCCATGACACTTGGCATCACAATGCTTCATGCCATTGTCATCACAATGGGCCATTATATATGTCATCACAATGCTCCCTAACACCTCTCTTCACAATATTGCATGACCTGGTCATCACAATGCTCCATGCCCTTGTCATCACAATGCGCCATTCCAACTCGCATCACAATAATCCATGAAACATATTAGACCAATGCTCCATGCCCTTGTCATCACAATGCTCCGTTCCCATATTATTACAATGCTCCATGACACCTGTCATCACAATGCTCTGTGACTCCAGTCATCACAATGCTTCTTGACCTTTGTCATCACAATGGTCAATGCCCTCATCATCAACAGTCTCTGTGACGTTTTTAACCACAATGCTCCATGAACTTTTCATCACAATGCTCTTTGACCCTTGTCATCACCATGCTCTATGCCTTTCTCAGCACAATGCTCCATGATCCTTGTCATCACAATGCTCCATGCGCTTGTCAGCACGATGCTCCACGACATATGTCATCAAAATGCACCATGCGCTTGTCATCACAGTGTTCCACAATATTGTCATCACAATGCTCCATAAACCTTGTCATCACAATGCTCCATGCACTTCTCATCAAAATGCTCTCTCTCCACTGATATCACAATGTTACATCACTATTCGATACAATACTCCCTCACCCCTGTCATCACAATGTTCCATGACTCCTGTCATCACAATGCTACATGCATTATCATCACAATGTTTGATGACCACTGACATCACAATGTTACATAACCCCTGTCAACAAAATGCTCCATGACCCTTTTCATCAAAATGCTCCATGACCCCTGACATCACAATGTTCCATAACCCCTGTCATCAAAATGTTCCATGACTCTTTTCATCAAATTGCTCCATGACCCTTTCATCACAATGCTCCTGCCCTTCTCATCACAATGCACAAAACCCTTGTCATCAAAATGCTCCATGACATTTGTCATCACAAAGATCCATGACGCTTGGCATCACAATGCTCCATGTCTTTGTCATCACGATGCTCCATGAACGCTCTCATCACATGGCTCCATGCCCTTGTCATCACAAAGCTCCATGACACATGTCATCAGAAAGTTCCATGGCCTTCTCATCACAATGCTCCATGCCCTTGCCATCACAATGCTCCATTACCACTGTCATAACAATGCTCCATGTCCCAAGCCAACACGATGATCCATGGCCTTTTCATCACAAGGCTCCATGACCCTTCCGTTCACTATGCTCCAAGAACACTGTAATCACAATGCTCTATGAACTTGTCATCACAAAGCTCCATGACACATGTCATCAGAATGTTCCATGGCCTTCTCATCAAAATGCTACATGCCCTTTTCATCACAATGCTCCCAGACCCCTGTAATCACAGTGCTCCATGCCCCTTTTCATATCAATGCTCCATGAACCCTGTCATCACAGTGCATCATGCCCATCATCATAATGCTTCTGGCTATTGTCAGCACAATGAAATCAAAATACTCTATGACCTCTGTCATCACAATGCTCCATGACCCCTGTCATCACAATACTCCATGAACATTTTCAGCCCAATGCTCCATGACACTTGTCATCACAATGATCCATGCCCTTGTCATCCCAATGCTCCATGACCCCTGTATTCACAATGCTCCGTGACGCTTGTCATCACAGTGCTCCATGACACCTGTCATCACAATGTTCCATGCCTTTGTCAGCAAAATGCTACATGACCTTGTCATTACAATGCTCTATGCGCTTGTCATCACAATACTGCATTACAATTGTCAACACAGTCCTCCATGAACGTTGGGATCACATTGCTTCATGCGCTTGTCATTACAATTCTCTATGCGCTTGTCATCACAATACTGCATTACAATTGTCAACACAGTCCTCCATGAACGTTGGGATCACATTGCTTCATGCGCTTGTCATCACAATGCTCCATGCTCCTTGAAATCAAAATGATCCATGACCTCTGTCATCACAATGCTCCAAACCCTTGTGATCACAATGTTCCATAACACTTGTCATCACAACGCTCCATGATGCCTGTCATCACAATACTCCATGGACTTTTCCTCACAATGCTCCATGACCTTTGTCATCACAATTCTCAGTACACTTGTCATTACAATGCTTCCTGAAACTTGTCGTCAGAATGCTCCTTGAAACCTGTCACGAAAAGGCTCCATGCCATTTTCATCACAATGCCCAATGCTGTTTTCATCACAATGCTCCATGCCATTGTCATCAAAATACTCCACAAGCTTGTCATCAGAATGCTCCCTGACCCTTGTCATCACAATGCTCCAAGCCATTGTCATCACAATGCTCCATTACCTTTGCCATCAGAATCCTCCATGACAATTGGCATCACAATGCTCCATGCTATTGTCATCACAATGGGCCATTACATATCTCATCACAATGATCCCTGACACCTCTCTTCACAATACTGCATGACCTGGTCATCACAATGCTCCATGCCCTTCTCATCACAATGCGCCATTCCAACTGTCATCGCAATAATCCATGAAACTTATTAGACCAATGCTCCATGCCCTTGTCATCACAATTCTCCATGCCCTTTTTATCACAATGCTCCATGACTCCAGTCATCACAATGCTTCATGAACTTTGTCATCACAATGGTCCATGCCCTCATCATCAACAGTCTCTGTGACCTATTTAACCACAATTTTCCATTAATTTTTTATCACAATGCTCTTTGACCCTTGTCATCACAATGCTCTATGCCTTTCTAAGCACAATGCTCCTTGCCCTTGTCATCAGAGAGCTTCATGACCCCTGTCATCACAAGCTCTGAGACTCCCGTCATCACAATGCTTCATAACATTTGTCATCACAATGGTCCATGCCCGCATCATCACAAGGCTCTGTTACGTTTGTTACCACAATGCTCCATGAACTTGTCATCACAATGTTCAATGCCTTTGTCAGAAAAATACTCCATGACCCTTGTCATCAAAATGTGCCACGTGCTTTTCATCACAAAGGTCCACAAATTTGTCATTGCAATGCTCCATAAATATTGTAATCTCAATGCTCATTGCCCTTCTCATCACAGTGCTCCATTACCCCGGTCATAACAATGATCCATGACCCCTGCCATCACAATGTTCCACGGCCTTGTCATCACAAGGCTCCATGACAATTGTCATCACAATGCTCCAAGACCCCTGTAATCACAATTCTCCATGCCCTTGTCATCACAAAACTCCATGACACATGTCATCAGAAAGTTCCATGGCCCGCTCATCAAAATGAGGCATGCCCTTGTCATCACAGTGCTCCAAGACCCCTGTAATCACAATGCTCCATGCCCCTTTTCATCTCAATGCTCCATGAACCCTGTCATCACAATGCATCATGCCCATCACCATAATGCTTCCGGCTATTGTCAGTGCAATGAAATCAAAACTCTCCATGACCTCTGTCATCACAATGCTCCCTGACTCCTCTCATCACAATACTCCGTGAACATTTTCAGGGCAGTGCTCCATGACCCTTTTCATCACAATGATCCATGACCTTGTCATCCCAATGCTCCATGACCCCTGTATTCACAATGATCCGTGACACATGTCATCACAGTGCTCCATGACACCTGTCATCACAATGCTCCATGCCTTCGTCAGCAAAATTCTACATGACCTTGTCATTACAATGCTCTATGAGCTTGTCATCACAATGCTCCAAGACCCCTTAAATCACAATGCTCCAAGCCCTTTTTCATCTCAATTTTCCATGAACCCTGTCATCACAATGCACCATGCCCATTATCATAATGCTTCAGGCTATTATCATTACAATGAAATCAAAATTCTCCATGACCTCTGTCATCAAAATGCTTCCAACCGTTGTGATCATAATGTTCCATAACACTTATCATCACAACACCCCATGACGATCATCATCACAATTATCCATGGTCTTGTCATCACAATGCTCCATGATCTTTGTCATCACAATGCTCAATACACTTGTCATCACAATGCTCCCTGACACTTGTCAGTATGCTCCTTGAACCCTGTCATGACAAGGCTCCATGCCTTTTTCATCACAATGATCCATGCCCTTTTCATCACAATGTTCCAAGACCCCTGTAATCACAATGCTCCTAGCCTTTGTCATCACAAAGCTACCTGATGCATGTAATCGGAATTCTCCATGGCCTTCTCCTCACAATGCTCCATGTCATTGTCATCACAATGCTCCATGAACTCTCTCATCACATTGCTCCATGCCCTTGTCCTTACAATCCTCCATGACCCATGTATCACAGTGTTCTGTGCCCTTGTCATCACAATGCTTCATGCCCACTCTCGTCACAATAATCCATGAAATATTTCAGACCAAGGCTCAATGACATTCTCATCACAATGCTCCATTAACTCTGTCATAACAATGCTCCATGACCCCTGAGATCACAATGTTCCACGGCCTTGTCATCACAAGGCTCCATGACCCTTGTCACCACAATGCTCCAAGACACCTCTAATCAAAATGCTCCATGCCCTTTTTCATCTCCATGCTCCATTAACACTGCCATCACAATGCACCATGCCCATCATCATAATTCTTCAGGCTATTGGCATTACAATGAAATCAAAATTCTCCATGACCTCTGTCATCATAATGCTCCAAACCCTTGTGATCACAATGTTCCATAACACTTATAATCACAACACTCCATGACACTCATCATCACAATTATCCATGGTCTTGTCATCACAATGCGCCATGATCTTTGTCATCACAATGCTCAATACACTTGTTGTCACAATGCTCCTTGACACTTGTCGTCAGTATGCTCCTTGAACCCTGTCATGACAAGGATCCATGCCTTTTTCATCACAATGATCCATGCCCTTTTCATCACAATGCTCCATGACCCCTTTCATCACAATACTCCATGAACATTTTCAGCCCAATGCTCCATGACATTCTCATCACAATGCTCCCTGACCAATATCATCACGATGCTCCATGACCACTGTCATCACAACAGTCCATGACACCTGACAACACAATGATCCGTGACTCTTGTCATCACAATGCTCCATGCCATTGTCATCACAATGCTTCATTCCAACTGTCATCGCAATAATCCATGAATCTTATTAGACCAATGCTCCATGCCCTTGTCATCACAATGCTCCATGCCCTTGTTATCACAATGCACCATGAACACTGTCATCCCAATACTCCATGAACTTTTTCAGCTGAATGCTCCATGACCCTTGTCATCACAATGATCTATGCCCTTGTCATCCCAATGCTCCATGACACCGGTCACCACAATGCTCCATGCCTTTGTCAGCAAAATGCTACATGACCTTCTCATTACAATGCTCTATGCGCTTGTCATCACAATACTCCATTACAATTGTCATCACAATCCTCCATGAAACTTGGGATCACATTGCTTCATGCCCTTGTCATCACAACGCTCCATGATGCCTGTCATCGCAATACTCCAAGGCCTTTTCATCACAATGCTCCATGACCTTTCTCATCACAATTCTCAATACAATTGTCATCACAATGCTTCCTGACACTTGTCGTCAGAATGCTCATTGAACCCTGTAACAAAAGCGCTCCATGCATTTTTCATCACAAAGCCCCATGCCATTTTCATCACAATGCTCCATGCCATTGTCATCAAAATACTCCACAAGGTTGTCATCAGAATGCTCCATGACACTTGTCATCACAATTCTTCATGCACTTGTCAGCACAATGCTCCCTGACCCTTGTCATCACAATGCTCCCAGCCATTGTCATCACAATGCTCCATTACATTTGTCATCAGAATCCTCCATGACACTTGGCATCACAATGCTCCATGCCATTGTCATCACAATGGGCCATTACATATGTCATCACAATGCTCCCTGACACCTCTCTTCACAATAATGCATGACCTGGTCATCACAATGTTCCATGCCCTTGTCATCACAATGTGCCATTCCAACTGTCATAACAATAATTCATGAAACTAATTAGACCAATGTTCCATGCACTTGTCATCACAATGCTTCATGCCCTTGTTATCACAATGTTCCAAGAACCCTGTAATCAGAATGCTCCTTGCCCCTTTTCATCAGTATGCTCCATGAGACTAGTCATCACAGGGCTCCATGGTTTTCTCATCATAATGTTCCAGGAGCTTGTCATCACAATGCTTCACGACCATGTCATGAAAATTCTCAATGACCCTTCTCATCATAATGCTCCAAGCCCTAGTCATCACAATGCTCCATTATATTTGTCATCACAATCCTCCATTACAGTTGGCATCACAATGCTCCCTTCCATTGTCATCACAATGGACCATGACATATGTCATCACAATGCTCTCTGACAAGTCTCTTCACAATACTCCATGACTTATCATCACAATCCTCCATGCCCTTGTCATCACAATGCACCATGTCCACTGTCATCACAATAATCTCTGAAACTTATCACCACAACTCTCCATGTCCCTGTCATCACAATGTTCCATGCTCTTGTCATCACAATGCTCCATGACCCCTGTCATCACAATGCTCCGTGAATCCAGTCATTACATTGCTTCATAACGTTTGTCATCACAACGGTCCATGCCCACGTCATCACAAGGCTCTGTGACCTTTGTAACCACAATGCTCCATGAACTTTTCATCACAATGCTCCGTGACCCTTGTCATCACAATGGTCCATGCCTTTGTCAGAACAATATTCCATGACCCTTGTCATCACAATGTGCCACACGCTTTTCATCACAATGATCCACAACCTTGTCATCGCTATGCTCCATAAAACTTGTAATCACAATTCTCCATGCACTTCTCATCCAAATGCTCTCTCACCTGAGATATCACAATGTTCCATCACTAGTCATCACAATCCTCCCTCAACCCTGTAATCACAAAGTTCCAGGACCCCTGTGACATCACAATTTTCCATAACCACTCTCATCAAAATGCTCCATGGCACTTTTCATCCCAAAGCTCCATGACCCATGGCATCACAATGTTCTGTAACCCCTGTCAACAAAATGTTCCATTACACTTTTCAACACATTGCTGCATGACCCTGTCATCCAAATGATCCCTCACCTTCTCATCACAATGCACCACACGCTTGTCATCAAAATGCTCCATGACCTTTGTCATCACAAAGCTCCAGGACCCTTGGCATCACAATGCTCCATGTCATTGTCATCACAATGCTCCATGAACACTCTCATCCCATTGCTCCATGCACTTGTCATCACAAAGCTCCATGACACTTGTCATCACAATGCTCGATGCACTTCTCATCAAAATGCTCCATGCCATTTTCATCACAATCCTCCATGACTCATGTATCTCAGTGTTCTGTGCCCTTGTCATCACAATGCTCCGTGCCCACTCTCATCACAATAATCCATGAAAGCTTTCAGGCCAATGCTCAATGCCCTTCTCATCACAATGCTCCATTACCTCTGACATAACAATGCTCCATGACCCCTGCCATCACAATGTTCCACGGCCTTGTCATAACAAGGCTCCATGACCCTTGTCATCACAATGGTCCAAGACCCCTGTAATCACAATGCTCCATGCCCTTTTCATCACAAAGCTCAATGACACATGTCATCAGAATGTTCCATGGCCTTCTCATCACAATGCTCCATGCCCTTGTCATCACAATGCTCCAAGACCCCTGTAATCAGAATGCTCCATGCCCCTTTTCATCTCAATGCTCCATGAAACCTGTCATCACAATGCACCATGCCCATCATCATAATGCTTCCGGCTATTGTCAGCACAATGAAATCAATATTCTCCATTACCTCTGTCATCACAATGCTCCATGACGCCTGTCATCACAATTCTCCATGCACTTGTCAGCACAATGCTCCCTGACCCTTGTCATGTCAATGCTCCAAGCCATTTTCATCAAAATGCACCATTACCTTTGTCATCAGAATCCTCCATGACACTTGGCATCACAATGCTCCATCCCCTTGTCACCAAAATGCACCATTCCAACAGTCATCACAATAATACATGAAATTTATGAGACCAATGATCCATGCCCTTGTCATCACAATGCTCCATGCCCCTTGTCATCACAATGCTCCATGACCCCTGTCATCACAGTGCTCCGTGACTCCAGTCATCACAATGCTTCATGACCTTTGTCATCACAATGGTCCATGCCATCGTCATCAAGAGTCTCTGTGAAATTTTTAACCACAATGCTCCATGAACTTTTCATCACAATTCTCTTTGACCCTTGTCATCACAATGCTCTATGCCTTTCTCAGCACAATGCTCCATGACCCTTGTCATCACAATGCTCCATGCGCTTGTCAGCACAATGCTCCATGACACATGTCATCACAATGCACCATGCGCTTTGTCATCACAGTGCTCCACAATCTTGTCATCACAATGCTCCATAAACCTTGTCATCACAATGCTCCATGAACTTCTCATCAAAATGCTCTCTCATCACTGATATCACAATGTTACTTCACTATTCGCCACAATACTCCCTCACCCCTGTCATCAAAATGTTCCATGACTCCTGTCATCACAGCTACATGCACTTATCATCACAATGTTCGATGACCCCTGACATCACAATGTTCCTTAACCGCCGTCATCAAAATGTTCCTTGACACTTTTCATCAAATTGCTCCATGACCCTGTCATCACAATGCTCCCAGCACTACTCATCACAATGCACAACGCCCTTGTCATCAAAATGCTCCATGACATTTGTCATCACAAATATCCATGACACTTGGCATCACATTGCTCCATGCCCTTGTCATCACTAAGCTCCATGACACATGTCATCAGAATGCTCCATGGCCTTCTCATCACAATGCCCCATGACCTTTGTCATCACAATGCTCAATACACTTGTCATCACAATGCTCCCTGACACTTGTCATCAGAATGCTCCTTGAACCCTGTCACGAAAAGGCTCCATGCCTTTTTCATCACAATGATCCATGCCCTTTTCATCACAGTCCTACAAGACCCCTGTAATCAAAATGCTCCATGCGCTGGTCATCACAAAGCTCAAAGACGCATGTCCTCAGAATGCTCCTTGGCCTTCTCTTCACAATGCTCCGTGCCCTTGTCATCACAATGTTCCAAGACCCCTGTAATCACAATGGTCCATGCCCCTTTTCATCAGTATGCTATATGAGATTGTCATCACAAGGCTCCATGGATTTCTCATCACAATGCTCCAGGACCTTGTCATCACAATGCTTCACAACTTTGTGAAGAAAATTCTCAATAACCCTTGTCATCATATTGCTCCAAGCCCTAGTCATCACAATGCTCCATTTTATTTGTCATCACAATCCTCCATTACATTTAGCATCACAATGCTCCATGCCATTATCATCGCAATGGACCATGACATATGTCATCACAATGCTCCCTGACACCTGTCTTCACAATACTCCATGACCTTCTCATCACCATGATCCATACCCTTATCATTACAATGCACCATGTCCACTGTCATCACAATAATCTATGAAAGTTTTCAGACCAATGCTCCATGCCCCTGTCACCACAATGCTCCATGCCCTTGTCATCACAATGCTCCATGACCCCTATCATCACAATGCTCCTTGAATCCAGTCATCACAATGCTTCATAATGTTTGTCATCACAACGGTCCATGCCCGTGTCATCACAAGGCTCTGTGACCATTGTAACCACAATGCTCCATGAACATTTCATCACAATGCTCCGTGACCCTTGTCATCACAATGCTCCATGCCTTTGTCAGAACAATGCTCCATGACCCTTGTCATCACAATGTGCCACGTGCTTTTCATCACATCGGTCCATAAACTTGTAATCACTATGCTCCATAAACCTTGTAATCACAATGCTCCATGCACTTCTCATCCAAATGCTCTCTCACATGAGATATCACAATGTTCCATCACTAGTCATCACAATACCCCTCACGCCTGTAATCATAATGTTCCATGACACCTGTCATCACAGTGCTACATACACTTATCATCACAATGTTCCATGACCCCTGACATCACAATGTTCCATAACCCCTGTCATCAAAATGCACCATGACCCTTTTCATCCCAAAGCTCCATGACCCCTGACATCACAATGTTCTATACCCCCTGCCCTCAAAATATTCCATTACATTTTCATCAAATTGCTGCATGACCCTGTCATCAAAATGCTCCCTGCCCTTCTCATCACAATGCACCACACCATTGTCATCGAAATGCTCGCTGTTATTTGTCATCACAAATCTCCGTGACCATTGGCATCACAATGCTCCATGTCATTGTCATCACAAAGCTCCATGAACACTCTCATCACATTGCTCCATGCCCTTGTCATCACAAAGCTCCATGACACTTGTCATCACAATGCTCGATGCCCTTCTCATCACAATGATCCATGCCCTTGTCATTACAATCCTCCATGAACCATGCATCACAGTGTTCCACGCCCTTGTCATCCCAATGCTCCATGCCCACTCTCATCACAATAATCCATGAAATATTTTAGACCAAAGCTCAATGCCCTTCTCATCACAATGCTCCATTACCTCTGTCATAACAATGCTCCATGACACCTGCCATCACATTGTTCAACGGCATGTCATCACAAGGCTCCATGACCCTTGTCATCACAATGGTCCAAGACCCGTGTAATCACAATGCTCCATGCCCTTGTCATCACAGTGTTCCATGACGCATGTCATCAGAATGTACCATGGACTTCTCATCACAATGCTCCATGCCCTTGTAATCACAGTGCTCCAAGACCCCGGTAATCACAATGCTCCATGCCCCTTTTCATCTCAATGCTCCATGAACCCTGTCATCACAATGCACCATGCCCATCATCATAATGTTTCAGGCTATTGTCATCACAAGGAAATCTAAATTCTCCATGACCTCTGTCATCATAATGCTCCAAACCCTTGTAATCACAATGTTCCATAAGACTTATCATCACAACACCCCATGACGCTCATCGTCACAATTATCCATGGTCTTCTGATCACAGTGCTCCATGACCTTTGTCATCAAATGCTCAATACACTTGTCATCACAATGCTCCCTGACACTTGTCGTCAGTATGCTTTTTGAAACCTGTCATGACAAGTCTCAATGCCTTTTTCATCAAAATGATACATGCCCATTTCATCACAATGCATTAAGACACCTGTAATCACTATGCTCCACAACCTTCTCATCACAATGCTCCATGGCCAATATCATCACAATGCTCCATGACCACTGTCATCACAACACTCCATGACTCCTGACAACACAATGATCCGGGACGCTTGTCATCACAATGCTCCATTCTCTACTCATCACTATGCTCCATGACCCCTGTCATCACAAAAGTCCATGAACATTTTCAGCCCAGTGCTCCATGACACTTGTCATCACAATGATCCATGCCCTTGTCATCCCAATGCTCCATGACCCCTGTATTCACAATGATTCGTGACGATTGTCATCACAGTGCTCCATGACACATGTCATCACAATGCTCCATGCCTTTGTCAGCAAAATGCTACATGACCTTGTCATTACAATGCTCTATGCGCTTGTCATCACAATACTCCATTAGCATTGTCATCACTCTACTCCATGAACCTTGGGATCACATTGCTTCATGCCCTTGTCATCACAATGCTACATGCTCCTTGAAATTACAATGATCCATGACCTCTGTCATCGCAATGCTCCAAAACCTTATGATCACAATGTTCCATAAAACTATTCATCACAACGCTCCATGATGCCTGTCATCACAATACTTCATGACCTTTTCATCACAATGCTCCATGACATTTGTCATCACAATTCTCAATACACTTGTCATCACAATGCTCCCTGACACTTGTCATCAGAATGCTCCATGACCCCTGTCATCACAATTCTCCATGCACTTATCAGCACAATGCTCCCCGAACCTTGTCATCACTATGCTCCAAGCCACTGTCATCACAATGCTCCATTAACTTTGTCATCAGAATCCTCCATGACACTTGGCATCACAATGCTCCATGCCATTGTCATCACAATGGGCCAATACATATGTCATCACAATGTTCCGTGACACCCCTTTTTACAATACTGCATGACCTGGTCATCACAATGCTCCATGCCCTTCTCATCACAATGATCCATTACCTCTGTCATAACAATGCTCCATGACCCCTGACATCACAGTGTTCCACGGCCTTGTCATCACAAGGCTCCATGACCCCTGTCATCACAATACTTCATGCCCTTTTCATCACAATGCTCCATGACCTTTGTCATCACAATTCTCAGTACACTTGTCATCACAAAGCTCCCTGACACTTGTCATCAGAATGCTCCTTGAACCCTGTTATGAAAAGGCTCCATGCATTTTTCATCACAAAGCCCAGTGCCATTTTCATCACAATGCTCCATGCCATTGTCATCAAAATACTCCACAAGCTTGTCATCAGAATGCTCCATGACCCTTGTCATCACAATTCTCCATGCACTTGTCAGCACAATGCACCCTGACGTTTGTCATCACAATGCTCCATGCCCTTGTCATCACAATGCTCCATTACTTTTGTCATCAGAATCCTCCATGACACTTGGCATCACAATGCTCCATGCCATTGTCATCTCAATGGGCCATTACATATTTCATCACAATGCTCCCTGACAGCTCTCTTCACAATATTGCATGACCTGGTCACTACAATGCTCCATGCCCTTGTCATCACAATGCGCCATTCCAACTTTCATCACAATAATCCATGAAAATTATTAGACCAATGCTGCATGCCCTTTTCATCACAATGCTCCATGCCCTAGTTATCACAATGTTCCAAAACCCCTGTAATCAGAATGCTCCATGCCCATTTTCAGCAGTATGCTCCATGAGATTTGTCATCACAAGGCTCCATGGTTTTCTCATCACAATGCTCCAGGACCTTGTCATCACAATGCTTCACGACATTTTCGTGAAAATTCTCAATGGCCCTTGTCATCATAATGCTCCAACCCCTAGTCATCACAATGCTCCATTATATTTGTCATCACAATCCTCCATTACATTTGGCATCACAATGCTCCATGCCATTGTCATCGCAATGGACCATGACATATGTCATCACAATGCTCCCTGACACCTGTCTTCACAATATTACATGCCCTTGTCATCACAATGCTCCATGCCCTTGTCATCAAAATGCACCATGTCCACTATCATCACAATAGTCTAGGAAACTTGTCAGACCAATGCTTCATGCCCCTGTCATCACAATGCTCCATGCCCTTGTCATCAAAATGCTCCATGACCCCTGTCATAACAAAGCTCCATGACCCCTGCCATCACAATGTTCCACGGCCTTGTCATCACAAGGCTCCATGACGCTTGTCATCACAATGCTCCAAGACCCCTGTAATCACAATGCTCCATGCCCTTGTCATCACAAAGCTCCATGACACATGTCATCAGAATGTTCCATGGCCTTCAAATCTAAATGCTCCATGCCCTTGTCATCACAATGCTCCCTGACCCCTGTCATCACAATGCTCAGTGACTCAAGTCATCACAATGCTTCATAATGTTTGTCATCACAACGGACCATGCCCACGTCAGGACAAGGCTCTGTGACATTTGTAACCACAATGCTCCATGAACTATTCATCACAATGCTGTGTGACCCTTGTCATTACAATGCTCCATGCCTTTGTCAGAACAATGCTCCATAACCCTTGTCATCACAGTGTGCCATGCGCTTTTCATCACAATGATCCACAACCTTGTCATCGCTATGCTCCATAAACCTTGTAAGCACAATGCTCCATGCACTTCTCATCCAAATGCTCTCTCACATGAGATATCACAATGTTCCATCACTAGTCATCACAATCTTCCCTCACCCCTGTTATCACAATTATCCATGAACACTGTCATCACAATGCTACATCCCCTTATCAGCACAATGTTCTATGACCCCTGACATCACAATGTTCCATAACCACCTTCATCAAAATGCTCCATGACCGTTTTCATCCCAAAGCTCCATGACCCCTGGCATCACAATGTTCTATAACCCCTGTCATCAAAATGTTCCATTACATTTTTCATCAAATTGCTGCATGACACTGTCATCAAAATGCTCCCTGCCTTTCTCATCACAATGCACCACACCCTTGTCATCAAAATGCTCCATGACATTTGTCATCACAAAGCTCCATGACCATTGGCATAACAATGATCCATGCAATTGTCATCACAATGCTCCATGAACCTTCTCATCACATTGCTCCATGCCCTTGTCATCACAAAGCTCCATGACACTTGTCATCACAATGCTCAATGCCCTTCTCATCACAGTAATCCATGAAATATTTCAGACCAATGCTCAATGCCCTTATCATCACAATGATCCGTTACCTCTGTCATAACAATGCTCCATGACCCCTGCCATCACAATGTTCCATGGCCTTGTCATCACAAAGCTCCATGAAGCATGCCATCAGAATGTTCCATGGCCTTCTCATCACAGTGCTACATGCCCTTGTCATGACAGTGCTCCAAGACACTTGTAATCACAATGTTCCATGCCAATTTTCATCTCAATGCTCCATGAAGCCTGTCATCAAAATGCACCATGCCCATCATCATAATGCTTCAGGCTATTGTCATCACAATGAAATCAAAATTATCCATGAACACTGTCATCATAATGCTCCAAACCCTTGTGATCACAAAGTGCCATAACACTTATCATCACAACACCCTATGACGCTCATCATCACAATTATCCATGGTCTTCTCATCACAATGCTCCATGACCTTTGTCATCACAATTCTCAGTACACTTGTCATCACAATGCTCCCTGACACATGTCGTCAGTATGCTCCTTGAACCCTGTCATGACAAGGCTCCATGCCTTTTCATCACAATGATCCATGCCCTTTTCATCACAATGCTCCAAGACCCCTGTAATCACAGTGCTCCATGCACTTGTAATCACAGAGCTCCATGACACATGTCATCAGAATGCTCCAAGACCCCTGTAATCACAATGCTCCATGCCCCTTTTCATTAGAATGCTCCATGAGACTTGTCATCACAAATCTCCATGCTCTTATCATCACAGTGCTCCAGGACCTTGTCATCACCATGCTCCATTCCCTTGTCATCACAATGCTCCATGACCCCTGTCATCACAATACTCCATGAATATTTTCAGCCCAATGCTCCATGAAATTCTCATCACAGTGCTCCATGTCAAATATCATCAAAATGCTCCATGACCACTGTCATCACAACAATCCATAACACCTGACAACACAATGATCCGGGACTCTTGTCATCACAATGCTCCATTCCCTAGTCATCACAATGCTCCATGAACATTTTCAGCCCAATGCTCCATGAACCTTTTCATCACAATCATCCATGCCATTTTCATCCCAATGCTCCATGACCCCTGTATTCACAATGCTCCGTGACCCTTGTCATCACAATGCTCCATGACACCTGTCATCACAATGCTCCATGACTTTGTCAGCAAAATGCTACATGACCTTGTCATTACAATACTCTATGCGCTTGTCATCACAGTACTCCATTACCACTGTCATCACAATCCCCCATGAACCTAGGATCACATTGCTTCATGCCCTTGTCATAACGAAACTCCATGCTCCTTGAAATCAAAATGATCCATGACCTCTGTCATCACAATGCTACAAACCCTTGTGATCATAATGTTCCATAACAGTTGTCATCACAACGCTCCATGATGTCTGTCATCACAATAATCCATGCCCTTTTCATCACAGTGCTTCATGACCTTTGTCATCACAATTCTCAATACACTTGTCATTACAATGTTCCCTGACACTTGTCGTCAGAATGCTCCTTGAAACCTATCACAAAAAGGCTCCATGCCTTTTTCATCACAAAACCACATGCCATTTTCATCAAAATGCTCCATGCCATTGTCATCAAAATACTCCACAGGCTTGTCATCAGAATGCTCCATGAACATTGTCATCACAATTCTCCATGCACTTGTCAGAACAATGCTTCCTGACCCTTGTCATCACAATGCTTCAAGCCATTTTCATCACAAAGCTCCATTACCTTTGTCATCAGAATCCTCCATGACACTTGGCATCACAATGCTCCATGACATTGTCATCACAATGAGCCATTACATATGTCATCACAGTGCTCCATGACACCACTCTTCACAATAATGCATAACCTGGTCATCACAATGCTCCATGCCCTTGTCATCACAATGCGCCATTCCAACTGTCATCACAATAATCCATGAAAATTATTAGACCAATGGTCCATGCCCTTGTCATCACAATGCTCCATGCACTAGTTATCATAATGTTCCAAAACGCCTGTAATCAGAATGCTCCATGCCCCTTTTCCTCAGTATGCTCCATGAGATTTGTCATCACAAGGCTCCATGATTTTCTCATCACAGTGCTCCAGGACCTTGTCATCACAATGCTTCCCGACATTTGCATGAAAATTCTCAATGGCCCTTGTCAACATAATGCTCCATGCCCCTGTCATCACAATGCTCCATGCCCTTGTCATCACAATGCTCCATGACCCCTGTCATCACAATGCTCCGTGACTCCAGTCATCACAATGCTTCATAACGATTGTCATCACAACGGTCCATGCGCGCGTCATCACAAGGCTCTATGACCTTTGTAAACACAATGCTCCATGAACCTTTCATCACAATTCTCTGTGACCCTTGTCATCACAATGCTCCATGCCTTTGTTAGGACAATGCTCCATGACCGTTTTCATCACAAAGTGCCATGCGCTTTTCATCACAATGATCCACAACCTTGTCATCGCTATGCTCCATTAACCTTGTAATCACAATGCTCCATGCACTTCTCATCCAAATGCTCTCTCACATGAGATATCACAATGTTCCATCACTAGTCATCACAATCCTCCCTCACCCCTGTTATCACAATGCTCCATGACCCTTGTCATCACAATGCTACCTCCCCTTATCAGCACAGTGTTCCATGACCCCTGACATCACAATGATCCATAACCCCTGTCATCAAAATGCTCCATGACCCTTTTCATCCCAAAGCTCCATGACCCATGGCATCACAATGTTCTATAACCCCTGTCATCAAAATATTCCATTACACTTTTCATCAAATTGCTGCATGACCCTGTCATCAAAATGCTCCCTGCCCTTCTCATCACAATGCACCACACCCTTGTGATCAAAATGCTCAATGACCTTTGAAATCACAAAACTCCATGACCCTTGGCATCACAATGCTCCATGTCATTGTCATCACAATGCTCCATGAACACTCTCATCACATTGCTCCATGCCCTTGTCATCACAAAGCTCCATGACACTTGTCATCACAATGCTCGATGCCCTTCTCATCACAATGCTCCATGCCCTTGTCATTACAATCCTCAATGACCCATGTATCACAGTGTTCCTTGCCCTTGTCATCACAGTGCTCCATGCCCAATCTCATCACAAAAATCCATGAAACCTTTCAGACCAATGCTCAAGGCCCTTCTCATCACAATGCTCCATTATCTCTGCATAACAATGCTCCATGACCACTGCCCACACAATGTTCCACGGCCCTGTCATCACAAGGCTCCATGACCCTTGTCATCACAATGCTCCAAGACCCCTGTAATCACAATGCTCCATGCCCTTGTCATCACAAAGCCCCATGACGCATGCCATCAGAATGTTCCATGGCCTTCTCATCACAATCCTCCATGCCCTTGTCATGACAGTGCTCCAAGACCCCTGTATTCACAATGCTCCATGCTACTTTTCATCTCAATGCTCCATGAAGCCTGTCATCAGAATGCTCCATGCCCATCATCAAAATGCTTCAGGCTATTGTCATCACAATGAAATCAAAATTATCCATGAACACTGTCATCATAATGCTCCAAACCCTTGTGATCACAATGTTCCATAACACTTAACATCACAACACCCTATGACGCTCATCATCACAATTATCCATTGTCTTCTCATCACAATGCTCCATGACCTTTGTCATCACAATTCTCAATACACTTGTCATCACAATGCTCCCTGACACTTGTCGTCAGTATGCTCCTTGAACCCTGTCATGACAAGGGTCCATGCCTTTTCATCACAATGATCCATGCCTTTTCATCACAATGTTCCAAGACACCTATAATCACAGTGCTCCATGCCCTTGTCATCTCAAAGCTCAATGACACATGTCATCAGAATGCTCCATGGCCTTCTCCTCACAATGCTCCAGGCCATTGTCATCACAATGCTCCAAGACCCCTGTAATCACAGTGCTCCATGCCCCTTTTCATCAGAATGCTCCATGAGACTTCTCATCACAAGTCTCCATGCTTTTATCATCACAATTCTCCAGGACCTTGTCATCACCATGCTGCAATCCCTTGTCATCACAATGCTCCATGACCCCTGTCATCACAATACTCCATGAATATTTTCAGCCCAATGCTCCATGAAATTCTCATCACAATGCTCCATGACAAATATCATCAAAATGCTCCATGACCACTGTCATCAAATCACTACATGACACCTGACAACACAACGATCCGGGACTCTTGTCATCACAATGCTCCATTCCCTACTCATCAAAATGCTCCATGACCCCTGTCATCACAATACTCCATGAACATTTTCAGCCCAATGTTCCATGACACTTGTCATCACAATGCTCCATGCCATTGTCAGCAAAATGCTACATGACATTGTCATTACAATGCTCCATGCGCTTGTCATCACAATACTCCATTACCATTGTCATCACAAACCTCCATGAACCTTGGGATCACATTGCTTCATGCCCTTGTCATCACAATGCTCCATGGACTTTGAAAACAAAATGATCCATGACCCCTCTCATCACCATGCTCCAAACACTTGGAATCACAATGTTCCATAACACTTGTCATCACAACGCTCCATGATGCCTGCCATCACAATACTCCATGCCCTTTTCATCACAATGCTCCATGACCTTCGTCATCACAATTCTCAATACACTTTTCATCACAATGCTCCCTAACACTTGTCGTCAGAATGATCCTTGAACCCTGTCACGAAAAGGCTCCATGCCTTTTTTATCACAAAGCCCCATGTCATTTTCATCACAATGCTCCATGCCATTGTCATCAAGATACTCCACAAGCTTGTCATCAGAATGCTCCATGACCCTTGTCACCACAATTCTCCATGCACTTGTCAGCACAATGATCACTGACCCATGTCATCACAATGCTCCATTAACTTTGTCATCAGAATCCTCCATGAAACTTGGCATCACAATGCTCCAGGCCGTTGTTATCACAATGGGCCATTACATATGTCATCACAGTGCTCCCTGACACCTCTCTTCTCAATACAGCAAGACCTGGTCATCACAATGCTCCATGCCCTTGTCATCACAATGCGCCATTCCAACTGTCATCGCAATACTCCATGAAAATTATTAGACCAATGCTCCATGCCATTGTCATCACAATGCTCCATGCACTTGTTATCACAATGTTCCATGACCCCTGTCATCACAATGCTCCGTGACTCCAGTCATCACAATGCTCCATGACCTTTGTCATCACAATGTTCTATGCCCTCATCATCAACAGTCTCTGTGACCATTTTAAGCACAATGCTCCATGAACATTTCATCACAATGCTCCGAGACCCTTGTCATCACAATGCTCCATGCCTTTGTCAGAAAAATGCTCCATGACACTTGTCATCACAATGTGCCACACGCTTTTCATCCCAACGGTCCACAAATTTGTCAGTGCAATGCTCCATAAACTTTCTAATCACAATGCTCCATGCCGTTCTCATCACAATGCTCCATTATACCTGTCATAACAATGCTCCATGACCCTTGTCATCACAATGCTCCAAAACCCCTGTACTCACAATGCTCCATGCCCTTGTCATCACAAAGCTCCATGACACATGTCATCAGAATGTTCCATGGTCTTCTCATCAAAATGCTCCATGCCCTTGTCATCACAATGCTCCCAGACCCCTGTAATCACAATGCTCCATGCCTCTTTTCAACTCAATGGTCCATGAAACCTATCATCACAATGCATCATGCCCATCATCATAATGCTTCCAGCTATTGTCAGCACAATGAAATCAAAATTCTCCATGACCTCTGTCATCATAATGCTCCATGACCCCTGTCATCACAATACTCCATGAACATTTTCAGACCACTGCTGCATGACAATTGTCATCACAATGACCCAAGCCCTTGTCATCCCAATGCTCCATGACCCCTGTATTCACAATGCTCCGTGACACTTGTCATCACAGTGCTCCATGACACCAGTCATCACAGTGTTCCATGCCTTTGTCAGCAAAATGCTACATGACCTTGTCATTACAATGCTCTATGCGCTTGTCAGCACAATACTCCATTACCATTGTCATCACAATCCTCCATGAACATTTTGGTCACATTGCTTCATGCCCTTGTCATCACAGTGCTCCATGATCCTTGAAATCAAAATGATGCATGACCTGTGTCATCACAATGCTCCAAACCCTTGTGATCACAATGTTCCATAACACTTGTGATCACAACGCTCCATGATGACTGTCATCACAATACTCCATGCCATTTTCATCACAATGCTCCATGACCATTGTCATCACAATTCTCAATACACTTGTCATCACAATGCTCCCTGACACTTGTCGTCAGAATGCTCCTTGAACCCTGTCACGAAAAGGCTCCATGCCTTTTTCATCACAAAGCCCCATGCCGTTTTCATCACAATGCTCCATGCCATTGTCATCAAAATACTCTACAAGCTTGTCATCAGAACGCTCCTTGACCGTTGTCATCACAATTCTCCATGCACTTGTCAGCACAATGCTCCCTGACCCTTGTCATCACAATGCTCCAAGCCATTGTCATCACAATGCTCCATTACCTTTGTCATCAGAATCCTCCATGACACTTGGCATCACAATGCTCCATGCCATTGTCATCACAATGGGCCATTACATATGTCATCACGATGCACCCTGACACCTGTCTTCACAATACTGCAAGACCTGGTCATCACAATGCTCCATGTCCTTCTCATCACAATATGCCATTCCAACTGTCATCGCAATAATCCATGAAACATGTTAGACCAATGTTCCATGCCCTTGTCTTCACAATGCTCCATGCCCTTGTTATCACAATGCTCCATGACCCCTGTCATCACAATGCTCCGTGACTCCAGTCATCACAATGCTCCATGACCTTTGTCATCACAATGGTCCATGCCCTCATCATCAACAGTCTCTGTGACCTTTTTAACCACAATGCTCCATGAACATTTCATCACAATGCTCTTTGCCCCTTGTCATCACAATGCTATATGCCTTTCTCAGCACAATGCTCCTTGCCCTTGTCATCACAATGCTCTATGACACCTGTCATCACAATGCTCTTTGACTCCAGTCATCACAATTCTTCATAACATTTGTCATCACAATGATCGATGCCCGCGTCATCACAGGGCTCTGTTACATTTGGAACCACAATGCTCCATGAAATATTCATCACAATGCTCCGTGACCCTTGTCATCACAATGCTCCATGCATTTGTCCGAAAAATAATCCATGCCCATTATCATCACAACGTGCCACGCGCTTTTCACCCCAACGGTCCACAAATATTTCATGGCAATGCTCCATAAACCTTGTAATCACAATGTTCCATGCCCTTCTCATCAAAATGCTCCATTACCCCTGTCATAGCAATGTTCCATGACCCCTGCCATCACAATGTTCCATGGCCTTGCCATCACAAGGCACCATGACCCTTGTCAACACAATGCTACAAAACACCTGTAATCACAATGTTCCATGTCCTTGTCATCACAAAGCTCCATGACACATGTCATCAGAATGTTCCATGGCCTTCTCATCAAAATGTTCCATGCCCTTGTCATCACAATGCGCCATTCCAACTCTCATCGCAATAATCCATGAAACTTATTAGACCAATGCTCCATGTCCTTGTCATCACAATGCTCCATTCCCTTGTTATTACAATGCTCCATGACCCCTGTCATCACAATGCTCTGTGACTCCAGTCATCACAATGCTTCTTGACCTTTGTCATCACAATGGTCCATGCCCTCATCATCAACAGTCAGTGTGACGTTTTTAACCACACTGCTCTATGAACTTTTCATCACAATGCTCTTTAACCCTTGTCATCACCATGCTCTATGCCTTTCTCAGCACAATGCTCCATTACCCTTGTCATCACAATGCTCCATGCGCTTGTGAGCATGATGCTCCACGACACATGTCATCACAATGCAACATGCACTTGTCATAACAGTGCTCCACAATCTTGTCATCACAATGCTCCATAAACATTGTCATCACAATGCTCCATGCACCTCTCATCAAAATGCTCTCTCACCACTGATATCTCAATGTTACATCACTATTCGTCACAATACTCCCTCAACCCTGTCATCACAATGTTCCATGGCTCCTGTCATCACAATGCTACATGCATTATCATCACAATGTTTGATGACCACTGACATCACAATGTTACATAATCCCTCTCATCAAAATGCTCCATGAACCTTTTCATCAACATGCTCCATGACCCCTGACACCTCAATGTTCCATAACCCATGTCATCAAAAAGTTCCATGACACTTTTCATCAAATTGCTCCATGACCCTGTCATCACAATGCTCCCTGCCCTTCTCATCACAATGCACAACGCCCTTATGATCAAAATGCTCCATGACATTTGTCATCACAAAGATCCATGACGCTTGGCATCACAATGCTCCAAGTCTTTGTCATCACGATGCTCCATGAACGCTCTCATCACATTGATCCATGCCCTTGTCATCACAAAGCTCCATGACACATGTCATCAGAAAGTTCCATGGCCTTCTCATCGCAATTCTCCATGCCCTTGCCATCACAATGCTCCATTACCCCTGTCATAACAATGCTCCATGTCCCAAGCCAACACAATGATCCATGGCCTTTTCATCACAAGGCTCCATGACCCTTCTCATTACAATGCTCCAAGAACACTGTAATCACAATGCTCTATGACCTTGTCATCACAAAGCTCCATGACACATGTCATCAGAATATTCCATGGCCTTCTTATCAAAATGCTCCATGCCCTTTTCATCACAATGCTCCCAGACCCCTGTAATCACAGTGCTCCATGCCCCTATTCATATCAATGGTCCATGAACCCTGTCATCACAGTGCATCATGCCCATCATCATAATGCTTCTGGCTATTGTCAGCACAATGAAATCAAAATTCTCTATGACCTCTGTCATCACAATGCTCCATGACCCCTGTCATCACAATACTCCATGAACATTTTCAGCCCAATGCTCCATGACACTTGTCATCACAATGATCCATGCCCTTGTCATCCCAATGCTCCATGACCCCTGTATTCACAATGCTCCGTGACGCTTGTCATCACAGTGCTCCATGACACCTGTCATCACAATGCTCCATGCCTTTGTCAGCAAAATGCTACATGACCTTGTCATTACAATGCTCTATGCGCTTGTCATCGCAATACTCCATTACGATTGTCATCACAATCCTCCATGAGCTTT
Organism: Mesoplodon mirus; assembly: GCF_964341445.2. Taxonomy (NCBI): domain Eukaryota; kingdom Metazoa; phylum Chordata; class Mammalia; order Artiodactyla; family Ziphiidae; genus Mesoplodon; species Mesoplodon mirus. The sequence goes on from NW_028295599.1 coordinate 507,139, forward strand.
GGGATCACATTGCTTCATGCCCTTGTCATCACAATGCTCCATGCTCCTTGAAATCAAAATGATCCATGACCTCTGTCATCACAATGCTCCAAACCCTTGTGATCACAATGTTCCATAACACTTGTCATCACAACGCTCCATGATGCCTGTCATCACAATACTCCATGCTCTTTTCATCACAATGCTCCATGACCTTTGTCATCACAATTCTCAATACACTTGTCATCACAAGGCTCCCTGACACTTGTCGTCAGAATGCTTTTTGAACCCTGTCACGAAAGGCTCCATGACTTTTTCATCACAATGCCCCATGCCGTTTTCATCACAATGCTCTATGTCATTGTCATCAAAATACCCCACAAGTTTGTCATCAGAATGCTCCATGACCCTTGTCATCAAAATTCTCCATGCAATACTCAGCACAAAGCTACCTGACCCTTGTCATCACAATGCTCCAAGCCATTGTCATCACAATGCTCCATTACCTTTGTCATCAGAATCCTCCATGACACTTGGCATCACAATGCTTCATGCCATTGTCATCACAATGGGCCATTATATATGTCATCACAATGCTCCCTAACACCTCTCTTCACAATACTGCATGACCTGGTCATCACAATGCTCCATGCCCTTGTCATCACAATGCGCCATTCCAACTCGCATCACAATAATCCATGAAACATATTAGACCAATGCTCCATGCCCTTGTCATCACAATGCTCCATTCCCATGTTATTACATTGCTCCATGACACCTGTCATCACAATGCTCTGTGACTCCAGTCATCACAATGCTTCTTGACCTTTGTCATCACAATGGTCAATGCCCTCATCATCAACAGTCTCTGTGACGTTTTTAACCACAATGCTCCATGAACTTTTCATCACAATGCTCTTTGACCCTTGTCATCACCATGCTCTATGCCTTTCTCAGCACAATGCTCCATGATCCTTGTCATCACAATGCTCCATGCGCTTGTCAGCACGATGCTCCACGACATATGTCATCAAAATGCACCATGTGCTTGTCATCACAGTGTTCCACAATATTGTCATCACAATGCTCCATAAACCTTCTCATCACAATGCTCCATGCACTTCTCATCAAAATGCTCTCTCTCCACTGATATCACAATGTTACATCACTATTCGATACAATACTCCCTCACCCCTGTCATCACAATGTTCCATGACTCCTGTCATCACAATGCTACATGCATTATCATCACAATATTTGTTGACCACTGACATCACAATGTTACATAACCCCTGTCAACAAAATGCTCCATGACCCTTTTCATCAAAATGCTCCATGACCCCTGACATCACAATGTTCCATAACCCCTGTCATCAAAATGTTCCATGACTCTTTTCATCAAATTGCTCCATGACCCTTTCATCACAATGCTCCTGCCCTTCTCATCACAATGCACAAAACCCTTGTCATCAAAATGCTCCATGACATTTGTCATCACAAAGATCCATGACGCTTGGCATCACAATGCTCCATGTCTTTGTCATCACGATGCTCCATGAACGCTCTCATCACATGGCTCCATGTCCTTGTCATCACAAAGCTCCATACACATGTCATCAGAAAGTTCCATGGCCTTCTCATCACAATGCTCCATGCCCTTGCCATCACAATGCTCCATTACCACTGTCATAACAATGCTCCATGTCCCAAGCCAACACGATGATCCATGGCCTTTTCATCACAAGGCTCCATGACCCTTCCGTTCACTATGCTCCAAGAACACTGTAATCACAATGCTCTATGAACTTGTCATCACAAAGCTCCATGACACATGTCATCAGAATGTTCCATGGCCTTCTCATCAAAATGCTACATGCCCTTTTCATCACAATGCTCCCAGACCCCTGTAATCACAGTGCTCCATGCCCCTTTTCATATCAATGCCCAATGAACCCTGTCATCACAGTGCATCATGCCCATCATCATAATGCTTCTGGCTATTGTCAGCACAATGAAATCAAAATACTCTATGACCTCTGTCATCACAATGCTCCATGACCCCTGTCATCACAATACTCCATGAACATTTTCAGCCCAATGCTCCATGACACTTGTCATCACAATGATCCATGCCCTTGTCATCCCAATGCTCCATGACCCCTGTATTCACAATGCTCCGTGACGCTTGTCATCACAGTGCTCCATGACACCTGTCATCACAATGCTCCATGCCTTTGTCAGCAAAATGCTACATGACCTTGTCATTACAATGCTCTATGCGCTTGTCATCACAATACTGCATTACAATTGTCAACACAATCCTCCATGAACCTTGGGATCACATTGCTTCATGCGCTTGTCATCACAATGCTCCATGCTCCTTGAAATCAAAATGATCCATGACCTCTGTCATCACAATGCTCCAAACCCTTGTGATCACAATGTTCCATAACACTTGTCATCACAACGCTCCATGATGCCTGTCATCACAATACTCCATGGACTTTTCCTCACAATGCTCCATGACCTTTGTCATCACAATTCTAAATACACTTGTCATTACAATGCTTCCTGAAACTTGTCGTCAGAATGCTCCTTGAAACCTGTCACGAAAAGGCTCCATGCCATTTTCATCACAATGCCCAATGCTGTTTTCATCACAATGCTCCATGCCATTGTCATCAAAATACTCCACAAGCTTGTCATCAGAATGCTCCCTGACACTTGTCATCACAATGCTCCAAGCCATTGTCATCACAATGCTCCATTACCTTTGCCATCAGAATCCTCCATGACAATTGCCATCACAATGCTCCATGCTATTGTCATCACAATGGGCCATTACATATCTCATCACAATGATCCCTGACACCTCTCTTCACAATACTGCATGACCTGGTCATCACAATGCTCCATGCCCTTCTCATCACAATGCGCCATTCCAACTGTCATCGCAATAATCCATGAAACTTATTAGACCAATGCTCCATGCCCTTGTCATCACAATTCTCCATGCCCTTTTTATCACAATGCTCCATGACTCCAGTCATCACAATGCTTCATGAACTTTGTCATCACAATGGTCCATGCCCTCATCATCAACAGTCTCTGTGACCTATTTAACCACAATTTTCCATTAATTTTTTATCACAATGCTCTTTGACCCTTGTCATCACAATGCTCTATGCCTTTCTAAGCACAATGCTCCTTGCCCTTGTCATCAGAGAGCTTCATGACCCCTGTCATCACAAGCTCTGAGACTCCCGTCATCACAATGCTTCATAACATTTGTCATCACAATGGTCCATGCCCGCATCATCACAAGGCTCTGTTACGTTTGTTACCACAATGCTCCATGAACTTGTCATCACAATGTTCAATGCCTTTGTCAGAAAAATACTCCATGACCCTTGTCATCAAAATGTGCCACGTGCTTTTCATCACAAAGGTCCACAAATTTGTCATTGCAATGCTCCATAAATATTGTAATCTCAATGCTCATTGCCCTTCTCATCACAGTGCTCCATTACCCCGGTCATAACAATGATCCATGACCCCTGCCATCACAATGTTCCACGGCCTTGTCATCACAAGGCTCCATGACAATTGTCATCACAATGCTCCAAGACCCCTGTAATCACAATTCTCCATGCCCTTGTCATCACAAAACTCCATGACACATGTCATCAGAAAGTTCCATGGCCCGCTCATCAAAATGAGGCATGCCCTTGTCATCACAGTGCTCCAAGACCCCTGTAATCACAATGCTCCATGCCCCTTTTCATCTCAATGCTCCATGAACCCTGTCATCACAATGCATCATGCCCATCACCATAATGCTTCCGGCTATTGTCAGTGCAATGAAATCAAAACTCTCCATGACCTCTGTCATCACAATGCTCCCTGACTCCTCTCATCACAATACTCCGTGAACATTTTCAGGGCAGTGCTCCATGACCCTTTTCATCACAATGATCCATGACCTTGTCATCCCAATGCTCCATGACCCCTGTATTCACAATGATCCGTGACACATGTCATCACAGTGCTCCATGACACCTGTCATCACAATGCTCCATGCCTTCGTCAGCAAAATTCTACATGACCTTGTCATTACAATGCTCTATGAGCTTGTCATCACAATGCTCCAAGACCCCTTAAATCACAATGCTCCAAGCCCTTTTTCATCTCAATTTTCCATGAACCCTGTCATCACAATGCACCATGCCCATTATCATAATGCTTCAGGCTATTATCATTACAATGAAATCAAAATTCTCCATGACCTCTGTCATCAAAATGCTTCCAACCGTTGTGATCATAATGTTCCATAACACTTATCATCACAACACCCCATGACGATCATCATCACAATTATCCATGGTCTTGTCATCACAATGCTCCATGATCTTTGTCATCACAATGCTCAATACACTTGTCATCACAATGCTCCCTGACACTTGTCAGTATGCTCCTTGAACCCTGTCATGACAAGGCTCCATGCCTTTTTCATCACAATGATCCATGCCCTTTTCATCACAATGTTCCAAGACCCCTGTAATCACAATGCTCCTAGCCTTTGTCATCACAAAGCTACCTGATGCATGTAATCGGAATTCTCCATGGCCTTCTCCTCACAATGCTCCATGTCATTGTCATCACAATGCTCCATGAACTCTCTCATCACATTGCTCCATGCCCTTGTCCTTACAATCCTCCATGACCCATGTATCACAGTGTTCTGTGCCCTTGTCATCACAATGCTTCATGCCCACTCTCGTCACAATAATCCATGAAATATTTCAGACCAAGGCTCAATGACATTCTCATCACAATGCTCCATTAACTCTGTCATAACAATGCTCCATGACCCCTGAGATCACAATGTTCCACGGCCTTGTCATCACAAGGCTCCATGACCCTTGTCACCACAATGCTCCAAGACACCTCTAATCAAAATGCTCCATGCCCTTTTTCATCTCCATGCTCCATTAACACTGCCATCACAATGCACCATGCCCATCATCATAATTCTTCAGGCTATTGGCATTACAATGAAATCAAAATTCTCCATGACCTCTGTCATCATAATGCTCCAAACCCTTGTGATCACAATGTTCCATAACACTTATAATCACAACACTCCATGACGCTCATCATCACAATTATCCATGGTCTTGTCATCACAATGCGCCATGATCTTTGTCATCACAATGCTCAATACACTTGTTGTCACAATGCTCCTTGACACTTGTCGTCAGTATGCTCCTTGAACCCTGTCATGACAAGGATCCATGCCTTTTTCATCACAATGATCCATGCCCTTTTCATCACAATGCTCCATGACCCCTTTCATCACAATACTCCATGAACATTTTCAGCCCAATGCTCCATGACATTCTCATCACAATGCTCCCTGACCAATATCATCACGATGCTCCATGACCACTGTCATCACAACAGTCCATGACACCTGACAACACAATGATCCGTGACTCTTGTCATCACAATGCTCCATGCCATTGTCATCACAATGCTTCATTCCAACTGTCATCGCAATAATCCATGAATCTTATTAGACCAATGCTCCATGCCCTTGTCATCACAATGCTCCATGCCCTTGTTATCACAATGCACCATGAACACTGTCATCCCAATACTCCATGAACTTTTTCAGCTGAATGCTCCATGACCCTTGTCATCACAATGATCTATGCCCTTGTCATCCCAATGCTCCATGACACCGGTCACCACAATGCTCCATGCCTTTGTCAGCAAAATGCTACATGACCTTCTCATTACAATGCTCTATGCGCTTGTCATCACAATACTCCATTACAATTGTCATCACAATCCTCCATGAAACTTGGGATCACTTTGCTTCATGCCCTTGTCATCACAACGCTCCATGATGCCTGTCATCGCAATACTCCAAGGCCTTTTCATCACAATGCTCCATGACCTTTCTCATCACAATTCTCAATACAATTGTCATCACAATGCTTCCTGACACTTGTCGTCAGAATGCTCATTGAACCCTGTAACAAAAGCGCTCCATGCATTTTTCATCACAAAGCCCCATGCCATTTTCATCACAATGCTCCATGCCATTGTCATCAAAATACTCCACAAGGTTGTCATCAGAATGCTCCATGACACTTGTCATCACAATTCTTCATGCACTTGTCAGCACAATGCTCCCTGACCCTTGTCATCACAATGCTCCCAGCCATTGTCATCACAATGCTCCATTACATTTGTCATCAGAATCCTCCATGACACTTGGCATCACAATGCTCCATGCCATTGTCATCACAATGGGCCATTACATATGTCATCACAATGCTCCCTGACACCTCTCTTCACAATAATGCATGACCTGGTCATCACAATGTTCCATGCCCTTGTCATCACAATGCGCCATTCCAACTGTCATAACAATAATTCATGAAACTAATTAGACCAATGTTCCATGCACTTGTCATCACAATGCTTCATGCCCTTGTTATCACAATGTTCCAAGAACCCTGTAATCAGAATGCTCCTTGCCCCTTTTCATCAGTATGCTCCATGAGACTAGTCATCACAGGGCTCCATGGTTTTCTCATCATAATGTTCCAGGAGCTTGTCATCACAATGCTTCACGACCATGTCATGAAAATTCTCAATGACCCTTCTCATCATAATGCTCCAAGCCCTAGTCATCACAATGCTCCATTATATTTGTCATCACAATCCTCCATTACAGTTGTCATCACAATGCTCCCTTCCATTGTCATCACAATGGACCATGACATATGTCATCACAATGCTCTCTGACAAGTCTCTTCACAATACTCCATGACTTATCATCACAATCCTCCATGCCCTTGTCATCACAATGCACCATGTCCACTGTCATCACAATAATCTCTGAAACTTATCACCACAACTCTCCATGTCCCTGTCATCACAATGTTCCATGCTCTTGTCATCACAATGCTCCATGACCCCTGTCATCACAATGCTCCGTGAATCCAGTCATCACATTGCTTCATAACGTTTGTCATCACAACGGTCCATGCCCACGTCATCACAAGGCTCTGTGACCTTTGTAACCACAATGCTCCATGAACTTTTCATCACAATGCTCCGTGACCCTTGTCATCACAATGGTCCATGCCTTTGTCAGAACAATATTCCATGACCCTTGTCATCACAATGTGCCACACGCTTTTCATCACAATGATCCACAACCTTGTCATCGCTATGCTCCATAAAACTTGTAATCACAATTCTCCATGCACTTCTCATCCAAATGCTCTCTCACCTGAGATATCACAATGTTCCATCACTAGTCATCACAATCCTCCCTCAACCCTGTAATCACAAAGTTCCAGGACCCCTGTGACATCACAATTTTCCATAACCACTCTCATCAAAATGCTCCATGGCACTTTTCATCCCAAAGCTCCATGACCCATGGCATCACAATGTTCTGAAACCCCTGTCAACAAAATGTTCCATTACACTTTTCAACACATTGCTGCATGACCCTGTCATCAAAATGATCCCTCACCTTCTCATCACAATGCACCACACGCTTGTCATCAAAATGCTCCATGACCTTTGTCATCACAAAGCTCCAGGACCCTTGGCATCACAATGCTCCATGTCATTGTCATCACAATGCTCCATGAACACTCTCATCCCATTGCTCCATGCACTTGTCATCACAAAGCTCCATGACACTTGTCATCACAATGCTCGATGCACTTCTCATCAAAATGCTCCATGCCATTTTCATCACAATCCTCCATGACTCATGTATCTCAGTGTTCCGTGCCCTTGTCATCACAATGCTCCGTGCCCACTCTCATCACAATAATCCATGAAAGCTTTCAGGCCAATGCTCAATGCCCTTCTCATCACAATGCTCCATTACCTCTGACATAACAATGCTCCATGACCCCTGCCATCACAATGTTCCACGGCCTTGTCATAACAAGGCTCCATGACCCTTGTCATCACAATGGTCCAAGACCCCTGTAATCACAATGCTCCATGCCCTTTTCATCACAAAGCTCAATGACACATGTCATCAGAATGTTCCATGGCCTTCTCATCACAATGCTCCATGCCCTTGTCATCACAATGCTCCAAGACCCCTGTAATCAGAATGCTCCATGCCCCTTTTCATCTCAATGCTCCATGAAACCTGTCATCACAATGCACCATGCCCATCATCATAATGCTTCCGGCTATTGTCAGCACAATGAAATCAATATTCTCCATTACCTCTGTCATCACAATGCTCCATGACCCCTGTCATCACAATTCTCCATGCACTTGTCAGCACAATGCTCCCTGACCCTTGTCATGTCAATGCTCCAAGCCATTTTCATCAAAATGCACCATTACCTTTGTCATCAGAATCCTCCATGACACTTGGCATCACAATGCTCCATCCCCTTGTCACCAAAATGCACCATTCCAACAGTCATCACAATAATACATGAAATTTATGAGACCAATGATCCATGCCCTTGTCATCACAATGCTCCATGCCCCTTGTCATCACAATGCTCCATGACCCCTGTCATCACAGTGCTCCGTGACTCCAGTCATCACAATGCTTCATGACCTTTGTCATCACAATGGTCCATGCCATCGTCATCAAGAGTCTCTGTGAAATTTTTAACCACAATGCTCCATGAACTTTTCATCACAATTCTCTTTGACCCTTGTCATCACAATGCTCTATGCCTTTCTCAGCACAATGCTCCATGACCCTTGTCATCACAATGCTCCATGCGCTTGTCAGCACAATGCTCCATGACACATGTCATCACAATGCACCATGCGCTTTGTCATCACAGTGCTCCACAATCTTGTCATCACAATGCTCCATAAACCTTGTCATCACAATGCTCCATGAACTTCTCATCAAAATGCTCTCTCATCACTGATATCACAATGTTACTTCACTATTCGCCACAATACTCCCTCACCCCTGTCATCAAAATGTTCCATGACTCCTGTCATCACAGCTACATGCACTTATCATCACAATGTTCGATGACCCCTGACATCACAATGTTCCTTAACCGCCGTCATCAAAATGTTCCTTGACACTTTTCATCAAATTGCTCCATGACCCTGTCATCACAATGCTCCCAGCACTACTCATCACAATGCACAACGCCCTTGTCATCAAAATGCTCCATGACATTTGTCATCACAAATATCCATGACACTTGGCATCACATTGCTCCATGCCCTTGTCATCACTAAGCTCCATGACACATGTCATCAGAATGCTCCATGGCCTTCTCATCACAATGCCCCATGACCTTTGTCATCACAATGCTCAATACACTTGTCATCACAATGCTCCCTGACACTTGTCATCAGAATGCTCCTTGAACCCTGTCACGAAAAGGCTCCATGCCTTTTTCATCACAATGATCCATGCCCTTTTCATCACAGTCCTACAAGACCCCTGTAATCAAAATGCTCCATGCGCTGGTCATCACAAAGCTCAAAGACGCATGTCCTCAGAATGCTCCTTGGCCTTCTCTTCACAATGCTCCGTGCCCTTGTCATCACAATGTTCCAAGACCCCTGTAATCACAATGGTCCATGCCCCTTTTCATCAGTATGCTATATGAGATTGTCATCACAAGGCTCCATGGATTTCTCATCACAATGCTCCAGGACCTTGTCATCAAAATGCTTCACAACTTTGTGAAGAAAATTCTCAATAACCCTTGTCATCATATTGCTCCAAGCCCTAGTCATCACAATGCTCCATTTTATTTGTCATCACAATCCTCCATTACATTTAGCATCACAATGCTCCATGCCATTATCATCGCAATGGACCATGACATATGTCATCACAATGCTCCCTGACACCTGTCTTCACAATACTCCATGACCTTCTCATCACCATGATCCATACCCTTGTCATTACAATGCACCATGTCCACTGTCATCACAATAATCTATGAAAGTTTTCAGACCAATGCTCCATGCCCCTGTCACCACAATGCTCCATGCCCTTGTCATCACAATGCTCCATGACCCCTATCATCACAATGCTCCTTGAATCCAGTCATCACAATGCTTCATAATGTTTGTCATCACAACGGTCCATGCCCGTGTCATCACATGGCTCTGTGACCTTTGTAACCACAATGCTCCATGAAATTTTCATTACAACGCTCCGTGACCCTTGTCATCACAATGCTCCATGCCTTTGTCAGAACAATGCTCCATGACCCTTGTCATCACAATGTGCCACGTGCTTTTCATCACATCGGTCCATAAACTTGTAATCACTATGCTCCATAAACCTTGTAATCACAATGCTCCATGCACTTCTCATCCAAATGCTCTCTCACATGAGATATCACAATGTTCCATCACTAGTCATCACAATACCCCTCACGCCTGTAATCATAATGTTCCATGACACCTGTCATCACAGTGCTACATACACTTATCATCACAATGTTCCATGACCCCTGATATCACAATGTTCCATAACCCCTGTCATCAAAATGCACCATTACACTTTTCATCCCAAAGCTCCATGACCCCTGACATCACAATGTTCTATACCCCCTGCCCTCAAAATATTCCATTACATTTTCATCAAATTGCTGCATGACCCTGTCATCAAAATGCTCCCTGCCCTTCTCATCACAATGCACCACACCATTGTCATCGAAATGCTCGCTGTTATTTGTCATCACAAATCTCCGTGACCATTGGCATCACAATGCTCCATGTCATTGTCATCACAAAGCTACATGAACAATCTCATCACATTGCTCCATGCCCTTGTCATCACAAAGCTCCATGACACTTGTCATCACAATGCTCGATGCCCTTCTCATCACAATGATCCATGCCCTTGTCATTACAATCCTCCATGAACCATGCATCACAGTGTTCCACGCCCTTGTCATCCCAATGCTCCATGCCCACTCTCATCACAATAATCCATGAAATATTTTAGACCAAAGCTCAATGCCCTTCTCATCACAATGCTCCATTACCTCTGTCATAACAATGCTCCATGACACCTGCCATCACATTGTTCAACGGCATGTCATCACAAGGCTCCAAGACCCTTGTCATCACAATGGTCCAAGACCCGTGTAATCACAATGCTCCATGCCCTTGTCATCACAGTGCTCCATAACGCATGTCATCAGAATGTACCATGGCCTTCTCATCACAATGCTCCATGCCCTTGTAATCACAGTGCTCCAAGACCCCGGTAATCACAATGCTCCATGCCCCTTTTCATCTCAATGCTCCATGAACCCTGTCATCACAATGCACCATGCCCATCATCATAATGTTTCAGGCTATTGTCATCACAAGGAAATCTAAATTCTCCATGACCTCTGTCATCATAATGCTCCAAACCCTTGTAATCACAATGTTCCATAAGACTTATCATCACAACACCCCATGACGCTCATCGTCACAATTATCCATGGTCTTCTGATCACAGTGCTCCATGACCTTTGTCATCAAATGCTCAATACACTTGTCATCACAATGCTCCCTGACACTTGTCGTCAGTATGCTTTTTGAAACCTGTCATGACAAGTCTCAATGCCTTTTTCATCAAAATGATACATGCCCATTTCATCACAATGCATTAAGACACCTGTAATCACTATGCTCCACAACCTTCTCATCACAATGCTCCATGGCCAATATCATCACAATGCTCCATGACCACTGTCATCACAACACTCCATGACTCCTGACAACACAATGATCCGGGACGCTTGTCATCACAATGCTCCATTCTCTACTCATCACTATGCTCCATGACCCCTGTCATCACAAAAGTCCATGAACATTTTCAGCCCAGTGCTCCATGACACTTGTCATCACAATGATCCATGCCCTTGTCATCCCAATGCTCCATGACCCCTGTATTCACAATGATTCGTGACGATTGTCATCACAGTGCTCCATGACACATGTCATCACAATGCTCCATGCCTTTGTCAGCAAAATGCTACATGACCTTGTCATTACAATGCTCTATGCGCTTGTCATCACAATACTCCATTAGCATTGTCATCACTCTACTCCATGAACCTTGGGATCACATTGCTTCATGCCCTTGTCATCACAATGCTACATGCTCCTTGAAATTACAATGATCCATGACCTCTGTCATCGCAATGCTCCAAAACCTTATGATCACAATGTTCCATAAAACTATTCATCACAACGCTCCATGATGCCTGTCATCACAATACTTCATGACCTTTTCATCACAATGCTCCATGACATTTGTCATCACAATTCTCAATACACTTGTCATCACAATGCTCCCTGACACTTGTCATCAGAATGCTCCATGACCCCTGTCATCACAATTCTCCATGCACTTATCAGCACAATGCTCCCCGAACCTTGTCATCACTATGCTCCAAGCCACTGTCATCACAATGCTCCATTAACTTTGTCATCAGAATCCTCCATGACACTTGGCATCACAATGCTCCATGCCATTGTCATCACAATGGGCCAATACATATGTCATCACAATGTTCCGTGACACCCCTTTTTACAATACTGCATGACCTGGTCATCACAATGCTCCATGCCCTTCTCATCACAATGCTCCATTACCTCTGTCATAACAATGCTCCATGACCCCTGACATCACAGTGTTCCACGGCCTTGTCATCACAAGGCTCCATGACCCCTGTCATCACAATACTTCATGCCCTTTTCATCACAATGCTCCATGACCTTTGTCATCACAATTCTCAGTACACTTGTCATCACAAAGCTCCCTGACACTTGTCATCAGAATGCTCCTTGAACCCTGTTATGAAAAGGCTCCATGCATTTTTCATCACAAAGCCCAGTGCCATTTTCATCACAATGCTCCATGCCATTGTCATCAAAATACTCCACAAGCTTGTCATCAGAATGCTCCATGACCCTTGTCATCACAATTCTCCATGCACTTGTCAGCACAATGCACCCTGACGTTTGTCATCACAATGCTCCATGCCCTTGTCATCACAATGCTCCATTACTTTTGTCATCAGAATCCTCCATGACACTTGGCATCACAATGCTCCATGCCATTGTCATCTCAATGGGCCATTACATATTTCATCACAATGCTCCCTGACAGCTCTCTTCACAATATTGCATGACCTGGTCACTACAATGCTCCATGCCCTTGTCATCACAATGCGCCATTCCAACTTTCATCACAATAATCCATGAAAATTATTAGACCAATGCTGCATGCCCTTTTCATCACAATGCTCCATGCCCTAGTTATCACAATGTTCCAAAACCCCTGTAATCAGAATGCTCCATGCCCATTTTCAGCAGTATGCTCCATGAGATTTGTCATCACAAGGCTCCATGGTTTTCTCATCACAATGCTCCAGGACCTTGTCATCACAATGCTTCACGACATTTTCGTGAAAATTCTCAATGGCCCTTGTCATCATAATGCTCCAACCCCTAGTCATCACAATGCTCCATTATATTTGTCATCACAATCCTCCATTACATTTGGCATCACAATGCTCCATGCCATTGTCATCGCAATGGACCATGACATATGTCATCACAATGCTCCCTGACACCTGTCTTCACAATATTACATGCCCTTGTCATCACAATGCTCCATGCCCTTGTCATCAAAATGCACCATGTCCACTATCATCACAATAGTCTAGGAAACTTGTCAGACCAATGCTTCATGCCCCTGTCATCACAATGCTCCATGCCCTTGTCATCAAAATGCTCCATGACCCCTGTCATAACAAAGCTCCATGACCCCTGCCATCACAATGTTCCACGGCCTTGTCATCACAAGGCTCCATGACGCTTGTCATCACAATGCTCCAAGACCCCTGTAATCACAATGCTCCATGCCCTTGTCATCACAAAGCTCCATGACACATGTCATCAGAATGTTCCATGGCCTTCAAATCTAAATGCTCCATGCCCTTGTCATCACAATGCACCATGTCCAATGTCATCACAATAATCTATGAAACTCGTCAGAACAATGCTCCATGCCCCTGTCATCACCATGCTCCACGCCCTTGTCATCACAATGCTCCCTGACCCCTGTCATCACAATGCTCAGTGACTCAAGTCATCACAATGCTTCATAATGTTTGTCATCACAACGGTCCATGCCCACGTCAGGACAAGGCTCTGTGACATTTGTAACCACAATGCTCCATGAACTATTCATCACAATGCTGTGTGACCCTTGTCATTACAATGCTCCATGCCTTTGTCAGAACAATGCTCCATAACCCTTGTCATCACAGTGTGCCATGCGCTTTTCATCACAATGATCCACAACCTTGTCATCGCTATGCTCCATAAACCTTGTAAGCACAATGCTCCATGCACTTCTCATCCAAATGCTCTCTCACATGAGATATCACAATGTTCCATCACTAGTCATCACAATCTTCCCTCACCCCTGTTATCACAATTATCCATGAACACTGTCATCACAATGCTACATCCCCTTATCAGCACAATGTTCTATGACCCCTGACATCACAATGTTCCATAACCACCTTCATCAAAATGCTCCATGACCGTTTTCATCCCAAAGCTCCATGACCCCTGGCATCACAATGTTCTATAACCCCTGTCATCAAAATGTTCCATTACATTTTTCATCAAATTGCTGCATGACCCTGTCATCAAAATGCTCCCTGCCTTTCTCATCACAATGCACCACACCCTTGTCATCAAAATGCTCCATGACCTTTGTCATCACAAAGCTCCATGACCGTTGGCATCACAATGATCCATGCAATTGTCATCACAATGCTCCATGAACCTTCTCATCACATTGCTCCATGCCCTTGTCATCACAAAGCTCCATGACACTTGTCATCACAATGCTCAATGCCCTTCTCATCACAGTAATCCATGAAATATTTCAGACCAACGCTCAATGCCCTTATCATCACAATGATCCGTTACCTCTGTCATAACAATGCTCCATGACCCCTGCCATCACAATGTTCCATGGCCTTGTCATCACAAAGCTCCATGAAGCATGCCATCAGAATGTTCCATGGCCTTCTCATCACAGTGCTACATGCCCTTGTCATGACAGTGCTCCAAGACACTTGTAATCACAATGCTCAATGCCAATTTTCATCTCAATGCTCCATGAAGCCTGTCATCAAAATGCACCATGCCCATCATCATAATGCTTCAGGCTATTGTCATCACAATGAAATCAAAATTATCCATGACCACTGTCATCATAATGCTCCAATCCCTTGTGATCACAAAGTGCCATAACACTTATCATCACAACACCCTATGACGCTCATCATCACAATTATCCATGGTCTTCTCATCACAATGCTCCATGACCTTTGTCATCACAATTCTCAGTACACTTGTCATCACAATGCTCCCTGACACATGTCATCAGTAGGCTCCTTGAACCCTGTCATGACAAGGCTCCATGCCTTTTCATCACAATGATCCATGCCCTTTTCATCACAATGCTCCAAGACCCTTGTAATCACAGTGCTCCATGCCCTTGTAATCACAGAGCTCCATGACACATGTCATCAGAATGCTCCAAACCCCTGTAATCACAATGCTCCATGCCCCTTTTCATTAGAATGCTCCATGAGACTTGTCATCACAAATCTCCATGCTCTTATCATCACAGTGCTCCAGGACCTTGTCATCACCATGCTCCATTCCCTTGTCATCACAATGCTCCATGACCCCTGTCATCACAATACTCCATGAACATTTTCAGCCCAATGCTCCATGAAATTCTCATCACAGTGCTCCATGTCAAATATCATCAAAATGCTCCATGACCACTGTCATCACAACAATCCATAACACCTGACAACACAATGATCCGGGACTCTTGTCATCACAATGCTCCATTCCCTAGTCATCACAATGCTCCATGAACATTTTCAGCCCAATGCTCCATGAACCTTTTCATCACAATCATCCATGCCATTTTCATCCCAATGCTCCATGACCCCTGTATTCACAATGCTCTGTGACCCTTGTCATCACAATGCTCCATGACACCTGTCATCACAATGCTCCATGACTTTGTCAGCAAAATGCTACATGACCTTGTCATTACAATACTCTATGCGCTTGTCATCACAGTACTCCATTACCACTGTCATCACAATCCCCCATGAACCTAGGATCACATTGCTTCATGCCCTTGTCATAACGAAACTCCATGCTCCTTGAAATCAAAATGATCCATGACCTCTGTCATCACAATGCTACAAACCCTTGTGATCATAATGTTCCATAACAGTTGTCATCACAACGCTCCATGATGTCTGTCATCACAATAATCCATGCCCTTTTCATCACAGTGCTTCATGACCTTTGTCATCACAATTCTCAATACACTTGTCATTACAATGTTCCCTGACACTTGTCGTCAGAATGCTCCTTGAAACCTATCACAAAAAGGCTCCATGCCTTTTTCATCACAAAACCACATGCCATTTTCATCAAAATGCTCCATGCCATTGTCATCAAAATACTCCACAGGCTTGTCATCAGAATGCTCCATGAACATTGTCATCACAATTCTCCATGCACTTGTCAGAACAATGCTTCCTGACCCTTGTCATCACAATGCTTCAAGCCATTTTCATCACAAAGCTCCATTACCTTTGTCATCAGAATCCTCCATGACACTTGGCATCACAATGCTCCATGCCATTGTCATCACAATGGGCCATTACATATGTCATCACAATGCTCCCTGACACCTCTCTTCACAATAATGCATGACCTGGTCATCACAATGTTCCATGCCCTTGTCATCACAATGCGCCATTCCAACTGTCATAACAATAATTCATGAAACTAATTAGACCAATGTTCCATGCACTTGTCATCACAATGCTTCATGCCCTTGTTATCACAATGTTCCAAGAACCCTGTAATCAGAATGCTCCTTGCCCCTTTTCATCAGTATGCTCCATGAGACTAGTCATCACAGGGCTCCATGGTTTTCTCATCATAATGTTCCAGGAGCTTGTCATCACAATGCTTCACGACCATGTCATGAAAATTCTCAATGACCCTTCTCATCATAATGCTCCAAGCCCTAGTCATCACAATGCTCCATTATATTTGTCATCACAATCCTCCATTACAGTTGGCATCACAATGCTCCCTTCCATTGTCATCACAATGGACCATGACATATGTCATCACAATGCTCTCTGACAAGTCTCTTCACAATACTCCATGACTTATCATCACAATCCTCCATGCCCTTGTCATCACAATGCACCATGTCCACTGTCATCACAATAATCTCTGAAACTTATCACCACAACTCTCCATGTCCCTGTCATCACAATGTTCCATGCTCTTGTCATCACAATGCTCCATGACCCCTGTCATCACAATGCTCCGTGAATCCAGTCATCACATTGCTTCATAACGTTTGTCATCACAACGGTCCATGCCCACGTCATCACAAGGCTCTGTGACCTTTGTAACCACAATGCTCCATGAACTTTTCATCACAATGCTCCGTGACCCTTGTCATCACAATGGTCCATGCCTTTGTCAGAACAATATTCCATGACCCTTGTCATCACAATGTGCCACACGCTTTTCATCACAATGATCCACAACCTTGTCATCGCTATGCTCCATAAAACTTGTAATCACAATTCTCCATGCACTTCTCATCCAAATGCTCTCTCACCTGAGATATCACAATGTTCCATCACTAGTCATCACAATCCTCCCTCAACCCTGTAATCACAAAGTTCCAGGACCCCTGTGACATCACAATTTTCCATAACCACTCTCATCAAAATGCTCCATGGCACTTTTCATCCCAAAGCTCCATGACCCATGGCATCACAATGTTCTGTAACCCCTGTCAACAAAATGTTCCATTACACTTTTCAACACATTGCTGCATGACCCTGTCATCAAAATGATCCCTCACCTTCTCATCACAATGCACCACACGCTTGTCATCAAAATGCTCCATGACCTTTGTCATCACAAAGCTCCAGGACCCTTGGCATCACAATGCTCCATGTCATTGTCATCACAATGCTCCATGAACACTCTCATCCCATTGCTCCATGCACTTGTCATCACAAAGCTCCATGACACTTGTCATCACAATGCTCGATGCACTTCTCATCAAAATGCTCCATGCCATTTTCATCACAATCCTCCATGACTCATGTATCTCAGTGTTCCGTGCCCTTGTCATCACAATGCTCCGTGCCCACTCTCATCACAATAATCCATGAAAGCTTTCAGGCCAATGCTCAATGCCCTTCTCATCACAATGCTCCATTACCTCTGACATAACAATGCTCCATGACCCCTGCCATCACAATGTTCCACGGCCTTGTCATAACAAGGCTCCATGACCCTTGTCATCACAATGGTCCAAGACCCCTGTAATCACAATGCTCCATGCCCTTTTCATCACAAAGCTCAATGACACATGTCATCAGAATGTTCCATGGCCTTCTCATCACAATGCTCCATGCCCTTGTCATCACAATGCTCCAAGACCCCTGTAATCAGAATGCTCCATGCCCCTTTTCATCTCAATGCTCCATGAAACCTGTCATCACAATGCACCATGCCCATCATCATAATGCTTCCGGCTATTGTCAGCACAATGAAATCAATATTCTCCATTACCTCTGTCATCACAATGCTCCATGACCCCTGTCATCACAATTCTCCATGCACTTGTCAGCACAATGCTCCCTGACCCTTGTCATGTCAATGCTCCAAGCCATTTTCATCAAAATGCACCATTACCTTTGTCATCAGAATCCTCCATGACACTTGGCATCACAATGCTCCATCCCCTTGTCACCAAAATGCACCATTCCAACAGTCATCACAATAATACATGAAATTTATGAGACCAATGATCCATGCCCTTGTCATCACAATGCTCCATGCCCCTTGTCATCACAATGCTCCATGACCCCTGTCATCACAGTGCTCCGTGACTCCAGTCATCACAATGCTTCATGACCTTTGTCATCACAATGGTCCATGCCATCGTCATCAAGAGTCTCTGTGAAATTTTTAACCACAATGCTCCATGAACTTTTCATCACAATTCTCTTTGACCCTTGTCATCACAATGCTCTATGCCTTTCTCAGCACAATGCTCCATGACCCTTGTCATCACAATGCTCCATGCGCTTGTCAGCACAATGCTCCATGACACATGTCATCACAATGCACCATGCGCTTTGTCATCACAGTGCTCCACAATCTTGTCATCACAATGCTCCATAAACCTTGTCATCACAATGCTCCATGAACTTCTCATCAAAATGCTCTCTCATCACTGATATCACAATGTTACTTCACTATTCGCCACAATACTCCCTCACCCCTGTCATCAAAATGTTCCATGACTCCTGTCATCACAGTGCTACATGCACTTATCATCACAATGTTCGATGACCCCTGACATCACAATGTTCCTTAACCGCCGTCATCAAAATGTTCCTTGACACTTTTCATCAAATTGCTCCATGACCCTGTCATCACAATGCTCCCAGCACTACTCATCACAATGCACAACGCCCTTGTCATCAAAATGCTCCATGACATTTGTCATCACAAATATCCATGACACTTGGCATCACATTGCTCCATGCCCTTGTCATCACTAAGCTCCATGACACATGTCATCAGAATGCTCCATGGCCTTCTCATCACAATGCCCCATGACCTTTGTCATCACAATGCTCAATACACTTGTCATCACAATGCTCCCTGACACTTGTCATCAGAATGCTCCTTGAACCCTGTCACGAAAAGGCTCCATGCCTTTTTCATCACAATGATCCATGCCCTTTTCATCACAGTCCTACAAGACCCCTGTAATCAAAATGCTCCATGCGCTGGTCATCACAAAGCTCAAAGACGCATGTCCTCAGAATGCTCCTTGGCCTTCTCTTCACAATGCTCCGTGCCCTTGTCATCACAATGTTCCAAGACCCCTGTAATCACAATGGTCCATGCCCCTTTTCATCAGTATGCTATATGAGATTGTCATCACAAGGCTCCATGGATTTCTCATCACAATGCTCCAGGACCTTGTCATCACAATGCTTCACAACTTTGTGAAGAAAATTCTCAATAACCCTTGTCATCATATTGCTCCAAGCCCTAGTCATCACAATGCTCCATTTTATTTGTCATCACAATCCTCCATTACATTTAGCATCACAATGCTCCATGCCATTATCATCGCAATGGACCATGACATATGTCATCACAATGCTCCCTGACACCTGTCTTCACAATACTCCATGACCTTCTCATCACCATGATCCATACCCTTATCATTACAATGCACCATGTCCACTGTCATCACAATAATCTATGAAAGTTTTCAGACCAATGCTCCATGCCCCTGTCACCACAATGCTCCATGCCCTTGTCATCACAATGCTCCATGACCCCTATCATCACAATGCTCCTTGAATCCAGTCATCACAATGCTTCATAATGTTTGTCATCACAACGGTCCATGCCCGTGTCATCACAAGGCTCTGTGACCATTGTAACCACAATGCTCCATGAACATTTCATCACAATGCTCCGTGACCCTTGTCATCACAATGCTCCATGCCTTTGTCAGAACAATGCTCCATGACCCTTGTCATCACAATGTGCCACGTGCTTTTCATCACATCGGTCCATAAACTTGTAATCACTATGCTCCATAAACCTTGTAATCACAATGCTCCATGCACTTCTCATCCAAATGCTCTCTCACATGAGATATCACAATGTTCCATCACTAGTCATCACAATACCCCTCACGCCTGTAATCATAATGTTCCATGACACCTGTCATCACAGTGCTACATACACTTATCATCACAATGTTCCATGACCCCTGACATCACAATGTTCCATAACCCCTGTCATCAAAATGCACCATGACCCTTTTCATCCCAAAGCTCCATGACCCCTGACATCACAATGTTCTATACCCCCTGCCCTCAAAATATTCCATTACATTTTCATCAAATTGCTGCATGACCCTGTCATCAAAATGCTCCCTGCCCTTCTCATCACAATGCACCACACCATTGTCATCGAAATGCTCGCTGTTATTTGTCATCACAAATCTCCGTGACCATTGGCATCACAATGCTCCATGTCATTGTCATCACAAAGCTCCATGAACACTCTCATCACATTGCTCCATGCCCTTGTCATCACAAAGCTCCATGACACTTGTCATCACAATGCTCGATGCCCTTCTCATCACAATGATCCATGCCCTTGTCATTACAATCCTCCATGAACCATGCATCACAGTGTTCCACGCCCTTGTCATCCCAATGCTCCATGCCCACTCTCATCACAATAATCCATGAAATATTTTAGACCAAAGCTCAATGCCCTTCTCATCACAATGCTCCATTACCTCTGTCATAACAATGCTCCATGACACCTGCCATCACATTGTTCAACGGCATGTCATCACAAGGCTCCATGACCCTTGTCATCACAATGGTCCAAGACCCGTGTAATCACAATGCTCCATGCCCTTGTCATCACAGTGTTCCATGACGCATGTCATCAGAATGTACCATGGACTTCTCATCACAATGCTCCATGCCCTTGTAATCACAGTGCTCCAAGACCCCGGTAATCACAATGCTCCATGCCCCTTTTCATCTCAATGCTCCATGAACCCTGTCATCACAATGCACCATGCCCATCATCATAATGTTTCAGGCTATTGTCATCACAAGGAAATCTAAATTCTCCATGACCTCTGTCATCATAATGCTCCAAACCCTTGTAATCACAATGTTCCATAAGACTTATCATCACAACACCCCATGACGCTCATCGTCACAATTATCCATGGTCTTCTGATCACAGTGCTCCATGACCTTTGTCATCAAATGCTCAATACACTTGTCATCACAATGCTCCCTGACACTTGTCGTCAGTATGCTTTTTGAAACCTGTCATGACAAGTCTCAATGCCTTTTTCATCAAAATGATACATGCCCATTTCATCACAATGCATTAAGACACCTGTAATCACTATGCTCCACAACCTTCTCATCACAATGCTCCATGGCCAATATCATCACAATGCTCCATGACCACTGTCATCACAACACTCCATGACTCCTGACAACACAATGATCCGGGACGCTTGTCATCACAATGCTCCATTCTCTACTCATCACTATGCTCCATGACCCCTGTCATCACAAAAGTCCATGAACATTTTCAGCCCAGTGCTCCATGACACTTGTCATCACAATGATCCATGCCCTTGTCATCCCAATGCTCCATGACCCCTGTATTCACAATGATTCGTGACGATTGTCATCACAGTGCTCCATGACACATGTCATCACAATGCTCCATGCCTTTGTCAGCAAAATGCTACATGACCTTGTCATTACAATGCTCTATGCGCTTGTCATCACAATACTCCATTAGCATTGTCATCACTCTACTCCATGAACCTTGGGATCACATTGCTTCATGCCCTTGTCATCACAATGCTACATGCTCCTTGAAATTACAATGATCCATGACCTCTGTCATCGCAATGCTCCAAAACCTTATGATCACAATGTTCCATAAAACTATTCATCACAACGCTCCATGATGCCTGTCATCACAATACTTCATGACCTTTTCATCACAATGCTCCATGACATTTGTCATCACAATTCTCAATACACTTGTCATCACAATGCTCCCTGACACTTGTCATCAGAATGCTCCATGACCCCTGTCATCACAATTCTCCATGCACTTATCAGCACAATGCTCCCTGAACCTTGTCATCACTATGCTCCAAGCCACTGTCATCACAATGCTCCATTAACTTTGTCATCAGAATCCTCCATGACACTTGGCATCACAATGCTCCATGCCATTGTCATCACAATGGGCCAATACATATGTCATCACAATGTTCCGTGACACCCCTTTTTACAATACTGCATGACCTGGTCATCACAATGCTCCATGCCCTTCTCATCACAATGCTCCATTACCTCTGTCATAACAATGCTCCATGACCCCTGACATCACAGTGTTCCACGGCCTTGTCATCACAAGGCTCCATGACCCCTGTCATCACAATACTTCATGCCCTTTTCATCACAATGCTCCATGACCTTTGTCATCACAATTCTCAGTACACTTGTCATCACAAAGCTCCCTGACACTTGTCATCAGAATGCTCCTTGAACCCTGTTATGAAAAGGCTCCATGCATTTTTCATCACAAAGCCCAGTGCCATTTTCATCACAATGCTCCATGCCATTGTCATCAAAATACTCCACAAGCTTGTCATCAGAATGCTCCATGACCCTTGTCATCACAATTCTCCATGCACTTGTCAGCACAATGCACCCTGACGTTTGTCATCACAATGCTCCATGCCCTTGTCATCACAATGCTCCATTACTTTTGTCATCAGAATCCTCCATGACACTTGGCATCACAATGCTCCATGCCATTGTCATCTCAATGGGCCATTACATATTTCATCACAATGCTCCCTGACAGCTCTCTTCACAATATTGCATGACCTGGTCACTACAATGCTCCATGCCCTTGTCATCACAATGCGCCATTCCAACTTTCATCACAATAATCCATGAAAATTATTAGACCAATGCTGCATGCCCTTTTCATCACAATGCTCCATGCCCTAGTTATCACAATGTTCCAAAACCCCTGTAATCAGAATGCTCCATGCCCATTTTCAGCAGTATGCTCCATGAGATTTGTCATCACAAGGCTCCATGGTTTTCTCATCACAATGCTCCAGGACCTTGTCATCACAATGCTTCACGACATTTTCGTGAAAATTCTCAATGGCCCTTGTCATCATAATGCTCCAACCCCTAGTCATCACAATGCTCCATTATATTTGTCATCACAATCCTCCATTACATTTGGCATCACAATGCTCCATGCCATTGTCATCGCAATGGACCATGACATATGTCATCACAATGCTCCCTGACACCTGTCTTCACAATATTACATGCCCTTGTCATCACAATGCTCCATGCCCTTGTCATCAAAATGCACCATGTCCACTATCATCACAATAGTCTAGGAAACTTGTCAGACCAATGCTTCATGCCCCTGTCATCACAATGCTCCATGCCCTTGTCATCAAAATGCTCCATGACCCCTGTCATAACAAAGCTCCATGACCCCTGCCATCACAATGTTCCACGGCCTTGTCATCACAAGGCTCCATGACGCTTGTCATCACAATGCTCCAAGACCCCTGTAATCACAATGCTCCATGCCCTTGTCATCACAAAGCTCCATGACACATGTCATCAGAATGTTCCATGGCCTTCAAATCTAAATGCTCCATGCCCTTGTCATCACAATGCACCATGTCCAATGTCATCACAATAATCTATGAAACTCGTCAGAACAATGTTCCATGCCCCTGTCATCACCATGCTCCACGCCCTTGTCATCACAATGCTCCCTGACCCCTGTCATCACAATGCTCAGTGACTCAAGTCATCACAATGCTTCATAATGTTTGTCATCACAACGGTCCATGCCCACGTCAGGACAAGGCTCTGTGACATTTGTAACCACAATGCTCCATGAACTATTCATCACAATGCTGTGTGACCCTTGTCATTACAATGCTCCATGCCTTTGTCAGAACAATGCTCCATAACCCTTGTCATCACAGTGTGCCATGCGCTTTTCATCACAATGATCCACAACCTTGTCATCGCTATGCTCCATAAACCTTGTAAGCACAATGCTCCATGCACTTCTCATCCAAATGCTCTCTCACATGAGATATCACAATGTTCCATCACTAGTCATCACAATCTTCCCTCACCCCTGTTATCACAATTATCCATGAACACTGTCATCACAATGCTACATCCCCTTATCAGCACAATGTTCTATGACCCCTGACATCACAATGTTCCATAACCACCTTCATCAAAATGCTCCATGACCGTTTTCATCCCAAAGCTCCATGACCCCTGGCATCACAATGTTCTATAACCCCTGTCATCAAAATGTTCCATTACATTTTTCATCAAATTGCTGCATGACCCTGTCATCAAAATGCTCCCTGCCTTTCTCATCACAATGCACCACACCCTTGTCATCAAAATGCTCCATGACCTTTGTCATCACAAAGCTCCATGACCGTTGGCATCACAATGATCCATGCAATTGTCATCACAATGCTCCATGAACCTTCTCATCACATTGCTCCATGCCCTTGTCATCACAAAGCTCCATGACACTTGTCATCACAATGCTCAATGCCCTTCTCATCACAGTAATCCATGAAATATTTCAGACCAACGCTCAATGCCCTTATCATCACAATGATCCGTTACCTCTGTAATAACAATGCTCCATGACCCCTGCCATCACAAGGTTCCATGGCCTTGTCATCACAAAGCTCCATGAAGCATGCCATCAGAATGTTCCATGGCCTTCTCATCACAGTGCTACATGCCCTTGTCATGACAGTGCTCCAAGACACTTGTAATCACAATGCTCAATGCCAATTTTCATCTCAATGCTCCATGAAGCCTGTCATCAAAATGCACCATGCCCATCATCATAATGCTTCAGGCTATTGTCATCACAATGAAATCAAAATTATCCATGACCACTGTCATCATAATGCTCCAATCCCTTGTGATCACAAAGTGCCATAACACTTATCATCACAACACCCTATGACGCTCATCATCACAATTATCCATGGTCTTCTCATCACAATGCTCCATGACCTTTGTCATCACAATTCTCAGTACACTTGTCATCACAATGCTCCCTGACACATGTCATCAGTAGGCTCCTTGAACCCTGTCATGACAAGGCTCCATGCCTTTTCATCACAATGATCCATGCCCTTTTCATCACAATGCTCCAAGACCCTTGTAATCACAGTGCTCCATGCCCTTGTAATCACAGAGCTCCATGACACATGTCATCAGAATGCTCCAAACCCCTGTAATCACAATGCTCCATGCCCCTTTTCATTAGAATGCTCCATGAGACTTGTCATCACAAATCTCCATGCTCTTATCATCACAGTGCTCCAGGACCTTGTCATCACCATGCTCCATTCCCTTGTCATCACAATGCTCCATGACCCCTGTCATCACAATACTCCATGAACATTTTCAGCCCAATGCTCCATGAAATTCTCATCACAGTGCTCCATGTCAAATATCATCAAAATGCTCCATGACCACTGTCATCACAACAATCCATAACACCTGACAACACAATGATCCGGGACTCTTGTCATCACAATGCTCCATTCCCTAGTCATCACAATGCTCCATGAACATTTTCAGCCCAATGCTCCATGAACCTTTTCATCACAATCATCCATGCCATTTTCATCCCAATGCTCCATGACCCCTGTATTCACAATGCTCCGTGACCCTTGTCATCACAATGCTCCATGACACCTGTCATCACAATGCTCCATGACTTTGTCAGCAAAATGCTACATGACCTTGTCATTACAATACTCTATGCGCTTGTCATCACAGTACTCCATTACCACTGTCATCACAATCCCCCATGAACCTAGGATCACATTGCTTCATGCCCTTGTCATAACGAAACTCCATGCTCCTTGAAATCAAAATGATCCATGACCTCTGTCATCACAATGCTACAAACCCTTGTGATCATAATGTTCCATAACAGTTGTCATCACAACGCTCCATGATGTCTGTCATCACAATAATCCATGCCCTTTTCATCACAGTGCTTCATGACCTTTGTCATCACAATTCTCAATACACTTGTCATTACAATGTTCCCTGACACTTGTCGTCAGAATGCTCCTTGAAACCTATCACAAAAAGGCTCCATGCCTTTTTCATCACAAAACCACATGCCATTTTCATCAAAATGCTCCATGCCATTGTCATCAAAATACTCCACAGGCTTGTCATCAGAATGCTCCATGAACATTGTCATCACAATTCTCCATGCACTTGTCAGAACAATGCTTCCTGACCCTTGTCATCACAATGCTTCAAGCCATTTTCATCACAAAGCTCCATTACCTTTGTCATCAGAATCCTCCATGACACTTGGCATCACAATGCTCCATGACATTGTCATCACAATGAGCCATTACATATGTCATCACAGTGCTCCATGACACCACTCTTCACAATAATGCATAACCTGGTCATCACAATGCTCCATGCCCTTGTCATCACAATGCGCCATTCCAGCTGTCATCACAATAATCCATGAAAATTATTAGACCAATGGTCCATGCCCTTGTCATCACAATGCTCCATGCACTAGTTATCATAATGTTCCAAAACGCCTGTAATCAGAATGCTCCATGCCCCTTTTCATCAGTATGCTCCATGAGATTTGTCATCACAAGGCTCCATGATTTTCTCATCACAGTGCTCCAGGACCTTGTCATCACAATGCTTCCCGACATTTGCATGAAAATTCTCAATGGCCCTTGTCAACATAATGCTCCATGCCCCTGTCATCACAATGCTCCATGCCCTTGTCATCACAATGCTCCATGACCCCTGTCATCACAATGCTCCGTGACTCCAGTCATCACAATGCTTCATAACGATTGTCATCACAACGGTCCATGTGTGCGTCATCACAAGGCTCTATGACCTTTGTAAACACAATGCTCCATGAACCTTTCATCACAATTCTCTGTGACCCTTGTCATCACAATGCTCCATGCCTTTGTTAGGACAATGCTCCATGACCGTTTTCATCACAAAGTGCCATGCGCTTTTCATCACAATGATCAACAAACTTGTCATTGCTATGCTCCATTAACCTTGTAATCACAATGCTCCATGCACTTCTCATCCAAATGCTCTCTCACATGAGTTATCACAATGTTCCATCACTAGTCATCACAATCCTCCCTCACCCCTGTTATCACAATGCTCCATGACCCTTGTCATCACAATGCTACCTCCCCTTATCAGCAAAGTGTTCCATGACCCCTGACATCACAATGATCCATAACCCCTGTCATCAAAATGCTCCATGACCCTTTTCATCCCAAAGCTCCATGACCCATGGCATCACAATGTTCTATAACCCCTGTCATCAAAATATTCCATTACACTTTTCATCAAATTGCTGCATGACCCTGTCATCAAAATGCTCCCTGCCCTTCTCATCACAATGCACCACACCCTTGTCATCAAAATGCTCAATGACCTTTGTCATCACAAAGCTCCATGACCCTTGGCATCACAATGCTCCATGTCATTGTCATCACAATGCTCCATGAACACTCTCATCACATTGCTCCATGCCCTTGTCATCACAAAGCTCCATGACACTTGTCATCACAATGCTCGATGCCCTTCTCATCACAATGCTCCATGCCCTTGTCATTACAATCCTCAATGACCCATGTATCACAGTGTTCCTTGCCCTTGTCATCACAGTGCTCCATGCCCAATCTCATCACAAAAATCCATGAAACCTTTCAGACCAATGCTCAAGGCCCTTCTCATCACAATGCTCCATTATCTCTGCATAACAATGCTCCATGACCACTGCCCACACAATGTTCCACGGCCCTGTCATCACAAGGCTCCATGACCCTTGTCATCACAATGCTCCAAGACCCCTGTAATCACAATGCTCCATGCCCTTGTCATCACAAAGCCCCATGACGCATGCCATCAGAATGTTCCATGGCCTTCTCATCACAATCCTCCATGCCCTTGTCATGACAATGCTCCAAGACCCCTGTATTCACAATGCTCCATGCTACTTTTCATCTCAATGCTCCATGAAGCCTGTCATCAGAATGCTCCATGCCCATCATCAAAATGCTTCAGGCTATTGTCATCACAATGAAATCAAAATTATCCATGAACACTGTCATCATAATGCTCCAAACCCTTGTGATCACAATGTTCCATAACACTTAACATCACAACACCCTATGACGCTCATCATCACAATTATCCATTGTCTTCTCATCACAATGCTCCATGACCTTTGTCATCACAATTCTCAATACACTTGTCATCACAATGCTCCCTGACACTTGTCGTCAGTATGCTCCTTGAACCCTGTCATGACAAGGGTCCATGCCTTTTCATCACAATGATCCATGCCTTTTCATCACAATGTTCCAAGACACCTATAATCACAGTGCTCCATGCCCTTGTCATCTCAAAGCTCAATGACACATGTCATCAGAATGCTCCATGGCCTTCTCCTCACAATGCTCCAGGCCATTGTCATCACAATGCTCCAAGACCCCTGTAATCACAGTGCTCCATGCCCCTTTTCATCAGAATGCTCCATGAGACTTCTCATCACAAGTCTCCATGCTTTTATCATCACAATTCTCCAGGACCTTGTCATCACCATGCTGCAATCCCTTGTCATCACAATGCTCCATGACCCCTGTCATCACAATACTCCATGAATATTTTCAGCCCAATGCTCCATGAAATTCTCATCACAATGCTCCATGACAAATATCATCAAAATGCTCCATGACCACTGTCATCAAATCACTACATGACACCTGACAACACAACGATCCGGGACTCTTGTCATCACAATGCTCCATTCCCTACTCATCAAAATGCTCCATGACCCCTGTCATCACAATACTCCATGAACATTTTCAGCCCAATGTTCCATGACACTTGTCATCACAATGCTCCATGCCATTGTCAGCAAAATGCTACATGACATTGTCATTACAATGCTCCATGCGCTTGTCATCACAATACTCCATTACCATTGTCATCACAAACCTCCATGAACCTTGGGATCACATTGCTTCATGCCCTTGTCATCACAATGCTCCATGGACTTTGAAAACAAAATGATCCATGACCCCTCTCATCACCATGCTCCAAACACTTGGAATCACAATGTTCCATAACACTTGTCATCACAACGCTCCATGATGCCTGCCATCACAATACTCCATGCCCTTTTCATCACAATGCTCCATGACCTTCGTCATCACAATTCTCAATACACTTTTCATCACAATGCTCCCTAACACTTGTCGTCAGAATGATCCTTGAACCCTGTCACGAAAAGGCTCCATGCCTTTTTTATCACAAAGCCCCATGTCATTTTCATCACAATGCTCCATGCCATTGTCATCAAGATACTCCACAAGCTTGTCATCAGAATGCTCCATGACCCTTGTCACCACAATTCTCCATGCACTTGTCAGCACAATGATCACTGACCCATGTCATCACAATGCTCCATTAACTTTGTCATCAGAATCCTCCATGAAACTTGGCATCACAATGCTCCAGGCCGTTGTTATCACAATGGGCCATTACATATGTCATCACAGTGCTCCCTGACACCTCTCTTCTCAATACAGCAAGACCTGGTCATCACAATGCTCCATGCCCTTGTCATCACAATGCGCCATTCCAACTGTCATCGCAATACTCCATGAAAATTATTAGACCAATGCTCCATGCCATTGTCATCACAATGCTCCATGCACTTGTTATCACAATGTTCCATGACCCCTGTCATCACAATGCTCCGTGACTCCAGTCATCACAATGCTCCATGACCTTTGTCATCACAATGTTCTATGCCCTCATCATCAACAGTCTCTGTGACCATTTTAAGCACAATGCTCCATGAACATTTCATCACAATGCTCCGAGACCCTTGTCATCACAATGCTCCATGCCTTTGTCAGAAAAATGCTCCATGACACTTGTCATCACAATGTGCCACACGCTTTTCATCCCAACGGTCCACAAATTTGTCAGTGCAATGCTCCATAAACTTTCTAATCACAATGCTCCATGCCGTTCTCATCACAATGCTCCATTATACCTGTCATAACAATGCTCCATGACCCTTGTCATCACAATGCTCCAAAACCCCTGTACTCACAATGCTCCATGCCCTTGTCATCACAAAGCTCCATGACACATGTCATCAGAATGTTCCATGGTCTTCTCATCAAAATGCTCCATGCCCTTGTCATCACAATGCTCCCAGACCCCTGTAATCACAATGCTCCATGCCTCTTTTCAACTCAATGGTCCATGAAACCTATCATCACAATGCATCATGCCCATCATCATAATGCTTCCAGCTATTGTCAGCACAATGAAATCAAAATTCTCCATGACCTCTGTCATCATAATGCTCCATGACCCCTGTCATCACAATACTCCATGAACATTTTCAGACCACTGCTGCATGACAATTGTCATCACAATGACCCAAGCCCTTGTCATCCCAATGCTCCATGGCCCCTGTATTCACAATGCTCCATGACACCAGTCATCACAGTGTTCCATGCCTTTGTCAGCAAAATGCTACATGACCTTGTCATTACAATGCTCTATGTGCTTGTCATCACAATACTCCATTACCATTGTCATCACAATCCTCCATGAACATTTTGGTCACATTGCTTCATGCCCTTGTCATCACAGTGCTCCATGATCCTTGAAATCAAAATGATGCATGACCTGTGTCATCACAATGCTCCAAACCCTTGTGATCACAATGTTCCATAACACTTGTGATCACAACGCTCCATGATGACTGTCATCACAATACTCCATGCCATTTTCATCACAATGCTCCATGACCATTGTCATCACAATTCTCAATACACTTGTCATCACAATGCTCCCTGACCCTTGTCGTCAGAATGCTCCTTGAACCCTGTCACGAAAAGGCTCCATGCCTTTTTCATCACAAAGCCCCATGCCGTTTTTATCACAATGCTCCATGCCATTGTCATCAAAATACTCTACAAGCTTGTCATCAGAACGCTCCTTGACCGTTGTCATCACAATTCTCCATGCACTTGTCAGCACAATGCTCCCTGACCCTTGTCATCACAATGCTCCAAGCCATTGTCATCACAATGCTCCATTACCTTTGTCATCAGAATCCTCCATGACACTTGGCATCACAATGCTCCATGCCATTGTCATCACAATGGGCCATTACATATGTCATCACGATGCACCCTGACACCTGTCTTCACAATACTGCAAGACCTGGTCATCACAATGCTCCATGTCCTTCTCATCACAATATGCCATTCCAACTGTCATCGCAATAATCCATGAAACATGTTAGACCAATGTTCCATGCCCTTGTCTTCACAATGCTCCATGCCCTTGTTATCACAATGCTCCATGACCCCTGTCATCACAATGCTCCGTGACTCCAGTCATCACAATGCTCCATGACCTTTGTCATCACAATGGTCCATGCCCTCATCATCAACAGTCTCTGTGACCTTTTTAACCACAATGCTCCATGAACATTTCATCACAATGCTCTTTGCCCCTTGTCATCACAATGCTATATGCCTTTCTCAGCACAATGCTCCTTGCCCTTGTCATCACAATGCTCTATGACACCTGTCATCACAATGCTCTTTGACTCCAGTCATCACAATTCTTCATAACATTTGTCATCACAATGATCGATGCCCGCGTCATCACAGGGCTCTGTTACATTTGGAACCACAATGCTCCATGAAATATTCATCACAATGCTCCGTGACCCTTGTCATCACAATGCTCCATGCATTTGTCCGAAAAATAATCCATGCCCATTATCATCACAACGTGCCACGCGCTTTTCACCCCAACGGTCCACAAATATTTCATGGCAATGCTCCATAAACCTTGTAATCACAATGTTCCATGCCCTTCTCATCAAAATGCTCCATTACCCCTGTCATAGCAATGTTCCATGACCCCTGCCATCACAATGTTCCATGGCCTTGCCATCACAAGGCACCATGACCCTTGTCAACACAATGCTACAAAACACCTGTAATCACAATGTTCCATGTCCTTGTCATCACAAAGCTCCATGACACATGTCATCAGAATGTTCCATGGCCTTCTCATCAAAATGTTCCATGCCCTTGTCATCACAATGCGCCATTCCAACTCTCATCGCAATAATCCATGAAACTTATTAGACCAATGCTCCATGTCCTTGTCATCACAATGCTCCATTCCCTTGTTATTACAATGCTCCATGACCCCTGTCATCACAATGCTCTGTGACTCCAGTCATCACAATGCTTCTTGACCTTTGTCATCACAATGGTCCATGCCCTCATCATCAACAGTCAGTGTGACGTTTTTAACCACACTGCTCTATGAACTTTTCATCACAATGCTCTTTAACCCTTGTCATCACCATGCTCTATGCCTTTCTCAGCACAATGCTCCATTACCCTTGTCATCACAATGCTCCATGCGCTTGTGAGCATGATGCTCCACGACACATGTCATCACAATGCAACATGCACTTGTCATAACAGTGCTCCACAATCTTGTCATCACAATGCTCCATAAACATTGTCATCACAATGCTCCATGCACCTCTCATCAAAATGCTCTCTCACCACTGATATCTCAATGTTACATCACTATTCGTCACAATACTCCCTCAACCCTGTCATCACAATGTTCCATGGCTCCTGTCATCACAATGCTACATGCATTATCATCACAATGTTTGATGACCACTGACATCACAATGTTACATAATCCCTCTCATCAAAATGCTCCATGAACCTTTTCATCAAAATGCTCCATGACCCCTGACACCTCAATGTTCCATAACCCATGTCATCAAAAAGTTCCATGACACTTTTCATCAAATTGCTCCATGACCCTGTCATCACAATGCTCCCTGCCCTTCTCATCACAATGCACAACGCCCTTATGATCAAAATGCTCCATGACATTTGTCATCACAAAGATCCATGATGCTTGGCATCACAATGCTCCAAGTCTTTGTCATCACGATGCTCCATGAACGCTCTCATCACATTGATCCATGCCCTTGTCATCACAAAGCTCCATGACACATGTCATCAGAAAGTTCCATGGCCTTCTCATCGCAATTCTCCATGCCCTTGCCATCACAATGCTCCATTACCCCTGTCATAACAATGCTCCATGTCCCAAGCCAACACAATGATCCATGGCCTTTTCATCACAAGGCTCCATGACCCTTCTCATTACAATGCTCCAAGAACACTGTAATCACAATGCTCTATGACCTTGTCATCACAAAGCTCCATGACACATGTCATCAGAATATTCCATGGCCTTCTTATCAAAATGCTCCATGCCCTTTTCATCACAATGCTCCCAGACCCCTGTAATCACAGTGCTCCATGCCCCTATTCATATCAATGGTCCATGAACCCTGTCATCACAGTGCATCATGCCCATCATCATAATGCTTCTGGCTATTGTCAGCACAATGAAATCAAAATTCTCTATGACCTCTGTCATCACAATGCTCCATGACCCCTGTCATCACAATACTCCATGAACATTTTCAGCCCAATGCTCCATGACACTTGTCATCACAATGATCCATGCCCTTGTCATCCCAATGCTCCATGACCCCTGTATTCACAATGCTCCGTGACGCTTGTCATCACAGTGCTCCATGACACCTGTCATCACAATGCTCCATGCCTTTGTCAGCAAAATGCTACATGACCTTGTCATTACAATGCTCTATGCGCTTGTCATCGCAATACTCCATTACGATTGTCATCACAATCCTCCATGAGCTTTGGGATCACATTGCTTCATGCCCTTGTCATCACAATGCTCCATGCTCCTTGAAATCAAAATGATCCATGACCTCTGTCATCACAATGCTCCAAACCCTTGTGATCACAATGTTCCATAACACTTGTCATCACAACGCTCCATGATGCCTGTCATCACAATACTCCATGCTCTTTTCATCACAATGCTCCATGACCTTTGTCATCACAATTCTCAATACACTTGTCATCACAAGGCTCCCTGACACTTGTCGTCAGAATGCTTTTTGAACCCTGTCACGAAAGGCTCCATGACTTTTTCATCACAATGCCCCATGCCGTTTTCATCACAATGCTCTATGTCATTGTCATCAAAATACCCCACAAGTTTGTCATCAGAATGCTCCATGACCCTTGTCATCAAAATTCTCCATGCAATACTCAGCACAAAGCTACCTGACCCTTGTCATCACAATGCTCCAAGCCATTGTCATCACAATGCTCCATTACCTTTGTCATCAGAATCCTCCATGACACTTGGCATCACAATGCTTCATGCCATTGTCATCACAATGGGCCATTATATATGTCATCACAATGCTCCCTAACACCTCTCTTCACAATATTGCATGACCTGGTCATCACAATGCTCCATGCCCTTGTCATCACAATGCGCCATTCCAACTCGCATCACAATAATCCATGAAACATATTAGACCAATGCTCCATGCCCTTGTCATCACAATGCTCCGTTCCCATATTATTACAATGCTCCATGACACCTGTCATCACAATGCTCTGTGACTCCAGTCATCACAATGCTTCTTGACCTTTGTCATCACAATGGTCAATGCCCTCATCATCAACAGTCTCTGTGACGTTTTTAACCACAATGCTCCATGAACTTTTCATCACAATGCTCTTTGACCCTTGTCATCACCATGCTCTATGCCTTTCTCAGCACAATGCTCCATGATCCTTGTCATCACAATGCTCCATGCGCTTGTCAGCACGATGCTCCACGACATATGTCATCAAAATGCACCATGCGCTTGTCATCACAGTGTTCCACAATATTGTCATCACAATGCTCCATAAACCTTGTCATCACAATGCTCCATGCACTTCTCATCAAAATGCTCTCTCTCCACTGATATCACAATGTTACATCACTATTCGATACAATACTCCCTCACCCCTGTCATCACAATGTTCCATGACTCCTGTCATCACAATGCTACATGCATTATCATCACAATGTTTGATGACCACTGACATCACAATGTTACATAACCCCTGTCAACAAAATGCTCCATGACCCTTTTCATCAAAATGCTCCATGACCCCTGACATCACAATGTTCCATAACCCCTGTCATCAAAATGTTCCATGACTCTTTTCATCAAATTGCTCCATGACCCTTTCATCACAATGCTCCTGCCCTTCTCATCACAATGCACAAAACCCTTGTCATCAAAATGCTCCATGACATTTGTCATCACAAAGATCCATGACGCTTGGCATCACAATGCTCCATGTCTTTGTCATCACGATGCTCCATGAACGCTCTCATCACATGGCTCCATGCCCTTGTCATCACAAAGCTCCATGACACATGTCATCAGAAAGTTCCATGGCCTTCTCATCACAATGCTCCATGCCCTTGCCATCACAATGCTCCATTACCACTGTCATAACAATGCTCCATGTCCCAAGCCAACACGATGATCCATGGCCTTTTCATCACAAGGCTCCATGACCCTTCCGTTCACTATGCTCCAAGAACACTGTAATCACAATGCTCTATGAACTTGTCATCACAAAGCTCCATGACACATGTCATCAGAATGTTCCATGGCCTTCTCATCAAAATGCTACATGCCCTTTTCATCACAATGCTCCCAGACCCCTGTAATCACAGTGCTCCATGCCCCTTTTCATATCAATGCTCCATGAACCCTGTCATCACAGTGCATCATGCCCATCATCATAATGCTTCTGGCTATTGTCAGCACAATGAAATCAAAATACTCTATGACCTCTGTCATCACAATGCTCCATGACCCCTGTCATCACAATACTCCATGAACATTTTCAGCCCAATGCTCCATGACACTTGTCATCACAATGATCCATGCCCTTGTCATCCCAATGCTCCATGACCTCTGTATTCACAATGCTCCGTGACGCTTGTCATCACAGTGCTCCATGACACCTGTCATCACAATGTTCCATGCCTTTGTCAGCAAAATGCTACATGACCTTGTCATTACAATGCTCTATGCGCTTGTCATCACAATACTGCATTACAATTGTCAACACAGTCCTCCATGAACGTTGGGATCACATTGCTTCATGCGCTTGTCATTACAATTCTCTATGCGCTTGTCATCACAATACTGCATTACAATTGTCAACACAGTCCTCCATGAACGTTGGGATCACATTGCTTCATGCGCTTGTCATCACAATGCTCCATGCTCCTTGAAATCAAAATGATCCATGACCTCTGTCATCACAATGCTCCAAACCCTTGTGATCACAATGTTCCATAACACTTGTCATCACAACGCTCCATGATGCCTGTCATCACAATACTCCATGGACTTTTCCTCACAATGCTCCATGACCTTTGTCATCACAATTCTCAGTACACTTGTCATTACAATGCTTCCTGAAACTTGTCGTCAGAATGCTCCTTGAAACCTGTCACGAAAAGGCTCCATGCCATTTTCATCACAATGCCCAATGCTGTTTTCATCACAATGCTCCATGCCATTGTCATCAAAATACTCCACAAGCTTGTCATCAGAATGCTCCCTGACCCTTGTCATCACAATGCTCCAAGCCATTGTCATCACAATGCTCCATTACCTTTGCCATCAGAATCCTCCATGACAATTGGCATCACAATGCTCCATGCTATTGTCATCACAATGGGCCATTACATATCTCATCACAATGATCCCTGACACCTCTCTTCACAATACTGCATGACCTGGTCATCACAATGCTCCATGCCCTTCTCATCACAATGCGCCATTCCAACTGTCATCGCAATAATCCATGAAACTTATTAGACCAATGCTCCATGCCCTTGTCATCACAATTCTCCATGCCCTTTTTATCACAATGCTCCATGACTCCAGTCATCACAATGCTTCATGAACTTTGTCATCACAATGGTCCATGCCCTCATCATCAACAGTCTCTGTGACCTATTTAACCACAATTTTCCATTAATTTTTTATCACAATGCTCTTTGACCCTTGTCATCACAATGCTCTATGCCTTTCTAAGCACAATGCTCCTTGCCCTTGTCATCAGAGAGCTTCATGACCCCTGTCATCACAAGCTCTGAGACTCCCGTCATCACAATGCTTCATAACATTTGTCATCACAATGGTCCATGCCCGCATCATCACAAGGCTCTGTTACGTTTGTTACCACAATGCTCCATGAACTTGTCATCACAATGTTCAATGCCTTTGTCAGAAAAATACTCCATGACCCTTGTCATCAAAATGTGCCACGTGCTTTTCATCACAAAGGTCCACAAATTTGTCATTGCAATGCTCCATAAATATTGTAATCTCAATGCTCATTGCCCTTCTCATCACAGTGCTCCATTACCCCGGTCATAACAATGATCCATGACCCCTGCCATCACAATGTTCCACGGCCTTGTCATCACAAGGCTCCATGACAATTGTCATCACAATGCTCCAAGACCCCTGTAATCACAATTCTCCATGCCCTTGTCATCACAAAACTCCATGACACATGTCATCAGAAAGTTCCATGGCCCGCTCATCAAAATGAGGCATGCCCTTGTCATCACAGTGCTCCAAGACCCCTGTAATCACAATGCTCCATGCCCCTTTTCATCTCAATGCTCCATGAACCCTGTCATCACAATGCATCATGCCCATCACCATAATGCTTCCGGCTATTGTCAGTGCAATGAAATCAAAACTCTCCATGACCTCTGTCATCACAATGCTCCCTGACTCCTCTCATCACAATACTCCGTGAACATTTTCAGGGCAGTGCTCCATGACCCTTTTCATCACAATGATCCATGACCTTGTCATCCCAATGCTCCATGACCCCTGTATTCACAATGATCCGTGACACATGTCATCACAGTGCTCCATGACACCTGTCATCACAATGCTCCATGCCTTCGTCAGCAAAATTCTACATGACCTTGTCATTACAATGCTCTATGAGCTTGTCATCACAATGCTCCAAGACCCCTTAAATCACAATGCTCCAAGCCCTTTTTCATCTCAATTTTCCATGAACCCTGTCATCACAATGCACCATGCCCATTATCATAATGCTTCAGGCTATTATCATTACAATGAAATCAAAATTCTCCATGACCTCTGTCATCAAAATGCTTCCAACCGTTGTGATCATAATGTTCCATAACACTTATCATCACAACACCCCATGACGATCATCATCACAATTATCCATGGTCTTGTCATCACAATGCTCCATGATCTTTGTCATCACAATGCTCAATACACTTGTCATCACAATGCTCCCTGACACTTGTCAGTATGCTCCTTGAACCCTGTCATGACAAGGCTCCATGCCTTTTTCATCACAATGATCCATGCCCTTTTCATCACAATGTTCCAAGACCCCTGTAATCACAATGCTCCTAGCCTTTGTCATCACAAAGCTACCTGATGCATGTAATCGGAATTCTCCATGGCCTTCTCCTCACAATGCTCCATGTCATTGTCATCACAATGCTCCATGAACTCTCTCATCACATTGCTCCATGCCCTTGTCCTTACAATCCTCCATGACCCATGTATCACAGTGTTCTGTGCCCTTGTCATCACAATGCTTCATGCCCACTCTCGTCACAATAATCCATGAAATATTTCAGACCAAGGCTCAATGACATTCTCATCACAATGCTCCATTAACTCTGTCATAACAATGCTCCATGACCCCTGAGATCACAATGTTCCACGGCCTTGTCATCACAAGGCTCCATGACCCTTGTCACCACAATGCTCCAAGACACCTCTAATCAAAATGCTCCATGCCCTTTTTCATCTCCATGCTCCATTAACACTGCCATCACAATGCACCATGCCCATCATCATAATTCTTCAGGCTATTGGCATTACAATGAAATCAAAATTCTCCATGACCTCTGTCATCATAATGCTCCAAACCCTTGTGATCACAATGTTCCATAACACTTATAATCACAACACTCCATGACGCTCATCATCACAATTATCCATGGTCTTGTCATCACAATGCGCCATGATCTTTGTCATCACAATGCTCAATACACTTGTTGTCACAATGCTCCTTGACACTTGTCGTCAGTATGCTCCTTGAACCCTGTCATGACAAGGATCCATGCCTTTTTCATCACAATGATCCATGCCCTTTTCATCACAATGCTCCATGACCCCTTTCATCACAATATTCCATGAACATTTTCAGCCCAATGCTCCATGACATTCTCATCACAATGCTCCCTGACCAATATCATCACGATGCTCCATGACCACTGTCATCACAACAGTCCATGACACCTGACAACACAATGATCCGTGACTCTTGTCATCACAATGCTCCATGCCATTGTCATCACAATGCTTCATTCCAACTGTCATCGCAATAATCCATGAATCTTATTAGACCAATGCTCCATGCCCTTGTCATCACAATGCTCCATGCCCTTGTTATCACAATGCACCATGAACACTGTCATCCCAATACTCCATGAACTTTTTCAGCTGAATGCTCCATGACCCTTGTCATCACAATGATCTATGCCCTTGTCATCCCAATGCTCCATGACACCGGTCACCACAATGCTCCATGCCTTTGTCAGCAAAATGCTACATGACCTTCTCATTACAATGCTCTATGCGCTTGTCATCACAATACTCCATTACAATTGTCATCACAATCCTCCATGAAACTTGGGATCACATTGCTTCATGCCCTTGTCATCACAACGCTCCATGATGCCTGTCATCGCAATACTCCAAGGCCTTTTCATCACAATGCTCCATGACCTTTCTCATCACAATTCTCAATACAATTGTCATCACAATGCTTCCTGACACTTGTCGTCAGAATGCTCATTGAACCCTGTAACAAAAGCGCTCCATGCATTTTTCATCACAAAGCCCCATGCCATTTTCATCACAATGCTCCATGCCATTGTCATCAAAATACTCCACAAGGTTGTCATCAGAATGCTCCATGACACTTGTCATCACAATTCTTCATGCACTTGTCAGCACAATGCTCCCTGACCCTTGTCATCACAATGCTCCCAGCCATTGTCATCACAATGCTCCATTACATTTGTCATCAGAATCCTCCATGACACTTGGCATCACAATGCTCCATGCCATTGTCATCACAATGGGCCATTACATATGTCATCACAATGCTCCCTGACACCTCTCTTCACAATAATGCATGACCTGGTCATCACAATGTTCCATGCCCTTGTCATCACAATGTGCCATTCCAACTGTCATAACAATAATTCATGAAACTAATTAGACCAATGTTCCATGCACTTGTCATCACAATGCTTCATGCCCTTGTTATCACAATGTTCCAAGAACCCTGTAATCAGAATGCTCCTTGCCCCTTTTCATCAGTATGCTCCATGAGACTAGTCATCACAGGGCTCCATGGTTTTCTCATCATAATGTTCCAGGAGCTTGTCATCACAATGCTTCACGACCATGTCATGAAAATTCTCAATGACCCTTCTCATCATAATGCTCCAAGCCCTAGTCATCACAATGCTCCATTATATTTGTCATCACAATCCTCCATTACAGTTGGCATCACAATGCTCCCTTCCATTGTCATCACAATGGACCATGACATATGTCATCACAATGCTCTCTGACAAGTCTCTTCACAATACTCCATGACTTATCATCACAATCCTCCATGCCCTTGTCATCACAATGCACCATGTCCACTGTCATCACAATAATCTCTGAAACTTATCACCACAACTCTCCATGTCCCTGTCATCACAATGTTCCATGCTCTTGTCATCACAATGCTCCATGACCCCTGTCATCACAATGCTCCGTGAATCCAGTCATTACATTGCTTCATAACGTTTGTCATCACAACGGTCCATGCCCACGTCATCACAAGGCTCTGTGACCTTTGTAACCACAATGCTCCATGAACTTTTCATCACAATGCTCCGTGACCCTTGTCATCACAATGGTCCATGCCTTTGTCAGAACAATATTCCATGACCCTTGTCATCACAATGTGCCACACGCTTTTCATCACAATGATCCACAACCTTGTCATCGCTATGCTCCATAAAACTTGTAATCACAATTCTCCATGCACTTCTCATCCAAATGCTCTCTCACCTGAGATATCACAATGTTCCATCACTAGTCATCACAATCCTCCCTCAACCCTGTAATCACAAAGTTCCAGGACCCCTGTGACATCACAATTTTCCATAACCACTCTCATCAAAATGCTCCATGGCACTTTTCATCCCAAAGCTCCATGACCCATGGCATCACAATGTTCTGTAACCCCTGTCAACAAAATGTTCCATTACACTTTTCAACACATTGCTGCATGACCCTGTCATCAAAATGATCCCTCACCTTCTCATCACAATGCACCACACGCTTGTCATCAAAATGCTCCATGACCTTTGTCATCACAAAGCTCCAGGACCCTTGGCATCACAATGCTCCATGTCATTGTCATCACAATGCTCCATGAACACTCTCATCCCATTGCTCCATGCACTTGTCATCACAAAGCTCCATGACACTTGTCATCACAATGCTCGATGCACTTCTCATCAAAATGCTCCATGCCATTTTCATCACAATCCTCCATGACTCATGTATCTCAGTGTTCTGTGCCCTTGTCATCACAATGCTCCGTGCCCACTCTCATCACAATAATCCATGAAAGCTTTCAGGCCAATGCTCAATGCCCTTCTCATCACAATGCTCCATTACCTCTGACATAACAATGCTCCATGACCCCTGCCATCACAATGTTCCACGGCCTTGTCATAACAAGGCTCCATGACCCTTGTCATCACAATGGTCCAAGACCCCTGTAATCACAATGCTCCATGCCCTTTTCATCACAAAGCTCAATGACACATGTCATCAGAATGTTCCATGGCCTTCTCATCACAATGCTCCATGCCCTTGTCATCACAATGCTCCAAGACCCCTGTAATCAGAATGCTCCATGCCCCTTTTCATCTCAATGCTCCATGAAACCTGTCATCACAATGCACCATGCCCATCATCATAATGCTTCCGGCTATTGTCAGCACAATGAAATCAATATTCTCCATTACCTCTGTCATCACAATGCTCCATGACGCCTGTCATCACAATTCTCCATGCACTTGTCAGCACAATGCTCCCTGACCCTTGTCATGTCAATGCTCCAAGCCATTTTCATCAAAATGCACCATTACCTTTGTCATCAGAATCCTCCATGACACTTGGCATCACAATGCTCCATCCCCTTGTCACCAGAATGCACCATTCCAACAGTCATCACAATAATACATGAAATTTATGAGACCAATGATCCATGCCCTTGTCATCACAATGCTCCATGCCCCTTGTCATCACAATGCTCCATGACCCCTGTCATCACAGTGCTCCGTGACTCCAGTCATCACAATGCTTCATGACCTTTGTCATCACAATGGTCCATGCCATCGTCATCAAGAGTCTCTGTGAAATTTTTAACCACAATGCTCCATGAACTTTTCATCACAATTCTCTTTGACCCTTGTCATCACAATGCTCTATGCCTTTCTCAGCACAATGCTCCATGACCCTTGTCATCACAATGCTCCATGCGCTTGTCAGCACAATGCTCCATGACACATGTCATCACAATGCACCATGCGCTTTGTCATCACAGTGCTCCACAATCTTGTCATCACAATGCTCCATAAACCTTGTCATCACAATGCTCCATGAACTTCTCATCAAAATGCTCTCTCATCACTGATATCACAATGTTACTTCACTATTCGCCACAATACTCCCTCACCCCTGTCATCAAAATGTTCCATGACTCCTGTCATCACAGCTACATGCACTTATCATCACAATGTTCGATGACCCCTGACATCACAATGTTCCTTAACCGCCGTCATCAAAATGTTCCTTGACACTTTTCATCAAATTGCTCCATGACCCTGTCATCACAATGCTCCCAGCACTACTCATCACAATGCACAACGCCCTTGTCATCAAAATGCTCCATGACATTTGTCATCACAAATATCCATGACACTTGGCATCACATTGCTCCATGCCCTTGTCATCACTAAGCTCCATGACACATGTCATCAGAATGCTCCATGGCCTTCTCATCACAATGCCCCATGACCTTTGTCATCACAATGCT
Organism: Mesoplodon mirus; assembly: GCF_964341445.2. Lineage (NCBI taxonomy): Eukaryota > Metazoa > Chordata > Mammalia > Artiodactyla > Ziphiidae > Mesoplodon > Mesoplodon mirus. Next base: position 551,246 of record NW_028295599.1, read on the forward strand.
CAATACACTTGTCATCACAATGCTCCCTGACACTTGTCATCAGAATGCTCCTTGAACCCTGTCACGAAAAGGCTCCATGCCTTTTTCATCACAATGATCCATGCCCTTTTCATCACAGTCCTACAAGACCCCTGTAATCAAAATGCTCCATGCGCTGGTCATCACAAAGCTCAAAGACGCATGTCCTCAGAATGCTCCTTGGCCTTCTCTTCACAATGCTCCGTGCCCTTGTCATCACAATGTTCCAAGACCCCTGTAATCACAATGGTCCATGCCCCTTTTCATCAGTATGCTATATGAGATTGTCATCACAAGGCTCCATGGATTTCTCATCACAATGCTCCAGGACCTTGTCATCACAATGCTTCACAACTTTGTGAAGAAAATTCTCAATAACCCTTGTCATCATATTGCTCCAAGCCCTAGTCATCACAATGCTCCATTTTATTTGTCATCACAATCCTCCATTACATTTAGCATCACAATGCTCCATGCCATTATCATCGCAATGGACCATGACATATGTCATCACAATGCTCCCTGACACCTGTCTTCACAATACTCCATGACCTTCTCATCACCATGATCCATACCCTTATCATTACAACGCACCATGTCCACTGTCATCACAATAATCTATGAAAGTTTTCAGACCAATGCTCCATGCCCCTGTCACCACAATGCTCCATGCCCTTGTCATCACAATGCTCCATGACCCCTATCATCACAATGCTCCTTGAATCCAGTCATCACAATGCTTCATAATGTTTGTCATCACAACGGTCCATGCCCGTGTCATCACAAGGCTCTGTGACCATTGTAACCACAATGCTCCATGAACATTTCATCACAATGCTCCGTGACCCTTGTCATCACAATGCTCCATGCCTTTGTCAGAACAATGCTCCATGACCCTTGTCATCACAATGTGCCACGTGCTTTTCATCACATCGGTCCATAAACTTGTAATCACTATGCTCCATAAACCTTGTAATCACAATGCTCCATGCACTTCTCATCCAAATGCTCTCTCACATGAGATATCACAATGTTCCATCACTAGTCATCACAATACCCCTCACGCCTGTAATCATAATGTTCCATGACACCTGTCATCACAGTGCTACATACACTTATCATCACAATGTTCCATGACCCCTGACATCACAATGTTCCATAACCCCTGTCATCAAAATGCACCATGACCCTTTTCATCCCAAAGCTCCATGACCCCTGACATCACAATGTTCTATACCCCCTGCCCTCAAAATATTCCATTACATTTTCATCAAATTGCTGCATGACCCTGTCATCAAAATGCTCCCTGCCCTTCTCATCACAATGCACCACACCATTGTCATCGAAATGCTCGCTGTTATTTGTCATCACAAATCTCCGTGACCATTGGCATCACAATGCTCCATGTCATTGTCATCACAAAGCTCCATGAACACTCTCATCACATTGCTCCATGCCCTTGTCATCACAAAGCTCCATGACACTTGTCATCACAATGCTCGATGCCCTTCTCATCACAATGATCCATGCCCTTGTCATTACAATCCTCCATGAACCATGCATCACAGTGTTCCACGCCCTTGTCATCCCAATGCTCCATGCCCACTCTCATCACAATAATCCATGAAATATTTTAGACCAAAGCTCAATGCCCTTCTCATCACAATGCTCCATTACCTCTGTCATAACAATGCTCCATGACACCTGCCATCACATTGTTCAACGGCATGTCATCACAAGGCTCCATGACCCTTGTCATCACAATGGTCCAAGACCCGTGTAATCACAATGCTCCATGCCCTTGTCATCACAGTGTTCCATGACGCATGTCATCAGAATGTACCATGGACTTCTCATCACAATGCTCCATGCCCTTGTAATCACAGTGCTCCAAGACCCCGGTAATCACAATGCTCCATGCCCCTTTTCATCTCAATGCTCCATGAACCCTGTCATCACAATGCACCATGCCCATCATCATAATGTTTCAGGCTATTGTCATCACAAGGAAATCTAAATTCTCCATGACCTCTGTCATCATAATGCTCCAAACCCTTGTAATCACAATGTTCCATAAGACTTATCATCACAACACCCCATGACGCTCATCGTCACAATTATCCATGGTCTTCTGATCACAGTGCTCCATGACCTTTGTCATCAAATGCTCAATACACTTGTCATCACAATGCTCCCTGACACTTGTCGTCAGTATGCTTTTTGAAACCTGTCATGACAAGTCTCAATGCCTTTTTCATCAAAATGATACATGCCCATTTCATCACAATGCATTAAGACACCTGTAATCACTATGCTCCACAACCTTCTCATCACAATGCTCCATGGCCAATATCATCACAATGCTCCATGACCACTGTCATCACAACACTCCATGACTCCTGACAACACAATGATCCGGGACGCTTGTCATCACAATGCTCCATTCTCTACTCATCACTATGCTCCATGACCCCTGTCATCACAAAAGTCCATGAACATTTTCAGCCCAGTGCTCCATGACACTTGTCATCACAATGATCCATGCCCTTGTCATCCCAATGCTCCATGACCCCTGTATTCACAATGATTCGTGACGATTGTCATCACAGTGCTCCATGACACATGTCATCACAATGCTCCATGCCTTTGTCAGCAAAATGCTACATGACCTTGTCATTACAATGCTCTATGCGCTTGTCATCACAATACTCCATTAGCATTGTCATCACTCTACTCCATGAACCTTGGGATCACATTGCTTCATGCCCTTGTCATCACAATGCTACATGCTCCTTGAAATTACAATGATCCATGACCTCTGTCATCGCAATGCTCCAAAACCTTATGATCACAATGTTCCATAAAACTATTCATCACAACGCTCCATGATGCCTGTCATCACAATACTTCATGACCTTTTCATCACAATGCTCCATGACATTTGTCATCACAATTCTCAATACACTTGTCATCACAATGCTCCCTGACACTTGTCATCAGAATGCTCCATGACCCCTGTCATCACAATTCTCCATGCACTTATCAGCACAATGCTCCCCGAACCTTGTCATCACTATGCTCCAAGCCACTGTCATCACAATGCTCCATTAACTTTGTCATCAGAATCCTCCATGACACTTGGCATCACAATGCTCCATGCCATTGTCATCACAATGGGCCAATACATATGTCATCACAATGTTCCGTGACACCCCTTTTTACAATACTGCATGACCTGGTCATCACAATGCTCCATGCCCTTCTCATCACAATGATCCATTACCTCTGTCATAACAATGCTCCATGACCCCTGACATCACAGTGTTCCACGGCCTTGTCATCACAAGGCTCCATGACCCCTGTCATCACAATACTTCATGCCCTTTTCATCACAATGCTCCATGACCTTTGTCATCACAATTCTCAGTACACTTGTCATCACAAAGCTCCCTGACACTTGTCATCAGAATGCTCCTTGAACCCTGTTATGAAAAGGCTCCATGCATTTTTCATCACAAAGCCCAGTGCCATTTTCATCACAATGCTCCATGCCATTGTCATCAAAATACTCCACAAGCTTGTCATCAGAATGCTCCATGACCCTTGTCATCACAATTCTCCATGCACTTGTCAGCACAATGCACCCTGACGTTTGTCATCACAATGCTCCATGCCCTTGTCATCACAATGCTCCATTACTTTTGTCATCAGAATCCTCCATGACACTTGGCATCACAATGCTCCATGCCATTGTCATCTCAATGGGCCATTACATATTTCATCACAATGCTCCCTGACAGCTCTCTTCACAATATTGCATGACCTGGTCACTACAATGCTCCATGCCCTTGTCATCACAATGCGCCATTCCAACTTTCATCACAATAATCCATGAAAATTATTAGACCAATGCTGCATGCCCTTTTCATCACAATGCTCCATGCCCTAGTTATCACAATGTTCCAAAACCCCTGTAATCAGAATGCTCCATGCCCATTTTCAGCAGTATGCTCCATGAGATTTGTCATCACAAGGCTCCATGGTTTTCTCATCACAATGCTCCAGGACCTTGTCATCACAATGCTTCACGACATTTTCGTGAAAATTCTCAATGGCCCTTGTCATCATAATGCTCCAACCCCTAGTCATCACAATGCTCCATTATATTTGTCATCACAATCCTCCATTACATTTGGCATCACAATGCTCCATGCCATTGTCATCGCAATGGACCATGACATATGTCATCACAATGCTCCCTGACACCTGTCTTCACAATATTACATGCCCTTGTCATCACAATGCTCCATGCCCTTGTCATCAAAATGCACCATGTCCACTATCATCACAATAGTCTAGGAAACTTGTCAGACCAATGCTTCATGCCCCTGTCATCACAATGCTCCATGCCCTTGTCATCAAAATGCTCCATGACCCCTGTCATAACAAAGCTCCATGACCCCTGCCATCACAATGTTCCACGGCCTTGTCATCACAAGGCTCCATGACGCTTGTCATCACAATGCTCCAAGACCCCTGTAATCACAATGCTCCATGCCCTTGTCATCACAAAGCTCCATGACACATGTCATCAGAATGTTCCATGGCCTTCAAATCTAAATGCTCCATGCCCTTGTCATCACAATGCTCCCTGACCCCTGTCATCACAATGCTCAGTGACTCAAGTCATCACAATGCTTCATAATGTTTGTCATCACAACGGACCATGCCCACGTCAGGACAAGGCTCTGTGACATTTGTAACCACAATGCTCCATGAACTATTCATCACAATGCTGTGTGACCCTTGTCATTACAATGCTCCATGCCTTTGTCAGAACAATGCTCCATAACCCTTGTCATCACAGTGTGCCATGCGCTTTTCATCACAATGATCCACAACCTTGTCATCGCTATGCTCCATAAACCTTGTAAGCACAATGCTCCATGCACTTCTCATCCAAATGCTCTCTCACATGAGATATCACAATGTTCCATCACTAGTCATCACAATCTTCCCTCACCCCTGTTATCACAATTATCCATGAACACTGTCATCACAATGCTACATCCCCTTATCAGCACAATGTTCTATGACCCCTGACATCACAATGTTCCATAACCACCTTCATCAAAATGCTCCATGACCGTTTTCATCCCAAAGCTCCATGACCCCTGGCATCACAATGTTCTATAACCCCTGTCATCAAAATGTTCCATTACATTTTTCATCAAATTGCTGCATGACACTGTCATCAAAATGCTCCCTGCCTTTCTCATCACAATGCACCACACCCTTGTCATCAAAATGCTCCATGACATTTGTCATCACAAAGCTCCATGACCATTGGCATAACAATGATCCATGCAATTGTCATCACAATGCTCCATGAACCTTCTCATCACATTGCTCCATGCCCTTGTCATCACAAAGCTCCATGACACTTGTCATCACAATGCTCAATGCCCTTCTCATCACAGTAATCCATGAAATATTTCAGACCAATGCTCAATGCCCTTATCATCACAATGATCCGTTACCTCTGTCATAACAATGCTCCATGACCCCTGCCATCACAATGTTCCATGGCCTTGTCATCACAAAGCTCCATGAAGCATGCCATCAGAATGTTCCATGGCCTTCTCATCACAGTGCTACATGCCCTTGTCATGACAGTGCTCCAAGACACTTGTAATCACAATGTTCCATGCCAATTTTCATCTCAATGCTCCATGAAGCCTGTCATCAAAATGCACCATGCCCATCATCATAATGCTTCAGGCTATTGTCATCACAATGAAATCAAAATTATCCATGAACACTGTCATCATAATGCTCCAAACCCTTGTGATCACAAAGTGCCATAACACTTATCATCACAACACCCTATGACGCTCATCATCACAATTATCCATGGTCTTCTCATCACAATGCTCCATGACCTTTGTCATCACAATTCTCAGTACACTTGTCATCACAATGCTCCCTGACACATGTCGTCAGTATGCTCCTTGAACCCTGTCATGACAAGGCTCCATGCCTTTTCATCACAATGATCCATGCCCTTTTCATCACAATGCTCCAAGACCCCTGTAATCACAGTGCTCCATGCACTTGTAATCACAGAGCTCCATGACACATGTCATCAGAATGCTCCAAGACCCCTGTAATCACAATGCTCCATGCCCCTTTTCATTAGAATGCTCCATGAGACTTGTCATCACAAATCTCCATGCTCTTATCATCACAGTGCTCCAGGACCTTGTCATCACCATGCTCCATTCCCTTGTCATCACAATGCTCCATGACCCCTGTCATCACAATACTCCATGAATATTTTCAGCCCAATGCTCCATGAAATTCTCATCACAGTGCTCCATGTCAAATATCATCAAAATGCTCCATGACCACTGTCATCACAACAATCCATAACACCTGACAACACAATGATCCGGGACTCTTGTCATCACAATGCTCCATTCCCTAGTCATCACAATGCTCCATGAACATTTTCAGCCCAATGCTCCATGAACCTTTTCATCACAATCATCCATGCCATTTTCATCCCAATGCTCCATGACCCCTGTATTCACAATGCTCCGTGACCCTTGTCATCACAATGCTCCATGACACCTGTCATCACAATGCTCCATGACTTTGTCAGCAAAATGCTACATGACCTTGTCATTACAATACTCTATGCGCTTGTCATCACAGTACTCCATTACCACTGTCATCACAATCCCCCATGAACCTAGGATCACATTGCTTCATGCCCTTGTCATAACGAAACTCCATGCTCCTTGAAATCAAAATGATCCATGACCTCTGTCATCACAATGCTACAAACCCTTGTGATCATAATGTTCCATAACAGTTGTCATCACAACGCTCCATGATGTCTGTCATCACAATAATCCATGCCCTTTTCATCACAGTGCTTCATGACCTTTGTCATCACAATTCTCAATACACTTGTCATTACAATGTTCCCTGACACTTGTCGTCAGAATGCTCCTTGAAACCTATCACAAAAAGGCTCCATGCCTTTTTCATCACAAAACCACATGCCATTTTCATCAAAATGCTCCATGCCATTGTCATCAAAATACTCCACAGGCTTGTCATCAGAATGCTCCATGAACATTGTCATCACAATTCTCCATGCACTTGTCAGAACAATGCTTCCTGACCCTTGTCATCACAATGCTTCAAGCCATTTTCATCACAAAGCTCCATTACCTTTGTCATCAGAATCCTCCATGACACTTGGCATCACAATGCTCCATGACATTGTCATCACAATGAGCCATTACATATGTCATCACAGTGCTCCATGACACCACTCTTCACAATAATGCATAACCTGGTCATCACAATGCTCCATGCCCTTGTCATCACAATGCGCCATTCCAACTGTCATCACAATAATCCATGAAAATTATTAGACCAATGGTCCATGCCCTTGTCATCACAATGCTCCATGCACTAGTTATCATAATGTTCCAAAACGCCTGTAATCAGAATGCTCCATGCCCCTTTTCATCAGTATGCTCCATGAGATTTGTCATCACAAGGCTCCATGATTTTCTCATCACAGTGCTCCAGGACCTTGTCATCACAATGCTTCCCGACATTTGCATGAAAATTCTCAATGGCCCTTGTCAACATAATGCTCCATGCCCCTGTCATCACAATGCTCCATGCCCTTGTCATCACAATGCTCCATGACCCCTGTCATCACAATGCTCCGTGACTCCAGTCATCACAATGCTTCATAACGATTGTCATCACAACGGTCCATGCGCGCGTCATCACAAGGCTCTATGACCTTTGTAAACACAATGCTCCATGAACCTTTCATCACAATTCTCTGTGACCCTTGTCATCACAATGCTCCATGCCTTTGTTAGGACAATGCTCCATGACCGTTTTCATCACAAAGTGCCATGCGCTTTTCATCACAATGATCCACAACCTTGTCATCGCTATGCTCCATTAACCTTGTAATCACAATGCTCCATGCACTTCTCATCCAAATGCTCTCTCACATGAGATATCACAATGTTCCATCACTAGTCATCACAATCCTCCCTCACCCCTGTTATCACAATGCTCCATGACCCTTGTCATCACAATGCTACCTCCCCTTATCAGCACAGTGTTCCATTACCCCTGACATCACAATGATCCATAACCCCTGTCATCAAAATGCTCCATGACCCTTTTCATCCCAAAGCTCCATGACCCATGGCATCACAATGTTCTATAACCCCTGTCATCAAAATATTCCATTACACTTTTCATCAAATTGCTGCATGACCCTGTCATCAAAATGCTCCCTGCCCTTCTCATCACAATGCACAACACCCTTGTCATCAAAATGCTCAATGACCTTTGAAATCACAAAACTCCATGACCTTTGGCATCACAATGCTCCATGTCATTGTCATCACAATGCTCCATGAACACTCTCATCACATTGCTCCATGCCCTTGTCATCACAAAGCTGAATGACACTTGTCATCACAATGCTCGATGCCCTTCTCATCACAATGCTCCATGCCCTTGTCATTACAATCCTCAATGACCCATGTATCACAGTGTTCCTTGCCCTTGTCATCACAGTGCTCCATGCCCAATCTCATCACAAAAATCCATGAAACCTTTCAGACCAATGCTCAAGGCCCTTCTCATCACAATGCTCCATTATCTCTGCATAACAATGCTCCATGACCACTGCCCACACAATGTTCCACGGCCCTGTCATCACAAGGCTCCATGACCCTTGTCATCACAATGCTCCAAGACCCCTGTAATCACAATGCTCCATGCCCTTGTCATCACAAAGCCCCATGACGCATGCCATCAGAATGTTCCATGGCCTTCTCATCACAATCCTCCATGCCCTTGTCATGACAATGCTCCAAGACCCCTGTATTCACAATGCTCCATGCTACTTTTCATCTCAATGCTCCATGAAGCCTGTCATCAGAATGCTCCATGCCCATCATCAAAATGCTTCAGGCTATTGTCATCACAATGAAATCAAAATTATCCATGAACACTGTCATCATAATGCTCCAAACCCTTGTGATCACAATGTTCCATAACACTTAACATCACAACACCCTATGACGCTCATCATCAAAATTATCCATTGTCTTCTCATCACAATGCTCCATGACCTTTGTCATCACAATTCTCAATACACTTGTCATCACAATGCTCCCTGACACTTGTCGTCAGTATGCTCCTTGAACCCTGTCATGACAAGGGTCCATGCCTTTTCATCACAATGATCCATGCCTTTTCATCACAATGTTCCAAGACACCTATAATCACAGTGCTCCATGCCCTTGTCATCTCAAAGCTCAATGACACATGTCATCAGAATGCTCCATGGCCTTCTCCTCACAATGCTCCAGGCCATTGTCATCACAATGCTCCAAGACCCCTGTAATCACAGTGCTCCATGCCCCTTTTCATCAGAATGCTCCATGAGACTTCTCATCACAAGTCTCCATGCTTTTATCATCACAATTCTCCAGGACCTTGTCATCACCATGCTGCAATCCCTTGTCATCACAATGCTCCATGACCCCTGTCATCACAATACTCCATGAATATTTTCAGCCCAATGCTCCATGAAATTCTCATCACAATGCTCCATGACAAATATCATCAAAATGCTCCATGACCACTGTCATCAAATCACTACATGACACCTGACAACACAACGATCCGGGACTCTTGTCATCACAATGCTCCATTCCCTACTCATCAAAATGCTCCATGACCCCTGTCATCACAATACTCCATGAACATTTTCAGCCCAATGTTCCATGACACTTGTCATCACAATGCTCCATGCCATTGTCAGCAAAATGCTACATGACATTGTCATTACAATGCTCCATGCGCTTGTCATCACAATACTCCATTACCATTGTCATCACAAACCTCCATGAACCTTGGGATCACATTGCTTCATGCCCTTGTCATCACAATGCTCCATGGACTTTGAAATCAAAATGATCCATGACCCCTCTCATCACCATGCTCCAAACACTTGGAATCACAATGTTCCATAACACTTGTCATCACAACGCTCCATGATGCCTGCCATCACAATACTCCATGCCCTTTTCATCACAATGCTCCATGACCTTCGTCATCATAATTCTCAATACACTTTTCATCACAATGCTCCCTAACACTTGTCGTCAGAATGATCCTTGAACCCTGTCACGAAAAGGCTCCATGCCTTTTTTATCACAAAGCCCCATGTCATTTTCATCACAATGCTCCATGCCATTGTCATCAAGATACTCCACAAGCTTGTCATCAGAATGCTCCATGACCCTTGTCACCACAATTCTCCATGCACTTGTCAGCACAATGATCACTGACCCATGCCATCACAATGCTCCATTAACTTTGTCATCAGAATCCTCCATGAAACTTGGCATCACAATGCTCCAGGCCGTTGTTATCACAATGGGCCATTACATATGTCATCACAGTGCTCCCTGACACCTCTCTTCTCAATACAGCAAGACCTGGTCATCACAATGCTCCATGCCCTTGTCATCACAATGCGCCATTCCAAATGTCATCGCAATACTCCATGAAAATTATTAGACCAATGCTCCATGCCATTGTCATCACAATGCTCCATGCACTTGTTATCACAATGTTCCATGACCCCTGTCATCACAATGCTCCGTGACTCCAGTCATCACAATGCTCCATGACCTTTGTCATCACAATGTTCTATGCCCTCATCATCAACAGTCTCTGTGACCATTTTAAGCACAATGCTCCATGAACATTTCATCACAATGCTCCGAGACCCTTGTCATCACAATGCTCCATGCCTTTGTCAGAAAAATGCTCCATGACACTTGTCATCACAATGTGCCACACGCTTTTCATCCCAACGGTCCACAAATTTGTCAGTGCAATGCTCCATAAACTTTCTAATCACAATGCTCCATGCCGTTCTCATCACAATGCTCCATTATACCTGTCATAACAATGCTCCATGACCCTTGTCATCACAATGCTCCAAAACCCCTGTACTCACAATGCTCCATGCCCTTGTCATCACAAAGCTCCATGACACATGTCATCAGAATGTTCCATGGTCTTCTCATCAAAATGCTCCATGCCCTTGTCATCACAATGCTCCCAGACCCCTGTAATCACAATGCTCCATGCCTCTTTTCAACTCAATGGTCCATGAAACCTATCATCACAATGCATCATGCCCATCATCATAATGCTTCCAGCTATTGTCAGCACAATGAAATCAAAATTCTCCATGACCTCTGTCATCATAATGCTCCATGACCCCTGTCATCACAATACTCCATGAACATTTTCAGACCACTGCTGCATGACAATTGTCATCACAATGACCCAAGCCCTTGTCATCCCAATGCTCCATGACCCCTGTATTCACAATGCTCCGTGACACTTGTCATCACAGTGCTCCATGACACCAGTCATCACAGTGTTCCATGCCTTTGTCAGCAAAATGCTACATGACCTTGTCATTACAATGCTCTATGCGCTTGTCAGCACAATACTCCATTACCATTGTCATCACAATCCTCCATGAACATTTTGGTCACATTGCTTCATGCCCTTGTCATCACAGTGCTCCATGATCCTTGAAATCAAAATGATGCATGACCTGTGTCATCACAATGCTCCAAACCCTTGTGATCACAATGTTCCATAACACTTGTGATCACAACGCTCCATGATGACTGTCATCACAATACTCCATGCCATTTTCATCACAATGCTCCATGACCATTGTCATCACAATTCTCAATACACTTGTCATCACAATGCTCCCTGACACTTGTCGTCAGAATGCTCCTTGAACCCTGTCACGAAAAGGCTCCATGCCTTTTTCATCACAAAGCCCCATGCCGTTTTTATCACAATGCTCCATGCCATTGTCATCAAAATACTCTACAAGCTTGTCATCAGAACGCTCCTTGACCGTTGTCATCACAATTCTCCATGCACTTGTCAGCACAATGCTCCCTGACCCTTGTCATCACAATGCTCCAAGCCATTGTCATCACAATGCTCCATTACCTTTGTCATCAGAATCCTCCATGACACTTGGCATCACAATGCTCCATGCCATTGTCATCACAATGGGCCATTACATATGTCATCAAGATGCACCCTGACACCTGTCTTCACAATACTGCAAGACCTGGTCATCACAATGCTCCATGTCCTTCTCATCACAATATGCCATTCCAACTGTCATCGCAATAATCCATGAAACATGTTAGACCAATGTTCCATGCCCTTGTCTTCACAATGCTCCATGCCCTTGTTATCACAATGCTCCATGACCCCTGTCATCACAATGCTCCGTGACTCCAGTCATCACAATGCTCCATGACCTTTGTCATCACAATGGTCCATGCCCTCATCATCAACAGTCTCTGTGACCTTTTTAACCACAATGCTCCATGAACATTTCATCACAATGCTCTTTGCCCCTTGTCATCACAATGCTATATGCCTTTCTCAGCACAATGCTCCTTGCCCTTGTCATCACAATGCTCTATGACACCTGTCATCACAATGCTCTTTGACTCCAGTCATCACAATTCTTCATAACATTTGTCATCACAATGATCGATGCCCGCGTCATCACAGGGCTCTGTTACATTTGGAACCACAATGCTCCATGAAATATTCATCACAATGCTCCGTGACCCTTGTCATCACAATGCTCCATGCATTTGTCCGAAAAATAATCCATGCCCATTATCATCACAACGTGCCACGCGCTTTTCACCCCAACGGTCCACAAATATTTCATGGCAATGCTCCATAAACCTTGTAATCACAATGTTCCATGCCCTTCTCATCAAAATGCTCCATTACCCCTGTCATAGCAATGTTCCATGACCCCTGCCATCACAATGTTCCATGGCCTTGCCATCACAAGGCACCATGACCCTTGTCAACACAATGCTACAAAACACCTGTAATCACAATGTTCCATGTCCTTGTCATCACAAAGCTCCATGACACATGTCATCAGAATGTTCCATGGCCTTCTCATCAAAATGTTCCATGCCCTTGTCATCACAATGCGCCATTCCAACTCTCATCGCAATAATCCATGAAACTTATTAGACCAATGCTCCATGTCCTTGTCATCACAATGCTCCATTCCCTTGTTATTACAATGCTCCATGACCCCTGTCATCACAATGCTCTGTGACTCCAGTCATCACAATGCTTCTTGACCTTTGTCATCACAATGGTCCATGCCCTCATCATCAACAGTCTCTGTGACGTTTTTAACCACAATGCTCTATGAACTTTTCATCACAATGCTCTTTAACCCTTGTCATCACCATGCTCTATGCCTTTCTCAGCACAATGCTCCATTACCCTTGTCATCACAATGCTCCATGCGCTTGTGAGCACGATGCTCCACGACACATGTCATCACAATGCACCATGCACTTGTCATAACAGTGCTCCACAATCTTGTCATCACAATGCTCCATAAACGTTGTCATCACAATGCTCCATGCACCACTCATCAAAATGCTCTCTCACCACTGATATCTCAATGTTACATCACTATTCGTCACAATACTCCCTCAACCCTGTCATCACAATGTTCCATGACTCCTGTCATCACAATGCTACATGCATTATCATCATAATGTTTGATGACCACTGACATCACAATGTTACATAATCCCTCTCATCAAAATGCTCCATGAACCTTTTCATCAAAATGCTCCATGACCCCTGACACCTCAATGTTCCATAACCCATGTCATCAAAAAGTTCCATGACACTTTTCATCAAATTGCTCCATGACCCTGTCATCACAATGCTCCCTGCCCTTCTCATCACAATGCACAACGCCCTTATGATCAAAATGCTCCATGACATTTGTCATCACAAAGATCCATGACGCTTGGCATCACAATGCTCCAAGTCTTTGTCATCACGATGCTCCATGAACGCTCTCATCACATTGATCCATGCCCTTGTCAACACAAAGCTCCATGACACATGTCATCAGAAAGTTCCATGGCCTTCTCATCGCAATTCTCCATGCCCTTGCCATCACAATGCTCCATTACCCCTGTCATAACAATGCTCCATGTCCCAAGCCAACACAATGATCCATGGCCTTTGCATCACAAGGCTCCATGACCCTTCTCATTACAATGCTCCAAGAACACTGTAATCACAATGCTCTATGACCTTGTCATCACAAAGCTCCATGACACATGTCATCAGAATATTCCATGGCCTTCTTATCAAAATGCTCCATGCCCTTTTCATCACAATGCTCCCAGACCCCTGTAATCACAGTGCTCCATGCCCCTATTCATATCAATGGTCCATGAACCCTGTCATCACAGTGCATCATGCCCATCATCATAATGCTTCTGGCTATTGTCAGCACAATGAAATCAAAATTCTCTATGACCTCTGTCATCACAATGCTCCATGACCCCTGTCATCACAATACTCCATGAACATTTTCAGCCCAATGCTCCATGACACTTGTCATCACAATGATCCATGCCCTTGTCATCCCAATGCTCCATGACCCCTGTATTCACAATGCTCCGTGACGCTTGTCATCACAGTGCTCCATGACACCTGTCATCACAATGCTCCATGCCTTTGTCAGCAAAATGCTACATGACCTTGTCATTACAATGCTCTATGCGCTTGTCATCGCAATACTCCATTACGATTGTCATCACAATCCTCCATGAGCTTTGGGATCACATTGCTTCATGCCCTTGTCATCACAATGCTCCATGCTCCTTGAAATCAAAATGATCCATGACCTCTGTCATCACAGTGCTCCAAACCCTTGTGATCACAATGTTCCATAACACTTGTCATCACAACGCTCCATGATGCCTGTCATCACAATACTCCATGCTCTTTTCATCACAATGCTCCATGACCTTTGTCATCACAATTCTCAATACACTTGTCATCACAAGGCTCCCTGACACTTGTCGTCAGAATGCTTTTTGAACCCTGTCACGAAAGGCTCCATGACTTTTTCATCACAATGCCCCATGCCGTTTTCATCACAATGCTCTATGTCATTGTCATCAAAATACCCCACAAGTTTGTCATCAGAATGCTCCATGACCCTTGTCATCAAAATTCTCCATGCAATACTCAGCACAAAGCTACCTGACCCTTGTCATCACAATGCTCCAAGCCATTGTCATCACAATGCTCCATTACCTTTGTCATCAGAATCCTCCATGACACTTGGCATCACAATGCTTCATGCCATTGTCATCACAATGGGCCATTTTATATGTCATCACAATGCTCCCTAACACCTCTCTTCACAATACTGCATGACCTGGTCATCACAATGCTCCATGCCCTTGTCATCACAATGCGCCATTCCAACTCGCATCACAATAATCCATGAAACATATTAGACCAATGCTCCATGCCCTTGTCATCACAATGCTCCATTCCCATGTTATTACATTGCTCCATGACACCTGTCATCACAATGCTCTGTGACTCCAGTCATCACAATGCTTCTTGACCTTTGTCATCACAATGGTCAATGCCCTCATCATCAACAGTCTCTGTGACGTTTTTAACCACAATGCTCCATGAACTTTTCATCACAATGCTCTTTGACCCTTGTCATCACCATGCTCTATGCCTTTCTCAGCACAATGCTCCATGATCCTTGTCATCACAATGCTCCATGCGCTTGTCAGCACGATGCTCCACGACATATGTCATCAAAATGCACCATGTGCTTGTCATCACAGTGTTCCACAATATTGTCATCACAATGCTCCATAAACCTTCTCATCACAATGCTCCATGCACTTCTCATCAAAATGCTCTCTCTCCACTGATATCACAATGTTACATCACTATTCGATACAATACTCCCTCACCCCTGTCATCACAATGTTCCATGACTCCTGTCATCACAATGCTACATGCATTATCATCACAATATTTGTTGACCACTGACATCACAATGTTACATAACCCCTGTCAACAAAATGCTCCATGACCCTTTTCATCAAAATGCTCCATGACCCCTGACATCACAATGTTCCATAACCCCTGTCATCAAAATGTTCCATGACTCTTTTCATCAAATTGCTCCATGACCCTTTCATCACAATGCTCCTGCCCTTCTCATCACAATGCACAAAACCCTTGTCATCAAAATGCTCCATGACATTTGTCATCACAAAGATCCATGACGCTTGGCATCACAATGCTCCATGTCTTTGTCATCACGATGCTCCATGAACGCTCTCATCACATGGCTCCATGTCCTTGTCATCACAAAGCTCCATACACATGTCATCAGAAAGTTCCATGGCCTTCTCATCACAATGCTCCATGCCCTTGCCATCACAATGCTCCATTACCACTGTCATAACAATGCTCCATGTCCCAAGCCAACACGATGATCCATGGCCTTTTCATCACAAGGCTCCATGACCCTTCCGTTCACTATGCTCCAAGAACACTGTAATCACAATGCTCTATGAACTTGTCATCACAAAGCTCCATGACACATGTCATCAGAATGTTCCATGGCCTTCTCATCAAAATGCTACATGCCCTTTTCATCACAATGCTCCCAGACCCCTGTAATCACAGTGCTCCATGCCCCTTTTCATATCAATGCCCAATGAACCCTGTCATCACAGTGCATCATGCCCATCATCATAATGCTTCTGGCTATTGTCAGCACAATGAAATCAAAATACTCTATGACCTCTGTCATCACAATGCTCCATGACCCCTGTCATCACAATACTCCATGAACATTTTCAGCCCAATGCTCCATGACACTTGTCATCACAATGATCCATGCCCTTGTCATCCCAATGCTCCATGACCCCTGTATTCACAATGCTCCGTGACGCTTGTCATCACAGTGCTCCATGACACCTGTCATCACAATGCTCCATGCCTTTGTCAGCAAAATGCTACATGACCTTGTCATTACAATGCTCTATGCGCTTGTCATCACAATACTGCATTACAATTGTCAACACAATCCTCCATGAACCTTGGGATCACATTGCTTCATGCGCTTGTCATCACAATGCTCCATGCTCCTTGAAATCAAAATGATCCATGACCTCTGTCATCACAATGCTCCAAACCCTTGTGATCACAATGTTCCATAACACTTGTCATCACAACGCTCCATGATGCCTGTCATCACAATACTCCATGGACTTTTCCTCACAATGCTCCATGACCTTTGTCATCACAATTCTAAATACACTTGTCATTACAATGCTTCCTGAAACTTGTCGTCAGAATGCTCCTTGAAACCTGTCACGAAAAGGCTCCATGCCATTTTCATCACAATGCCCAATGCTGTTTTCATCACAATGCTCCATGCCATTGTCATCAAAATACTCCACAAGCTTGTCATCAGAATGCTCCCTGACACTTGTCATCACAATGCTCCAAGCCATTGTCATCACAATGCTCCATTACCTTTGCCATCAGAATCCTCCATGACAATTGCCATCACAATGCTCCATGCTATTGTCATCACAATGGGCCATTACATATCTCATCACAATGATCCCTGACACCTCTCTTCACAATACTGCATGACCTGGTCATCACAATGCTCCATGCCCTTCTCATCACAATGCGCCATTCCAACTGTCATCGCAATAATCCATGAAACTTATTAGACCAATGCTCCATGCCCTTGTCATCACAATTCTCCATGCCCTTTTTATCACAATGCTCCATGACTCCAGTCATCACAATGCTTCATGAACTTTGTCATCACAATGGTCCATGCCCTCATCATCAACAGTCTCTGTGACCTATTTAACCACAATTTTCCATTAATTTTTTATCACAATGCTCTTTGACCCTTGTCATCACAATGCTCTATGCCTTTCTAAGCACAATGCTCCTTGCCCTTGTCATCAGAGAGCTTCATGACCCCTGTCATCACAAGCTCTGAGACTCCCGTCATCACAATGCTTCATAACATTTGTCATCACAATGGTCCATGCCCGCATCATCACAAGGCTCTGTTACGTTTGTTACCACAATGCTCCATGAACTTGTCATCACAATGTTCAATGCCTTTGTCAGAAAAATACTCCATGACCCTTGTCATCAAAATGTGCCACGTGCTTTTCATCACAAAGGTCCACAAATTTGTCATTGCAATGCTCCATAAATATTGTAATCTCAATGCTCATTGCCCTTCTCATCACAGTGCTCCATTACCCCGGTCATAACAATGATCCATGACCCCTGCCATCACAATGTTCCACGGCCTTGTCATCACAAGGCTCCATGACAATTGTCATCACAATGCTCCAAGACCCCTGTAATCACAATTCTCCATGCCCTTGTCATCACAAAACTCCATGACACATGTCATCAGAAAGTTCCATGGCCCGCTCATCAAAATGAGGCATGCCCTTGTCATCACAGTGCTCCAAGACCCCTGTAATCACAATGCTCCATGCCCCTTTTCATCTCAATGCTCCATGAACCCTGTCATCACAATGCATCATGCCCATCACCATAATGCTTCCGGCTATTGTCAGTGCAATGAAATCAAAACTCTCCATGACCTCTGTCATCACAATGCTCCCTGACTCCTCTCATCACAATACTCCGTGAACATTTTCAGGGCAGTGCTCCATGACCCTTTTCATCACAATGATCCATGACCTTGTCATCCCAATGCTCCATGACCCCTGTATTCACAATGATCCGTGACACATGTCATCACAGTGCTCCATGACACCTGTCATCACAATGCTCCATGCCTTCGTCAGCAAAATTCTACATGACCTTGTCATTACAATGCTCTATGAGCTTGTCATCACAATGCTCCAAGACCCCTTAAATCACAATGCTCCAAGCCCTTTTTCATCTCAATTTTCCATGAACCCTGTCATCACAATGCACCATGCCCATTATCATAATGCTTCAGGCTATTATCATTACAATGAAATCAAAATTCTCCATGACCTCTGTCATCAAAATGCTTCCAACCGTTGTGATCATAATGTTCCATAACACTTATCATCACAACACCCCATGACGATCATCATCACAATTATCCATGGTCTTGTCATCACAATGCTCCATGATCTTTGTCATCACAATGCTCAATACACTTGTCATCACAATGCTCCCTGACACTTGTCAGTATGCTCCTTGAACCCTGTCATGACAAGGCTCCATGCCTTTTTCATCACAATGATCCATGCCCTTTTCATCACAATGTTCCAAGACCCCTGTAATCACAATGCTCCTAGCCTTTGTCATCACAAAGCTACCTGATGCATGTAATCGGAATTCTCCATGGCCTTCTCCTCACAATGCTCCATGTCATTGTCATCACAATGCTCCATGAACTCTCTCATCACATTGCTCCATGCCCTTGTCCTTACAATCCTCCATGACCCATGTATCACAGTGTTCTGTGCCCTTGTCATCACAATGCTTCATGCCCACTCTCGTCACAATAATCCATGAAATATTTCAGACCAAGGCTCAATGACATTCTCATCACAATGCTCCATTAACTCTGTCATAACAATGCTCCATGACCCCTGAGATCACAATGTTCCACGGCCTTGTCATCACAAGGCTCCATGACCCTTGTCACCACAATGCTCCAAGACACCTCTAATCAAAATGCTCCATGCCCTTTTTCATCTCCATGCTCCATTAACACTGCCATCACAATGCACCATGCCCATCATCATAATTCTTCAGGCTATTGGCATTACAATGAAATCAAAATTCTCCATGACCTCTGTCATCATAATGCTCCAAACCCTTGTGATCACAATGTTCCATAACACTTATAATCACAACACTCCATGACGCTCATCATCACAATTATCCATGGTCTTGTCATCACAATGCGCCATGATCTTTGTCATCACAATGCTCAATACACTTGTTGTCACAATGCTCCTTGACACTTGTCGTCAGTATGCTCCTTGAACCCTGTCATGACAAGGATCCATGCCTTTTTCATCACAATGATCCATGCCCTTTTCATCACAATGCTCCATGACCCCTTTCATCACAATACTCCATGAACATTTTCAGCCCAATGCTCCATGACATTCTCATCACAATGCTCCCTGACCAATATCATCACGATGCTCCATGACCACTGTCATCACAACAGTCCATGACACCTGACAACACAATGATCCGTGACTCTTGTCATCACAATGCTCCATGCCATTGTCATCACAATGCTTCATTCCAACTGTCATCGCAATAATCCATGAATCTTATTAGACCAATGCTCCATGCCCTTGTCATCACAATGCTCCATGCCCTTGTTATCACAATGCACCATGAACACTGTCATCCCAATACTCCATGAACTTTTTCAGCTGAATGCTCCATGACCCTTGTCATCACAATGATCTATGCCCTTGTCATCCCAATGCTCCATGACACCGGTCACCACAATGCTCCATGCCTTTGTCAGCAAAATGCTACATGACCTTCTCATTACAATGCTCTATGCGCTTGTCATCACAATACTCCATTACAATTGTCATCACAATCCTCCATGAAACTTGGGATCACTTTGCTTCATGCCCTTGTCATCACAACGCTCCATGATGCCTGTCATCGCAATACTCCAAGGCCTTTTCATCACAATGCTCCATGACCTTTCTCATCACAATTCTCAATACAATTGTCATCACAATGCTTCCTGACACTTGTCGTCAGAATGCTCATTGAACCCTGTAACAAAAGCGCTCCATGCATTTTTCATCACAAAGCCCCATGCCATTTTCATCACAATGCTCCATGCCATTGTCATCAAAATACTCCACAAGGTTGTCATCAGAATGCTCCATGACACTTGTCATCACAATTCTTCATGCACTTGTCAGCACAATGCTCCCTGACCCTTGTCATCACAATGCTCCCAGCCATTGTCATCACAATGCTCCATTACATTTGTCATCAGAATCCTCCATGACACTTGGCATCACAATGCTCCATGCCATTGTCATCACAATGGGCCATTACATATGTCATCACAATGCTCCCTGACACCTCTCTTCACAATAATGCATGACCTGGTCATCACAATGTTCCATGCCCTTGTCATCACAATGCGCCATTCCAACTGTCATAACAATAATTCATGAAACTAATTAGACCAATGTTCCATGCACTTGTCATCACAATGCTTCATGCCCTTGTTATCACAATGTTCCAAGAACCCTGTAATCAGAATGCTCCTTGCCCCTTTTCATCAGTATGCTCCATGAGACTAGTCATCACAGGGCTCCATGGTTTTCTCATCATAATGTTCCAGGAGCTTGTCATCACAATGCTTCACGACCATGTCATGAAAATTCTCAATGACCCTTCTCATCATAATGCTCCAAGCCCTAGTCATCACAATGCTCCATTATATTTGTCATCACAATCCTCCATTACAGTTGTCATCACAATGCTCCCTTCCATTGTCATCACAATGGACCATGACATATGTCATCACAATGCTCTCTGACAAGTCTCTTCACAATACTCCATGACTTATCATCACAATCCTCCATGCCCTTGTCATCACAATGCACCATGTCCACTGTCATCACAATAATCTCTGAAACTTATCACCACAACTCTCCATGTCCCTGTCATCACAATGTTCCATGCTCTTGTCATCACAATGCTCCATGACCCCTGTCATCACAATGCTCCGTGAATCCAGTCATCACATTGCTTCATAACGTTTGTCATCACAACGGTCCATGCCCACGTCATCACAAGGCTCTGTGACCTTTGTAACCACAATGCTCCATGAACTTTTCATCACAATGCTCCGTGACCCTTGTCATCACAATGGTCCATGCCTTTGTCAGAACAATATTCCATGACCCTTGTCATCACAATGTGCCACACGCTTTTCATCACAATGATCCACAACCTTGTCATCGCTATGCTCCATAAAACTTGTAATCACAATTCTCCATGCACTTCTCATCCAAATGCTCTCTCACCTGAGATATCACAATGTTCCATCACTAGTCATCACAATCCTCCCTCAACCCTGTAATCACAAAGTTCCAGGACCCCTGTGACATCACAATTTTCCATAACCACTCTCATCAAAATGCTCCATGGCACTTTTCATCCCAAAGCTCCATGACCCATGGCATCACAATGTTCTGAAACCCCTGTCAACAAAATGTTCCATTACACTTTTCAACACATTGCTGCATGACCCTGTCATCAAAATGATCCCTCACCTTCTCATCACAATGCACCACACGCTTGTCATCAAAATGCTCCATGACCTTTGTCATCACAAAGCTCCAGGACCCTTGGCATCACAATGCTCCATGTCATTGTCATCACAATGCTCCATGAACACTCTCATCCCATTGCTCCATGCACTTGTCATCACAAAGCTCCATGACACTTGTCATCACAATGCTCGATGCACTTCTCATCAAAATGCTCCATGCCATTTTCATCACAATCCTCCATGACTCATGTATCTCAGTGTTCCGTGCCCTTGTCATCACAATGCTCCGTGCCCACTCTCATCACAATAATCCATGAAAGCTTTCAGGCCAATGCTCAATGCCCTTCTCATCACAATGCTCCATTACCTCTGACATAACAATGCTCCATGACCCCTGCCATCACAATGTTCCACGGCCTTGTCATAACAAGGCTCCATGACCCTTGTCATCACAATGGTCCAAGACCCCTGTAATCACAATGCTCCATGCCCTTTTCATCACAAAGCTCAATGACACATGTCATCAGAATGTTCCATGGCCTTCTCATCACAATGCTCCATGCCCTTGTCATCACAATGCTCCAAGACCCCTGTAATCAGAATGCTCCATGCCCCTTTTCATCTCAATGCTCCATGAAACCTGTCATCACAATGCACCATGCCCATCATCATAATGCTTCCGGCTATTGTCAGCACAATGAAATCAATATTCTCCATTACCTCTGTCATCACAATGCTCCATGACGCCTGTCATCACAATTCTCCATGCACTTGTCAGCACAATGCTCCCTGACCCTTGTCATGTCAATGCTCCAAGCCATTTTCATCAAAATGCACCATTACCTTTGTCATCAGAATCCTCCATGACACTTGGCATCACAATGCTCCATCCCCTTGTCACCAAAATGCACCATTCCAACAGTCATCACAATAATACATGAAATTTATGAGACCAATGATCCATGCCCTTGTCATCACAATGCTCCATGCCCCTTGTCATCACAATGCTCCATGACCCCTGTCATCACAGTGCTCCGTGACTCCAGTCATCACAATGCTTCATGACCTTTGTCATCACAATGGTCCATGCCATCGTCATCAAGAGTCTCTGTGAAATTTTTAACCACAATGCTCCATGAACTTTTCATCACAATTCTCTTTGACCCTTGTCATCACAATGCTCTATGCCTTTCTCAGCACAATGCTCCATGACCCTTGTCATCACAATGCTCCATGCGCTTGTCAGCACAATGCTCCATGACACATGTCATCACAATGCACCATGCGCTTTGTCATCACAGTGCTCCACAATCTTGTCATCACAATGCTCCATAAACCTTGTCATCACAATGCTCCATGAACTTCTCATCAAAATGCTCTCTCATCACTGATATCACAATGTTACTTCACTATTCGCCACAATACTCCCTCACCCCTGTCATCAAAATGTTCCATGACTCCTGTCATCACAGCTACATGCACTTATCATCACAATGTTCGATGACCCCTGACATCACAATGTTCCTTAACCGCCGTCATCAAAATGTTCCTTGACACTTTTCATCAAATTGCTCCATGACCCTGTCATCACAATGCTCCCAGCACTACTCATCACAATGCACAACGCCCTTGTCATCAAAATGCTCCATGACATTTGTCATCACAAATATCCATGACACTTGGCATCACATTGCTCCATGCCCTTGTCATCACTAAGCTCCATGACACATGTCATCAGAATGCTCCATGGCCTTCTCATCACAATGCCCCATGACCTTTGTCATCACAATGCTCAATACACTTGTCATCACAATGCTCCCTGACACTTGTCATCAGAATGCTCCTTGAACCCTGTCACGAAAAGGCTCCATGCCTTTTTCATCACAATGATCCATGCCCTTTTCATCACAGTCCTACAAGACCCCTGTAATCAAAATGCTCCATGCGCTGGTCATCACAAAGCTCAAAGACGCATGTCCTCAGAATGCTCCTTGGCCTTCTCTTCACAATGCTCCGTGCCCTTGTCATCACAATGTTCCAAGACCCCTGTAATCACAATGGTCCATGCCCCTTTTCATCAGTATGCTATATGAGATTGTCATCACAAGGCTCCATGGATTTCTCATCACAATGCTCCAGGACCTTGTCATCAAAATGCTTCACAACTTTGTGAAGAAAATTCTCAATAACCCTTGTCATCATATTGCTCCAAGCCCTAGTCATCACAATGCTCCATTTTATTTGTCATCACAATCCTCCATTACATTTAGCATCACAATGCTCCATGCCATTATCATCGCAATGGACCATGACATATGTCATCACAATGCTCCCTGACACCTGTCTTCACAATACTCCATGACCTTCTCATCACCATGATCCATACCCTTGTCATTACAATGCACCATGTCCACTGTCATCACAATAATCTATGAAAGTTTTCAGACCAATGCTCCATGCCCCTGTCACCACAATGCTCCATGCCCTTGTCATCACAATGCTCCATGACCCCTATCATCACAATGCTCCTTGAATCCAGTCATCACAATGCTTCATAATGTTTGTCATCACAACGGTCCATGCCCGTGTCATCACATGGCTCTGTGACCTTTGTAACCACAATGCTCCATGAAATTTTCATTACAACGCTCCGTGACCCTTGTCATCACAATGCTCCATGCCTTTGTCAGAACAATGCTCCATGACCCTTGTCATCACAATGTGCCACGTGCTTTTCATCACATCGGTCCATAAACTTGTAATCACTATGCTCCATAAACCTTGTAATCACAATGCTCCATGCACTTCTCATCCAAATGCTCTCTCACATGAGATATCACAATGTTCCATCACTAGTCATCACAATACCCCTCACGCCTGTAATCATAATGTTCCATGACACCTGTCATCACAGTGCTACATACACTTATCATCACAATGTTCCATGACCCCTGATATCACAATGTTCCATAACCCCTGTCATCAAAATGCACCATTACACTTTTCATCCCAAAGCTCCATGACCCCTGACATCACAATGTTCTATACCCCCTGCCCTCAAAATATTCCATTACATTTTCATCAAATTGCTGCATGACCCTGTCATCAAAATGCTCCCTGCCCTTCTCATCACAATGCACCACACCATTGTCATCGAAATGCTCGCTGTTATTTGTCATCACAAATCTCCGTGACCATTGGCATCACAATGCTCCATGTCATTGTCATCACAAAGCTACATGAACAATCTCATCACATTGCTCCATGCCCTTGTCATCACAAAGCTCCATGACACTTGTCATCACAATGCTCGATGCCCTTCTCATCACAATGATCCATGCCCTTGTCATTACAATCCTCCATGAACCATGCATCACAGTGTTCCACGCCCTTGTCATCCCAATGCTCCATGCCCACTCTCATCACAATAATCCATGAAATATTTTAGACCAAAGCTCAATGCCCTTCTCATCACAATGCTCCATTACCTCTGTCATAACAATGCTCCATGACACCTGCCATCACATTGTTCAACGGCATGTCATCACAAGGCTCCAAGACCCTTGTCATCACAATGGTCCAAGACCCGTGTAATCACAATGCTCCATGCCCTTGTCATCACAGTGCTCCATAACGCATGTCATCAGAATGTACCATGGCCTTCTCATCACAATGCTCCATGCCCTTGTAATCACAGTGCTCCAAGACCCCGGTAATCACAATGCTCCATGCCCCTTTTCATCTCAATGCTCCATGAACCCTGTCATCACAATGCACCATGCCCATCATCATAATGTTTCAGGCTATTGTCATCACAAGGAAATCTAAATTCTCCATGACCTCTGTCATCATAATGCTCCAAACCCTTGTAATCACAATGTTCCATAAGACTTATCATCACAACACCCCATGACGCTCATCGTCACAATTATCCATGGTCTTCTGATCACAGTGCTCCATGACCTTTGTCATCAAATGCTCAATACACTTGTCATCACAATGCTCCCTGACACTTGTCGTCAGTATGCTTTTTGAAACCTGTCATGACAAGTCTCAATGCATTTTTCATCACAATGATACATGCCCATTTCATCACAATGCATCAAGACACCTGTAATCACTGTGCTCCACAACCTTCTCATCACAATGTTCCATGGCCAATATCATCACAATGCTCCATGACCACTGTCATCACAACACTCCATGACACCTGACAACACAATGATCCGGAACTCTAGTCATCAAAATGCTCCATTCCCTAGTCATCACAATGCTCCATGATCCCTGTCATCACAATACTCCATGAACATTTTCAGCCCAATGCTCCATGACACTTGTCATCACATTGAACCATGCCCTTGTCTTCCCAATGCTCCATGACACTTGTATTCACAAAGCTCCGTGACACTTGTCATCACAGTGCTCCATGACACCTGTCATCACAATGCTCCATGCCTTTGTCAGCAAATGCTACATAACCTTGTCAATACAATGTTCTATGCACTTGTCATCACAGTACTCCATTACCATTGTCATCTCAATCCTCCATGAACCTTGGGATCACATTGTTTCATGCCCTTGTCATCACAGTGCTCCATGATCCTTGAAATCAAAATGATCCATGACCTCTCTCATCACAATGCTCCAAACCCTTGTAATCACTATGTTCCATAAAACTTGTCATCACAACGCTCCATGATGCCTGTCATCACAATACTCCATGGCTTTTTCATCACAATGCTCCATGACCATTGTCATCACAATTCTAAATACACTTGTCATTACAATGGTTCCAGAAACTTGTCGTCAGAATGCTCCTTGAAACTTGTCACGAAAAGGCTCCATGCCTTTTTCCTCACAATGCCCCATGCCGTTTTCATCACAATGCTCCAAGCCATTGTCATCAAAATACTCCACAAGCTTGTCATCAGAATGTTCCATGACCGTTGTCATCACAATTCTCCATGCACTTTTCAGCACAATGCACCCTGACCCTTGTCATCACAATGCTCAAAGCCATTGTCATCACAATGCTCCATTCCCTTTGTCATCAGAATCCTCCATGACACTTGGCATCACAATGCTCTATGCCATTGTCATCACAATGGGCCATTACATATCTCATCACAATGCTCCCTGACAACTGTCTTCACAATACTGCATGATGTGGTCATCACAATGCTCCATGCCCTTGTCATCACAATGCACCACACCCTTGTAATCAAAATGCTCTATGACTTTTCATCACAAAGCTCCATGACCCTTGGCATCACAATGCTCCATGTCATTGTCATCACAATGCTCCATGAACCCTCTCATCATATTGCTGCATTCCCTTGTCATCACAAAGCTCCATGACACTTGTCATCACAATGCTCGATGCCCTTCTCATCACAATGCTCCATGCCCTTGTCATTACAATCCTGCATGACCCATGTATCACAGTGTTCCATGCTCTTGTCATCACAAAGCTCCATGCCCACTCTCATCACAATAATCCATGAAACATTTCAGACCAAAGTTCCATGCCCTTCTCATCAAAATGCTCCATCACACCTGTCATAAGAATGCACCATGACCCTTGCCATCACAATGTTTCTCGGCCTAGTCATCACAAGATTCCATGTCACTTGTCATCACATTGCTCAAGACCCCTGAAATCGCAATGCTCCATGCCCTTGTCATCACAAAGCTCCATGACGCATGTCATCAGAAAGTTCCATGGCCTTCTCATCACAATGTTCCATGCCGTTGTCATCACAATGCTCCAAGAACCTTGTAATCACAATGCTCCATGCCCATTTTCATCTCAATGCTCCATGAACCCTGTCATCACAATGCACCATGCCCATCATCATAATGCTTCAGGCTATTGTCATCACAATGAAATCAATATTCTCCATGCCCTCTGTCATCGTAATTCTCCAAACCCTTGTGATAACAATGTTCCATAACACTTATCATCACAAAACCCCATGACGCTCATCATCACAATTATCCATGGTCTTCTCATCACAATGCTCCATGATCTTTGTCATCACAATGCTCAATACAGTTGTCATCCCAATGCACCCTGACACTTGTCGTCAGTATGCTCCTTGAACCCTGTCATGACAAGGCTCCATGCCTTTTTCATCACAATGATCCATGCACTTTTCATCACAATGCTCCAAGATCCCTGTAATCACAAATTGTCCATACCCTTGTCATCACAAAACTACATGACGCATGTCATCAGAATGCTCCATGGCTTTCTCATCACAATGCTCCTTGCCCTAGTCATCACAATGCTCCAAGACCCCTGTAATCAGAAGGCTCCATGCCCCTTTTCATCAGAAAGCTCCATGAGACTTGTCATCACAAGTCTCCATGATCATCTCATCACAATGCTCCAGGACCTTGTCATCACCATGCTCCATTCCCTTGTCATCACAATGCTCCATGACCCCTGTCATCACAATAATCCATGAACATTTTCAGCCCAATGCTCCACGACCTACTCATCACAATGCTCCATGGACAATATCGTCACAATGCTCCATGACCACTGTCATCACAGCACTCCATGACACCTGACAACACAATGATCCTGGACTCTTGTCATCATAATGCTCCATTCCCTAGTCATCACAATGCTCCATGATCCCTGTCATCACCACACACCATGAACATTTTCAGCCCAGTGCTCCATGACCCTTGCCATCACAATGATCCATGCCCTTGTCATCCCAATGCTCCATGACCCCTGTATTCACAATGCTCCATGAGACTTGTCATCACAAGTCTCCATGGTCTTCTCATCACAATGCTCCAGGACCTTGTCATCACCATGCTCCATTCCGTTGTCATCACATTGCTCCAGGACACATGTCATCACAATGCTCCATGCCTTGTCAGCAAAATGCTACATGACCTTGTCATTATAATGCTCTATGTGCTTGTCATCACAATACTCCATTTCCATTGTCATCACAATCCTCCATGAACCTTGGGATCACATTGCTTAATGCCCTTATCATCACAATGCTCCATGCTCCTTTAAATCAAAATGATCCATGACCTCTGTCATCACAATGCTCCAAACTGTTGTGATCACAATGTACCATAACACTTGTCATCACAATGCTCCATGATGCGTGTCATCACAATACTCCATGCCCTTTTCATCACAATGCTCCATGACCTTTGTCATCACAATTCTAAATACACATTTCATCACAGTGCTCACTGACACTTGTCCTCAGAATGCTCCTTGAACCCTGTCACGAAAAGGCTCCATGCTTTTTTCATCACAATGCCCCATGCCGTTTTCATCTCAATGCTCCATGCCATTGTCATCAAAATACTCCACAAGCTTGTCATCAGAAAGCTCCATGACCCTTGGCATCACAATTCTCCATGCACTTGTCAGCACAATGCTCCCTGACCGTTGTCATCACAATGCTCCAAGCCATTGTCCTCACAATGTTCCATTGCCTTTGTCATCAGAATCCTCCATGACACTTGGCATCACAATGCTCCATGCCATTGTCATCACAATGGACCATTACATATGTCAGCACAATGCTCCCTGACACCTGTCTTCACAATACTGCATGACCTGGTCATCACAATGATCCATGCCCTTGTCATCACAATGCACCATTCCAACTGTCATTGCACTACTCCATGAATCTTATTAGACCAATGTTCCTTGCCCTTGTCATCACAATGATCCATGCCGTAGTGATCAAAATGCTCCATGACCCCTGTCACCACAGTGCTCCGTTACTCCAGTCATCACAATGTTTCATGACTTCTGTCATCACAATTGTCCATGCCCTCGTCATCAACAGTCTCTGTGACCCTTTTAACCACAGTGGTCCATGAACATTTCATCACAATATTCTTCGACCCTTGTCATCACAATGCTCCATGCGCTTGTCAGCACAATGCTCCATGACACGTCATCACAATGCACCATGCGCTTGTCATCACAGTGCTCCACAATCTTGTCATCACAATGCTCCTTAAAATTTGTCATCCCAGTGCTCCATGCACTTCTCATCAAAATGCTCTCTCACCAATGATATCACAATGCTACATCACTGTTTGTCACAATACTCCCTCACCCCAATCATCACAATGTTCCATGAATCCTGTCATCACAATGCTATATGCACATATCATCACAATGTTCGATGACCCCTGACATCACAATGTTCCATAACACCTGTCATCAAAATGTTCCATGACAGTTTTCATCAAATTGCTCCATGACCCTGACATCAGAATGCTCCCTGCCTTTCTCATCACAATGCAAAACACCCTTGCCATCAAAATGCTCCATGTGGTTTGTCATCACAAATATCCATGACCCTTGGCATCACAATGCTCAATGTCATTGTCATCACAATGCTCCATGAATACTCTCATCACATTGCTCCATTCGCTTGTCTTAACAAAGCTCCATGACCCATATCATAAGAATGCTCCATGGCTTTCTCATCACAATGCTCCATTCCCGTGCCATCCAAATGCTCCATTACCCAGGTCATAACAATGCTGCATGACCCATGCTATCACGGTGTACCATGGCCTTGTCATCATAATGCTCCATGACGCTTCTCATCACAATTCTCCAAGAACCCTGTGATCACAATGCTCTATGCCTCTTTTCATCTCAATGATCCATGAACCCTGTCATCACTATGCACCATGCCCATCATCATAATGCTTCATGCTATTGTCACCACAATGAAATCAAAATGCTCCATGATCTCTGTCATAACAATGCTCCAAACCCTTTGGATCACAATATTCCATATCACTTGTCATCACAATGCCCCATGACACTCGTCATCACAATTATCAATGGGCTTCTCATCACAATTCTCCATGACCATTGTCATCACAATGTGCCACGCGCTTTTCATCACAATGATCCACAACCTTGTCATCACTATGATCCATAAACCTTTTAATCACAATTCTCCATTCACTTCTCATCCAAATGCTGTCTACAGAGATATCACCATGTTCCATCACTAGTTATCACAATCCTCCCTCACCCCTGTAATCACAGTGTTCCATGACCCCTGTCATCACAATGCTACATCCCCTTATCAACACAATGTTCCATGACCCCTGACATCACAATGTTCCATAACCCCTGTCATCAAAATGCTCCATGACCCTTTTTATCCCAAAGCTCCATGACCCATGGCATGACAATGTTCTATAACCTCTGTCATCAAAATATTCCATTACCCTTTTCATCAAATTGCTGCATGACACTGTCATCAAAATGCTCCCTGCCCTTCTCATCACAATGCACCACACCCTTGTCATCAAAATGCTCCATGACTTGTCATCACAAAGCTCCATGTCCCATGTCATCACAATGCTCCATGTCACTGTCATCACAATGCTCCCTGAACCCTCTCATCACATTGCCCCATGCCCTTGTCATCACAAAGCTCCATGACACTAGTCATCACAATGCCCGATGCCCTTCTCATCACAATGCTCCATGCCCTTGATATTACAATCCTCCATGACCCAAGTATCACAGTGTACCGTGCCCTTGTCATCACAATGCTCCATGCCCACTCTCATCACAATAATCCATGAAACATTTCAGACCAAAGGTCAATGCCATTCTCATCACAATGCTCCATAACAACTGTCACAACAATGCTCCATGACCCCTGCCATCACAATGTTCAACGGCAATGTCATCACATTGCTCCATGCCCTTGTCATCACAAAAATCCATGACGCATGTTATCAGAATGCTCCATGGCCTTCTCCTCACAATGATCCATGTCCTTGTCATCACAATGCTCCAAGAACCCTGTAATCACAATGCTCCATGCCCCTTTTCATCAGAATGCTCCATGAGACTTGTCACCACAAGTATCCATGGTCATCTCATCACAATGCTCCGGGACCTTGTCATCATCATGCTCCATGACCCATGTCATCACAATACTCCATGAATATTTTCAGCCCAATGCTCCATGACCTTCTCATCACAATGCTCCATGACCAATATCATCACAATGCTCCATGACCACTGTCATCACTACACTCCATGACACGTGACAACACAATGATCCGTGACTCTTGTCATCACAATGCTCCAAGACGCCTGTAATCACAATATTCCGTGACCCCTGTCATCACAATACTCCATTAACTTTTTCAGCCAAATGCTCCATGACACTTGTCATCACAAAGATACATGCCCTTGTCATCCCAATGATCCAAGACCCCTGTATTCACAATGCTCCGTGATGCTTGTCATCACTGTGCTTCATGACACATGACATCACCATGCTCCATGCCTTTGTCAGCAAAATGCTACATGACATTTTCATCACAGTGCTCTATGTGCTTGTCATCAAAATACTCCTTTACCATTGTCATCACAATCCTCCTTGAAAGTTGGGATCACATTGATTCATGCCCTTGTCATCACAATGCTCCCTGCTCCTTGAAATCAAAATGATCCATGACCTCTGTCATCACAATGCTCCAAACCCTTGTGATCACAATGTTCCATAACATTTGTCATCACAAAGCTCCATGATGCCTGTCATCACAATACTCCATGCCCTTTTCATCACAATACTCCATGACTTTGTCATCACAATTCTCAATACACTTGTCATCACAATGCTCCCTGACATGGTCGTAAGAGTGCTCCTTGAACCCTGTCACAAAAAGGCTCCATTCCTTTTTCATCACAATGCCCCATGCCATTTTCATCACAATGCTCCATGCAATTGTCATCAAAATATTCCACAAGCTTGTCATCAGAATGCTCCATGACACTTGTCATCACAATTCTCCATGCACTTGTCAGCACAATGCTCCCTGACCCTTGTCATCACAATGCTCCAAACCCTTGTCATCACAATGCTCCATTACCTTTGTCATCAGAATCCTCCATGACACTTGGCATCACAATGCTCCATGCCATTGTCATCACAATGGGCCATTACATATGTCATCACAATGCTCCCTGACACCTCTCTTCACAATACTGCATGCCATTGTCATCACAATGCGCAATTCCAGCTGTCATCACAATAATCCATGAAACTTATTAGACCAATGCTCCATGCCCTTGTCATCACAATGCACCATGCCCTTGTTATCACAATGTTCCAAGACCCCTATAAGCAGAATGCTCCATGCCCCTTTTCATCAGTATGCTCCATGAGACTTCTCATCACAAGGCTCCATGAATTTCTCATCACAATGCTCCAGGACATTCTCATCACAATGCTTCACGACATTGTCATGAAAATTCTCAATGGCCCTTGTCAACATAATGCTCCAAGCCGTAGTCATCACAATGCTCCATTATATTTGTCATCACAATCCTCCATTACATTTGGCATCACAATGCTCCATGCCATTGTCATCGCAATGGACCATGACATATGTCATCACAATGCTCCCTGACACATGTCTTCTCAATACTCCTTGTCCTTGTCATCACAATGCTCCATGCCCTTTTCTTCACAATGCACCATGCCCACTGTCATCACAATAATCTATGAAACGTGTCAGACCAATGCTCCTTGTCCCTGTCATCACAATGCTCCATGCACTTTTCTTCACAATGCTCCATTACCTCTGTCATAACAATGCTCCATGACCCCTGCCATCACAATGTTCTATGCCCTTGTCATCACAAAGCTCCATGACACGTCATCAGAATGTTCCATGTCCTTCTCATCAAAATGCTCCATGCCCTTGTCATCACAAGGCTCCAAGACCCCTGTAATAACAATGCTCCATGCCCCTCTTCCTCTCAATGCTCCATGAACCCTTTCATCACAATGCATCATGCCAATCATTATAATGCTTCCGGCTATTGTCAGCACAATGAAATCAAAATTCTCCATGACCCCTGTCATCACAGTACTCCAAGAACATTTTCAGCCCAATGCTCCATGACACTTGTCATCACAATGATCCATGCCCTTGTCATCCCAATGCTCCATGACCCCTGTATTCACAATGCTCTGTGACGCTTGTCATCACAGTGCTCCTTGAAAATTGTCATCACAGTACTCCAAGCCTTTGTCAGC
Source organism: Mesoplodon mirus (assembly GCF_964341445.2). NCBI lineage: Eukaryota > Metazoa > Chordata > Mammalia > Artiodactyla > Ziphiidae > Mesoplodon > Mesoplodon mirus. Next base: position 585,692 of record NW_028295599.1, read on the forward strand.
AAAATGCTACATGACCTTGTCATTACAATGCTCTATGCGCTTGTCATCACAATACTCCATTACCATTCTCATCACAATCCTCCATGAAACCTGGGATCACATTGCTTCATGCCCTTGTCATCACAATGCTCCCTGCTCCTTGA